>NC_141061.1:51950131-52272631 GCF_041138505.1 Cibotium barometz | reverse complement strand
CTATCATGGTATGGTTAGATTTCCCTACAGGCAATGATGTTAAGCACAAACACGCGTTGGTTAGCCCTCGAGCTAGTCATAACATCATGGAAATAGACACTTGGGTATCATTGGAATAACCTAAACTTATCCCTATAGACAATGGTCAAGAGAAGCCAATGGACAAAGCATTGAAGTTCCAGGTTACTTTAGCTATGATACTCAAACAATCAGTGGAGATGTGGAATTTACATTCCATGTTACCATAGATTCCCAGTATGATGTCATCCTTAGAGGAACTTGGATAGGTGAATCGTTGTATTCAATAGATGCATCCATGTAAATAGTCACCTTGAACACTCCTACAGGCATTATGCAACTGCTATTATGTGAGGAAGAGACCTTGGAGGAGCTGGAACTTCCAACATATCTTACTAAAAAGATCCCTAAGATTCTGGTTGGATAGGAAATTTCAAATAGAAACACCACAACTCAAGCACAGTTTTATCCAACACAAGAACACAATCTCATGACCCTCAAGTTATGGGATTTGTTAGGTCAACGACCACATCCTGAAAGAATTCCCTTTACACAAGACTTGAACATGCCATGTTTGGGGTACTTTGAACATACAATGTATATTGAAACTACCCCCCTTACTTGCAAGTTTTTTGTGGTTGACTATGTGTTGGAAAAAGATTTGATCTTGGGGCATAAATGGACTATCGCTGCCCAAGCACCACTGTGCTTTGCTAGTAGCGATAGAGTCATCATCATGATGGTCAATGACATAAAGATGACAATAAAATATTTGAGGGAGAAGAGGATCCAACTTTAATGGATTTCTATGATGTTGAACGTAAAAGGTTACAAGCCTCTTCACAGAAGCCCCTCTACACAATGACCTACCATCTGCATCAACGACCGACTCTGATAAAGCATCTACTCCTTCAACCCCATCCTCACCAACGAATTTCAATGCCAAAACCTCGCAATCAACAGCCATTCCTAAAGAAGTTTCCCCCGCGCAACCATCTATCTCTAACAAGGATCTCAAAGGAAAAGCCTCCGAGCCTATGCCTTTTCATCGACAAACCTCACCAAAGGAAAAAACTTACATGCTTGAAAGCCTCATCAATCGACAGCCACTCCACAAGAGACTCTAGCCTCATCATCATCATCAATAATACCCCATGAGTCTCAAACGTGCAACCTCAGCGCCAACCAATATGAAGGAGGTCCCAAAAACTTCCACTTCAACCAAAAAGAAAACTCCACCAAGACAGCAAAGATTAAGGTATCTTAATGGTATCAAGATGTGGGTGGAGAAGCAGCTACTTGTAGCTCAAAGCTACTACGAAGGTGCCATTCAAGTTTGGGTGCCTCGACAGTCAAAGCCTCTTCCTCAATGCAGCACTCAGAGGCCAAGGAAAAAGAAAAGTACTCCACAACACTATCCACAAAAGCCTATGCAAGTTCCTCAAAGAACTCTACCAAGTCATCAAGAGAGGGCACCAAAAAGATTACTACAAGCACAAGGGTACTACCAAGGAAATACCAACGCTTGGATTTCCAAGCACATCAAAAAGCCCCATAAGCCTGCACAAAAAAGGAAACCTTAGCACCAAGCACATCAGCCACCAATTTATAATGTTCATCAAAGATGGGTGCCTGTGCATGTGCTTCAACAACAAGGATACTATGATGGTAATCCCATCATATGGTTGCCAAAATCGAACAACGTGAAGAAAACCTTACCACCGACTTCAACCCCAACAACTTCACCTAAAGTTTGACAAGAATGGAGGCCCAAGCAACACCAAGCAAGTCACTCAACCACTCTCATGCATTCAGCAACTACACAAGAGATTGTGTGTTCAAGCAACCCCAATGGTAACCAACCAGCAGTCTTACCTACGGCCTTGATAACATTTGAGCAACAAATTCAAGAATCAATACCCACATTTGCAAAAAACGGAGACTTATGAGCACATCAAAGACAAAATAACAATGCTCTTATCACCCATATGGATGTGAAGCATAAGTGCACAAGAACCTGTTGCTCGCACGTCATGCCCTAGCTGACCCATAGAATTATTTCAAATACAAAACCATCAGGGTCAAACCCTGCAACTTCACGGGGTCAAAACCTGCAACTTCACGGGTCAAAACCTGCAATCTCATGAGTTCAAGTCTCTCATGAATTAACAGTCTCATGGCATAAGAACTTGCACTTTCACAATTTAAGCCAATTCACGGATTAGGCCATCTCACACATTAACACCTTCCCAACGATCTTCAATAGCCATTATATATTTGTTAATCTTATAGCTTACTATTCTTTTGGCTATGTTAATATAGCAACTGTCCATGAGTAGATATCCATGCTCATGCACTGGAGAACATTTGCACCAAAACCTCACCCCATTGACAACTTCCAGGTACATCTCTGGAGATGGGGGGACCATGGTGGGCGAAAGCCTGGTCAATGGTACAACCCATCGCCTAGAATTTTCCTTCAAATTACAAACCTCTCCAAACAACGCTAACATCTTCACAAACCAATGATATTCAATCGTTAATAAAGATATCTATATTAGCCTTGCAAGTCGACGTAATTCTTTTAATCCTCACCAATAAGTGGCTATTTCAACACAGAGCAGTTCAATAAGAGTCTCTATGACTCACTTCTTGTACTTCATGTATATCTTCTTATAAGAGCACTTAAATATACATAAAAACATAAAACGCACATGGGAAGAAGCATGCAGGAACAGGTCCTACTCAACAACATGTGACAAGAATCCTACCACACAAACGGACATCATCGAATGCCAATTCTGCAATGAATCAAATGAGGAACTGAGAATCACCATCTCATTCTGATGATTATGTCTAAGTTCCTTCGGATCCTTCCTTCTCTTCTCTCCCATTATTAACATCTCTTAACGTCCCCACTAACACAAATCATATGTAACCTTGCTTATGATTGCCAAAAACAAAGTGAGCAATTGTACCCACTAAACCCATCTAGAAAAGATCACGTTTCATACCTAGCTACTGCATCCATCACAAGGAATCAATGAATGGCAATGGGACCGGATCTGATATAGTGGAAACATTCAACTTGTGGTAGTCCATACAAACCCTCAGCTTCCCATTCTTTTTCAAAACAATGACTATTGGTGATAGCCATTCCGCCCTATCCACAAAATAAATGAAGCCAACCTTCAGTAGTTTGTCAATCTCTTTCTTTACTTGTTTGGCATAATTTGGGTTCATTTTGTATCTACTCTTCTTGATTGGGGTTGCATACTCTTTCAAGTTAATCTTATGCTGGTAGAAACCTGGATCAATCCCCTTCATGTTAGAATAGTTCCGGGAAAACACATCTTTATAGGAATTTAAGAATTCCAGGAGTCCCCCCTTGAATTTTTGATTCAACTTGCTACTAATTCTGACTGTCTTGGGTTGCTGATTATCCCCTAGGTTCACCTCTTTGAGCTCATCTTCTTGAACTCTGATGTTCCTTTTCTTGAGTTCAACTTCCGCTGCTTTAGGGCCACCATGGTTTTTTCTTGTTCAGCCCCTGCAATTCTTCCACATTGTCATGAGCGTCATCTTCGTCTTTATGAGTGCTCTCTTCATTCAATATCACTTCAAGATAAGCCACCAAAACCTCTAGGTCGTAACTTTGTACAATCCTCTCTATGTCCACTGTAAATAGCAATAGCAGATAAGGATTCTCCTTCATCAAGATCTGCTCTTCTTCATCATCTTCTACCCCTTCTAGGTAGTTTAGGCCCTATGCGTGCATTGGTTGGCTTGTCGAATTTAGCATGTCTTTTCCTGTAACTGAAATGTAGACTTTCTTTTTGCCTCTACTGATCATGATCTTGTCCATCTCCAAGTTGTGCTTTATCCTTCCGCTTCTGAGCCACGGTCTTCCTAAGAGCATGGGATATGCACCTGCTATTTCAGTCATCTTGAGAACAATGAACATAGTAGTAAAGGCACATCCTACCACTTGTATATGTTCTCCTCTGATTATCCCAATAGGTCAGATCCTTCTCTGGTCAGCCCCCCATGAGAATCTGGAACGGAGTAGGCTACATGTCAATAATCCCTAGCTTTTGGCTAGGCTATCTGATATTATATTTACCCATGACCCTCCATCCAGAATGACCCTTTCACTATCTCACCTCCGATCTTGATGGTTACTTCTAAAACACACGCATCACAGCCCTGGACTGTCTCCACATTTTTGCATTCAGCTGCAAGGTGTTCCAGTTCCTATGCTGGCATCTATACCAGATGTTCATTTGGCACTATAACTTAAAGAAACTTTTTCCTATAATTGGGAACTAGATTCAACATTTGATCCAGCGTGATGTTCAATTTCATCCTGCTGAGATCCTCTCACAAGTCGTATTCCTTGCTGCTTTTCTCCCCATCGTCATCTCGCTGGCGTGCCTTGGCTTCTGTACATCCTTCTCTCTTTCTCCTTTGCTTCTCTTTCCTCTGTTCTTAACTTCCTCTTGTCAGTTTTCCTATTTGGATTCCTTCAAGATTTTCTTCCTTTCCTTCTCTGAGGACTCTCTTACTGCTCTGGGCCATAGTTGTGGTCCCAGTTGGCACTTCGGCATTGGCTTCGTTCCTGCGCCAATCTCTTCTCTTTTCTTGATCAAGTTTTTCCTGTCCATATTTTCCTTAAGATACTCTCCCAGGGGTGGGATTTCCTGCATCGTCCTCACCATTCCTTGTGCGCTCTGCACTCTGGTTTCTTTTCTAGTTCCCGTTCGGCATTCCTGCATGCCAGCGTCTTGTGACAAGTGCTTGTGGTCTTGTCATCACAGCCATAGCTTCTGGTGGTTTCTCTTATTCCTTTCTTGCATCATGATCCACCTTTACATATTGACAGCTACATCATTTCCTGTTGGGTTTTCCTCCCTTTGTGGCCTTGCCTCCTACAATTCCTACTACTCATGGCGCTGGAATATGGGGCAATCATTTTGTCTATGCCCTAGACCATTGTAGTAGATGAATGCTCCCCTTTGGGCCAAATATTCCACCTCCTCTTCCATATGGTCTATTGATTTGAGGTCTTACAGGCAACTTGGTTAACTGCTGGGGGCTTGCTTTGCCTTTCCACCACCCTTGGATTCATGCTCCAAGTATTATAGTAACACATCTCTATACAGTGATTGTTCCTTCCACAAATAGTGCATACTTGCTGAGTGTCTAACTGGCACTCCTCTTTTGTGTGCCCTTGATTGTTGCACCTTGTGCACTAGACATCTGGTCTGAGTCTGGATCCTACATGTCCTCCAACAATCTTGGCTAGGGTGGCCCTTAGTTCTTCCTGAATCTTCTCTGCCTACTTCTTGCCTTTCTTTTTCTAGGGCTTCCACTCTTTGGCATCCGACTCCTGACTTGATTATGACTCTAAGGTTTCTTCCTCTTGTCTTTCTTCTTTTTCTTGGAGTCTTTTTTAGTTTGCTTTTCAGGACCCCTTCAGCTCTGGCAACTCCTGCCACTACTTGTTCAAATGTAAGGGCATCGAGGTTGTATAAGGCTACTGTCGTTGTATAAGGCTACTATCATTTGGAGATTTTTCGTCAATCCTCTCATGAACCACTGGCTCAGCGTGTTTGAAGCAGACGCTTGGGCTAGTCCAGGCACATTAGCATTGCTCTATGAATTCAATTGTGTAGTCTTGTGTTGGCCTCTTTTTTTGTGTCATCCTCTGCAGCCTTTCCAACACCTTTGTTATGGTCTTGTCTTTCCTGAATCTTTTTAGGAAAGCCTTCTTCAATTCGTCAAATGTATGGAAGTGCTCCAAACCATATTGGGCATACCACGTGGTGTCTTTGCTTCCCAATGTTGTCGTAAAGTATTATTTCTTTTGCGACAATGAAGCTCTGGTGGCCAGGAACGTGGTTTCAAAGGTGAAGATGTGGGCGTCTGGATCCTCCTCACTCTTGCCCTTGAATTTAGGGTACTTAAGGAACATCCTACCCATAGTTGCCAGTTCTTCTCCTTCTTGAGCTTCATGCCTCCTATTTGGAGTCTCCTGGAGATCTTCTTTCTGATTTCTCAATGATTTCGAAATCTGTCTTTCCAACTACCGTGGAATCCCGTGTATTAGTCTTCTTGGATGGTGCAGTGGTGCTTCTTGTTCTACATCTTTATCATGTCTCTATGGCAGTACCGCATTGACCTATTTGAGCTCCCTTCATTCTCCATGCTACTCCATTGTGCTCTTATGACTCTCTAGTATTCCTGACACTAGTTAGTGTGTGCTTTCTTTCTGGACTTCTTTTGACTAGCTTACTCTCTTGACTGTGCAGGACTTAACCTAGAACTGGCCTCTGTCTTTCTACTCCCCTACCTGGCATACCCATTCCCTAGTAGGACCGCCAAAATGCTGGTGTCCGATCGAGACTTGATACTTGAGTGGTTCCGAACCACCTAGTTGGCTGGACGAGTGGCGACTAATACAACTGTGCCCAATGCGATAAGCTAATGCCAGTGCATTGCCCCACCACTCCACCTAAGCTAAGGGAGTTAGTCATGACAGTGCAGAGGTTAGTTCCCATGTCTGATAGGATTCCTAACGTGGATCCTGATCCTGTTTCCAGATAGGAATAACTCTAGAACCAGATTCCAGTTAGAAGACATATCCAGATAAGAAAGTACTTAACACAGACTAGGAATCAGATAGACTTATTCAGTATAGAATAGAGAATTACATAGATGAATCACTGTATTACTAGAGTGAAGGCTTAGCCCAAGAGTACAATGTAGTAACACCTTAGTTGTCCCTCTCTATCCCATATTTTCTACCCATGGATAGTTCCCCTTACTTCCTATTCACCTACCTAGGTAATATCCATTGGCAAGTTTAGTTACAAAGTTGTTACAAGAAAGAAGATTCCAACCCAAGAGTTTGTTACCCAACGAATACACTGGGTGGCGAGGCTGGCGGCAAGGCTGGGTGGCGGCTGCTACACCTGGATGGCCGCCAACATGAATGCCCTCAAAAGAAAAGCCTACTGTGACACCACAATGTCACGACTGTGGATTCGACCATTGCTTCAAGGATTTCCCTTTGCAATTAGTTTCTCAATCCACCCCCATGGTTGAAGGCATGCCATCCCTCAATGTATTAAACATTCAACATGGGAAGATCTCCACTGTCCCATTGCATGTCATTACACGATTGCAGGCTAAACTCAAGAAGGCCATTAAACCCAAGTAGCCCAACACCTTGGCTACCAAATGTGCCCCATCCAAAAATAAACAACACTCTAAGCACATTGGCCAAGGTGAAGTTCGTGTTACCATCTCCAGTGGCTCAACAAAGACCACATTCTCCTCCTCTGGGAGTGATGATCGTGTCGAAAAACCACTCTCCCATGCAGCTCCCCAAAAACTAACTAAACAACAAAAATGATTCGAGGCATATCCCAATCCCATGCTCAAGAAGCAAGGTTTGCAAAGGCCCAAGCACTAGTAGAGAACTATCACGCTCAACTTGAACCACCGCCCGTTTTGTGACCTTTGAACCAATACCCGAGTAGTGCGCGCAGTCCCCCATACTCGATGTCCAAGGACAAGAACCCAAACTTCCACACCAGGTAAGGTAGGAGCCCCATCTTATGCTCAAGGCCGAGGAAGATCCATTTGCCAACATAACGTTGACAAACAAATATCTTGCCCCACCTGTGCCTTCTAATCCTCCATTGCCTATTCCGCAAGCGGCCAAGCCCAAATCCCATGTTCACATCAAACAACTCGATGTGAATGGTGACACAAAGTTTGGCAAAGACTCACGATGTGCCCACACAAAATTTGCCGAGGTATTTTACCCTCCTAAGGCACCAAAGTCTCAACTTCAACCCCCATAAAAATAAGGACCACATTGAACTTCCATATACCATTTCCGGTCCACCCTATGAACAAGGCCCTGAACATGATGAAGCTCCTCATTAACATGACCTTAATGGCCTCTCCACCTTTATTTCCTCCCAAATCCAAATGCCCATTGGAACCTTGTTAAAAGGAAATCCAAATTTATGGAATGACCTTAGGGATTGAATGGAACGAAAACTACAGGCTTCCGTTAGAGGAGAGAGATACCTCAGATTCCACGGATGAATCTGAGCCCCATCATCCTACACTACTCCATGAGCACAACCCACAACCCAAAGGCGCACCGACAATTTGAGTAAATGTGCTAGGCCATTACTTTGAAGGTGATGACACAAACGTAGCCTTGCCCATTTCGTACAATGGACATGCGGTCAAAGGAATCTTGGATGGGGGTGTTGGCGTAAGCATCCTCACAAGAATGTGCTGCGAAACCTGGGGACAACCACCCCTTGATCCCACCCAATTGATGATAAAGCTTGCGGATGGGACATCTGCATGACCCCTTGGCCTAGAGAAGGACCTCAAGGTTAGAGTTAGTGACATGACCTTCAAACTCACATTTGTAGTCATGAACTATCGTAACGGCGCCTATGTGACAGCATCCTAGGAAGACCCTTCGTGAGACAAACACGACTGGTCCATGACTAGGACACAAAGTACCTTCATGAACACTACAAGGCCTTCCTCGCTTAACACCCCGAGTGTAAGCGTGGCTCCCCAACAAGACACGCCAACACTTCGGGTGTGGTTAGATTTCCCCTTTGGCAAAAATATGCAAAGAAAACATGCCTTGCTATCTCCCACAACTAGCCACAATATTTTGCCATGGGAAACGTGGGTCTCCCTAGGTAAACCATCTCTTCACTGTGCCCATGTCAAAATTCAACTGCCTAGTGGTGGGACAATGTATACAAAGCCTTGGGTATTTTACACAAACTATATATATTGTCTCTAACCCATTGGCTTGTAAGTTTTATGTAGTTCCCATAGGTGAGACCAAAGAAGCAGTCATACTTGGAGGGATCTAGGTCCAAAACGCTACATGTACAATCAACTCAGCTGACCCACACAGCTACCCTCGAGCTTCCCAAGGGCACGGTAACAACAATGATCCTCTGGGATGGGGAGTGCACCGCATCCGATCCTCTCCACACACCAACTGCTTCCACAAAGGGTACTCTCTCACTCACAAAAAGTGGTAAGTCTTCCACTTCCCTCGAACTACCACCAAAACTAAACCCACCAAGAATATGGATTGGACTCGACTAAGAATGGTCTACAATGGTGGTTGGTAAGCCCACATATATCCTATGGTCCACACCAATCTCATATTCTTGGAGGCGTGAAAAACTCTTGGAAAACCCACACTTACACAAGAAAACACTTACATTAAAATTTCACATGAAATGTGTCTAATGAGTGTTGGGTATTTTATTCCTAAAATTTCTATAGGAAATAACTAGTTGGAGTGCATATTTCATGTTATAGATGCAAGAATACTCCAAGTCCAGATTATAATTGGAAAAGAGTGGGTTGATGCCACTCATTGCCAAATCAATTGATGAGAAGAAACAGCCACCATGGAAGTCAATGATGGCAAAAAAAGCCACAATCCTCTTATATGTCCCCAAGAGGAAATCATTCACTACCCCCCTTACTTGCAAGTTTTTTGTGGTTGACTATGTGTTGGAAAAAGATTTGATCTTGGGGCATAAATGGACTATCGCTGCCCAAGCACCACTGTGCTTTGCTAGTAGCGATAGAGTCATCATCATGATGGTCAATGACATAAAGATGACAATAAAATATTTCAGGGAGAAGAGGATCCAACTTTAATGGATTTCTATGATGTTGAACGTAAAAGGTTACAAGCCTCTTCACAGAAGCCCCTCTACACAATGACCTACCATCTGCATCAACGACCGACTCTGATAAAGCATCTACTCCTTCAACCCCATCCTCACCAACGAATTTCAATGCCAAAACCTCGCAATCAACAGCCATTCCTAAAGAAGTTTCCCCCGCGCAACCATCTATCTCTAACAAGGATCTCAAAGGAAAAGCCTCCGAGCCTATGCCTTTTCATCGACAAACCTCACCAAAGGAAAAAACTTACATGCTTGAAAGCCTCATCAATCGACAGCCACTCCACAAGAGACTCTAGCCTCATCATCATCATCAATAATACCCCATGAGTCTCAAACGTGCAACCTCAGCGCCAACCAATATGAAGGAGGTCCCAAAAACTTCCACTTCAACCAAAAAGAAAACTCCACCAAGACAGCAAAGATTAAGGTATCTTAATGGTATCAAGATGTGGGTGGAGAAGCAGCTACTTGTAGCTCAAAGCTACTACGAAGGTGCCATTCAAGTTTGGGTGCCTCGACAGTCAAAGCCTCTTCCTCAATGCAGCACTCAGAGGCCAAGGAAAAAGAAAAGTACTCCACAACACTATCCACAAAAGCCTATGCAAGTTCCTCAAAGAACTCTACCAAGTCATCAAGAGAGGGCACCAAAAAGATTACTACAAGCACAAGGGTACTACCAAGGAAATACCAACGCTTGGATTTCCAAGCACATCAAAAAGCCCCATAAGCCTGCACAAAAAAGGAAACCTTAGCACCAAGCACATCAGCCACCAATTTATAATGTTCATCAAAGATGGGTGCCTGTGCATGTGCTTCAACAACAAGGATACTATGATGGTAATCCCATCATATGGTTGCCAAAATCGAACAACGTGAAGAAAACCTTACCACCGACTTCAACCCCAACAACTTCACCTAAAGTTTAACAAGAATGGAGGCCCAAGCAACACCAAGCAAGTCACTCAACCACTCTCATGCATTCAGCAACTACACAAGAGATTGTGTGTTCAAGCAACCCCAATGGTAACCAACCAGCAGTCTTACCTACGGCCTTGTTAACATTTGAGCAACAAATTCAAGAATCAATACCCACATTTGCAAAAAAAGGAGACTTATGAGCACATCAAAGACAAAATAACAATGCTCTTATCACCCATATGGATGTGAAGCATAAGTGCACAAGAACCTGTTGCTCGCACGTCATGCCCTAGCTGACCCATAGAATTATTTCAAATACAAAACCATCAGGGTCAAACCCTGCAACTTCACGGGGTCAAAACCTGAAACTTCACGGGTCAAAACCTGCAATCTCATGAGTTCAAGTCTCTCATGAATTAACAGTCTCATGGCATAAGAACTTGCACTTTCACAATTTAAGCCAATTCACGGATTAGGCCATCTCACACATTAACACCTTCCCAACGATCTTCAATAGCCATTATATATTTGTTAATCTTATAGCTTACTATTCTTTTGGCTATGTTAATATAGCAACTGTCCATGAGTAGATATCCATGCTCATGCACTGGAGAACATTTGCACCAAAGCCTCACCCCATTGACAACTTCCAGGTACATCTCTGGAGATGGGGGGGCCATGGTGGGCGAAAGCCTGGTCAATGGTACAACCCATCGCCTAGAATTTTCCTTCAAATTACAAACCTCTCCAAACAACGCTAACATCTTCACAAACCAATGATATTCAATCGTTAATAAAGATATCTATATTAGCCTTGCAAGTCGACGTAATTCTTTTAATCCTCACCAATAAGTGGCTATTTCAACACAGAGCAGTTCAATAAGAGTCTCTATGACTCACTTCTTGTACTTCATGTATATCTTCTTGTAAGAGCACTTAAATATACATAAAAACATAAAACGCACATGGGAAGAAGCATGCAGGAACAGGTCCTACTCAACAACATGTGACAAGAATCCTACCACACAAACGGACATCATCGAATGCCAATTCCTTCAAATGTTGAATGCCACTTCAATGAATCAAATGAGGAACTGAGAATCACCATCTCATTCTGATGATTATGTCTAAGTTCCTTCGGATCCTTCCTTCTCTTCTCTCCCATTATTAACATCTCTTAACGTCCCCACTAACACAAATCATATGTAACCTTGCTTATGATTGCCAAAAACAAAGTGAGCAATTGTACCCACTAAACCCATCTAGAAAAGATCATGTTTCATACCTAGCTACTGCATCCATCACAAGGAATCAATGAATGGCAATGGGACCGGATCTGATATAGTGGAAACATTCAACTTGTGGTAGTCCATACAAACCCTCAGCTTCCCATTCTTTTTCAAAACAATGACTATTGGTGATAGCCATTCCGCCCTATCCACAAAATAAATGAAGCCAACCTTCAATAGTTTGTCAATCTCTTTCTTTACTTGTTTGGCATAATTTGGGTTCATTTTGTATCTACTCTTCTTGATTGGGGTTGCATACTCTTTCAAGTTAATCTTATGCTGGTAGAAACCTGGATCAATCCCCTTCATGTTAGAATAGTTCCGGGAAAACACATCTTTATAGGAATTTAAGAATTCCAAGAGTCCCCCCTTGAATTTTTAATTCAACTTGCTACTAATTCTGACTGTCTTGGGTTGCTGATTATCCCCTAGGTTCACCTCTTTGAGCTCATCTTCTTGAACTCTGATGTTCCTTTTCTTGAGCTCAACTTCCGCTGCTTTAGGGCCACCATGGTTTTTTCTTGTTCAGCCCCTGCAATTCTTCCACATTGTCATGAGCGTCATCTTCGTCTTTATGAGTGCTCTCTTCATTCAATATCACTTCAAGATAAGCCACCAAAACCTCTGGGTCGTAACTTTGTACAATCCTCTCTATGTCCACTGTAAATAGCAATAGCAGATAAGGATTCTCCTTCATCAAGATCTGCTCTTCTTCATCATCTTCTACCCCTTCTAGGTAGTTTAGGCCCTATGCGTGCATTGGTTGGCTTGTCGAATTTAGCATGTCTTTTCCTGTAACTGAAATGTAGACTTTCTTTTTGCCTCTACTGATCATGATCTTGTCCATCTCCAAGTTGTGCTTTATCCTTCCGCTTCTGAGCCACGGTCTTCCTAAGAGCATGGGATATGCACCTGCTATTTCAGTCATCTTGAGAACAATGAACATAGTAGTAAAGGCACATCCTACCACTTGTATATGTTCTCCTCTGATTATCCCAATAGGTCAGACCCTTCTCTGGTCAGCCCCCCATGAGAATCTAGAACGGAGTAGGCTACATGTCAATAATCCCTAGCTTTTGGCTAGGCTATCTGATATTATATTTACCCATGACCCTCCATCCAGAATGACCCTTTCACTATCTCATCTCCGATCTTGATGGTTACTTCTAAAACACACGCATCACAGCCCTGGACTGTCTCCACATTTTTGCATTCAGCTGCAAGGTGTTCCAGTTCCTATGCTGGCATCTATACCAGATGTTCATTTGGCACTATAACTTAAAGAAACTTTTTCCTATAATTGGGAACTAGATTCAACATTTGATCCAGCGTGATGTTCAATTTCATCCTGCTGAGATCCTCTCACAAGTCGTATTCCTTGCTGCTTTTCTCCCCATCGTCATCTCGCTGGCGTGCCTTGGCTTCTGTACATCCTTCTCTCTTTCTCCTTTGCTTCTCTTTCCTCTGTTCTTAACTTCCTCTTGTCAGTTTTCCTATTTGGATTCCTTCAAGATTTTCTTCCTTTCCTTCTCTGAGGACTCTCTTACTGCTCTGGGCCATAGTTGTGGTCCCAGTTGGCACTTCGGCATTGGCTTCGTTCCTGCGCCAATCTCTTCTCTTTTCTTGATCAAGTTTTTCCTGTCCATATTTTCCTTAAGATACTCTCCCACCAGGGGTGGGATTTCCTGCATCGTCCTCACCATTCCTTGTGCGCTCTGCACTCTGGTTTCTTTTCTAGTTCCCGTTCGGCATTCCTGCATGTCAGCGTCTTGTGACAAGTGCTTGTGGTCTTGTCATCACAGCCATAGCTTCTGGTGGTTTCTCTTATTCCTTTCTTGCATCATGATCCACCTTTACATATTGACAGCTACATCATTTCCTGTTGGGTTTTCCTCCCTTTGTGGCCTTGCCTCCTACAATTCCTACTACTCATGGCGCTGGAATATGGGGCAATCATTTTGTCTATGCCCTAGACCATTGTAGTAGATGAATGCTCCCCTTTGGGCCAAATATTCCACCTCCTCTTCCATATGGTCTATTGATTTGAGGTCTTACAGGCAACTTGGTTAACTGCTGGGGGCTTGCTTTGCCTTTCCACCACCCTTGGATTCATGCTCCAAGTATTATAGTAACACATCTCTATACAGTGATTGTTCCTTCCACAAATAGTGCATACTTGCTGAGTGTCTAACTGGCACTCCTCTTTTGTGTGCCCTTGATTGTTGCACCTTGTGCACTAGACATCTGGTCTGAGTCTGGATCCTACATGTCCTCCAACAATCTTGGCTAGGGTGGCCCTTAGTTCTTCCTGAATCTTCTCTGCCTACTTCTTGCCTTTCTTTTTCTAGGGCTTCCACTCTTTGGCATCCGACTCCTGACTTGATTATGACTCTAAGGTTTCTTCCTCTCGTCTTTCTTCTTTTTCTTGGAGTCTTTTTTAGTTTGCTTTTCAGGACCCCTTCAGCTCTGGCAGCTCCTGCCACTACTTGTTCAAATGTAAGGGCATCCAGGTTGTATAAGGCTACTGTCGTTGTATAAGGCTACTATCATTTGGAGATTTTCCGTCAATCCTCTCATGAACCACTGGCTCAGCGTGTTTGAAGCAGACGCTTGGGCTAGTCCAGGCACATTAGCATTGCTCTATGAATTCAATTGTGTAGTCTTGTGTTGGCCTCTTTTTTTGTGTCATCCTCTGTAGCCTTTCCAACACCTTTGTTATGGTCTTGTCTTTCCTGAATCTTTTTAGGAAAGCCTTCTTCAATTCGTCAAATGTATGGAAGTGCTCCAAACCATATTGGGCATACCACGTGGTGTCTTTGCTTCCCAATGTTGTCGTAAAGTATTATTTCTTTTGCGACAATGAAGCTCTGGTGGCCAGGAACGTGGTTTCAAAGGTGAAGATGTGGGCGTCTGGATCCTCCTCACTCTTGCCCTTGAATTTAGGGTACTTAAGGAACATCCTACCCATAGTTGCCAGTTCTTCTCCTTCTTGAGATTCATGCCTCCTGTTTGGAGTCTCCTGGAGATCTTCTTCTTGATTTCTCAATGATTTCGAAATCTGTCTTTCCAACTACCGTGGAATCCCGTGTATTAGTCTTCTTGGATGGTGCAGTGGTGCTTCTTGTTCTACATCTTTATCATGTCTCTATGGCAGTACCGCATTGACCTATTTGAGCTCCCTTCATTCTCCATGCTACTCCATTGTGCTCTTATGACTCTCTAGTATTCCTGACACTAGTTAGTGTGTGCTTTCTTTCTGGACTTCTTTTGACTAGCTTACTCTCTTGACTGTGCAGGACTTAACCTAGAACTGGCCTCTGTCTTTCTACTCCCCTACCTGGCATACCCATTCCCTAGTAGGACCGCCAAAATGCTGGTGTCCGATCGAGACTTGATACTTGAGTGGTTCCGAACCACCTAGTTGGCTGGACGAGTGGCGACTAATACAACTGTGCCCAATGCGATAAGCTAATGCCAGTGCATTGCCCCACCACTCCACCTAAGCTAAGGGAGTTAGTCATGACAGTGCAGAGGTTAGTTCCCATGTCTGATAGGATTCCTAACGTGGATCCTGATCCTGTTTCTAGATAGGAATAACTCTAGAACCAGATTCCAGTTAGAAGACATGTCCAGATAAGAAAGTACTTAACACAGACTAGGAATCAGATAGACTTATTCAGTATAGAATAGAGAATTACATAGATGAATCACTGTATTACTAGAGTGAAGGCTTAGCCCAAGAGTACAATGTAGTAACACCTTAGTTGTCCCTCTCTATCCCATATTTTCTACCCATGGATAGTTCCCCTTACTTCCTATTCACCTACCTAGGTAATATCCATTGGCAAGTTTAGTTACAAAGTTGTTACAAGAAAGAAGATTCCAACCCAAGAGTTTGTTACCCAACGAATACACTGGGTGGCGAGGCTGGTGGCAAGGCTGGGTGGCGGCTGCTACACCTGGATGGCCGCCAACATGAATGCCCTCAAAAGAAAAGCCTACTGTGACACCACAATGTCACGACTGTGGATTCGACCATTGCTTCAAGGATTTCCCTTTGCAATTAGTTTCTCAATCCACCCCCACGGTTGAAGGCATGCCATCCCTCAATGTATTAAACATTCAACATGGGAAGATCTCCACTGTCCCATTGCATGTCATTACACGATTGCAGGCTAAACTCAAGAAGGCCATTAAACCCAAGTAGCCCAACACCTTGGCTACCAAATGTGCCCCATCCAAAAATAAACAACACTCTAAGCACATTGGCCAAGGTGAAGTTCGTGTTACCATCTCCAGTGGCTCAACAAAGACCACATTCTCCTCCTCTGGGAGTGATGATCGTGTCGAAAAACCACTCTCCCATGCAGCTCCCCAAAAACTAACTAAACAACAAAAATGATTCGAGGCATATCCCAATCCCATGCTCAAGAAGCAAGGTTTGCAAAGGCCCAAGCACTAGTAGAGAACTATCACGCTCAACTTGAACCACCGCCCGTTTTGTGACCTTTGAACCAATACACGAGTAGTGCGCGCAGTCCCCCATACTCGATGTCCAGGGACAAGAACCCAAACTTCCACACCAGGTAAGGTAGGAGCCCCATCTTATGCTCAAGGCCGAGGAAGATCCATTTGCCAACATAACGTTGACAAACAAATATCTTGCCCCACCTGTGCCTTCTAATCCTCCATTGCCTATTCCACAAGCGGCCAAGCCCAAATCCCATGTTCACATCAAACAACTCGATGTGAATGGTGACACAAAGTTTGGCAAAGACTCACGATGTGCCCACACAAAATTTGCCGAGGTATTTTACCCTCCTACGGCACCAAAGTCTCAACTTCAACCCCCATAAAAATAAGGACCACATTGAACTTCCATATACCATTTCCGGTCCACCCTATGAACAAGGCCCTGAACATGATGAAGCTCCTCATTAACATGACCTTAATGGCCTCTCCACCTTTATTTCCTCCCAAATCCAAATGCCCATTGGAACCTTGTTAAAAGGAAATCCAAATTTATGGAATGACCTTAGGGATTGAATGGAACGAAAACTACAGGCTTCCGTTAGAGGAGAGAGATACCTCAGATTCCACGGATGAATCTGAGCCCCATCATCCTACACTACTCCATGAGCACAACCCACAACCCAAAGGCGCACCGACAATTTGAGTAAATGTGCTAGGCCATTACTTTGAAGGTGATGACACAAACGTAGCCTTGCCCATTTCGTACAATGGACATGCGGTCAAAGGAATCTTGGATGGGGGTGTTGGCGTAAGCATCCTCACAAGAATGTGCTGCGAAACCTGGGGACAACCACCCCTTGATCCCACCCAATTGATGATAAAGCTTGCGGATGGGACATCTGCATGACCCCTTGGCCTAGAGAAGGACCTCAAGGTTAGAGTTAGTGACATGACCTTCAAACTCACATTTGTAGTCATGAACTATCGTAACGGCGCCTATGTGACAGCATCCTAGGAAGACCCTTCGTGAGACAAACACGACTGGTCCATGACTAGGACACAAAGTACCTTCATGAACACTACAAGGCCTTCCTCGCTTAACACCCCGAGTGTAAGCATGGCTCCCCAACAAGACACGCCAACACTTCGGGTGTGGTTAGATTTCCCCTTTGGCAAAAATATGCAAAGAAAACATGCCTTGCTATCTCCCACAACTAGCCACAATATTTTGCCATGGGAAACATGGGTCTCCCTAGGTAAACCATCTCTTCACTGTGCCCATGTCAAAATTCAACTGCCTAGTGGTGGGACAATGTATACAAAGCCTTGGGTATTTTACACAAACTATATATATTGTCTCTAACCCATTGGCTTGTAAGTTTTATGTAGTTCCCATAGGTGAGACCAAAGAAGCAGTCATCCTTGGAGGGATCTAGGTCCAAAACGCTACATGTACAATCAACTCAGCTGACCCACACAGCTACCCTCGAGCTTCCCAAGGGCACGGTAACAACAATGATCCTCTGGGATGGGGAGTGCACCGAATCCGATCCTCTCCACACACCAACTGCTTCCACAAAGGGTACTCTCTCACTCACAAAAAGTGGTAAGTCTTCCACTTCCCTCGAACTACCACCAAAACTAAACCCACCAAGAATATGGATTGGACTCGACTAAGAATGGTCTACAATGGTGGTTGGTAAGCCCACATATATCCTATGGTCCACACCAATCTCATATTCTTGGAGGCGTGAAAAACTCTTGGAAAACCCACACTTACACAAGAAAACACTTACATTAAAATTTCACATGAAATGTGTCTAATGAGTGTTGGGTATTTTATTCCTAAAATTTCTATAGGAAATAACTAGTTGGAGTGCATATTTCATGTTATAGATGCAAGAATACTCCAAGTCCAGATTATAATTGGAAAAGAGTGGGTTGATGCCACTCATTGCCAAATCAATTGATGAGAAGAAACAGCCACCATGGAAGTCAATGATGGCAAAAAAATCCACAATCCTCTTATATGTCCCCAAGAGGGAATCATTCACTACCCCCCTTACTTGCAAGTTTTTTGTGGTTGACTATGTGTTGGAAAAAGATTTGATCTTGGGGCATAAATGGACTATCGCTGCCCAAGCACCACTGTGCTTTGCTAGTAGCGATAGAGTCATCATCATGATGGTCAATGACATAAAGATGACAATAAAATATTTCAGGGAGAAGAGGATCCAACTTTAATGGATTTCTATGATGTTGAACGTAAAAGGTTACAAGCCTCTTCACAGAAGCCCCTCTACACAATGACCTACCATCTGCATCAACGACCGACTCTGATAAAGCATCTACTCCTTCAACCCCATCCTCACCAATGAATTTCAATGCCAAAACCTCGCAATCAACAGCCATTCCTAAAGAAGTTTCCCCCGCGCAACCATCTATCTCTAACAAGGATCTCAAAGGAAAAGCCTCCGAGCCTATGCCTTTTCATCGACAAACCTCACCAAAGGAAAAAACTTACATGCTTGAAAGCCTCATCAATCGACAGCCACTCCACAAGAGACTCTAGCCTCATCATCATCATCAATAATACCCCATGAGTCTCAAACCTGCAACCTCAGCGCCAACCAATATGAAGGAGGTCCCAAAAACTTCCACTTCAACCAAAAAGAAAACTCCACCAAGACATCAAAGATTAAGGTATCTTATGGGTATCAAGATGTGGGTGGAGAAGCAGCTACTTGTAGCTCAAAGCTACTATGAAGGTGCCATTCAAGTTTGGGTGCCTCGACAGTCAAAGCCTCTTCCTCAATGCAGCACTCAGAGGCCAAGGAAAAAGAAAAGTACTCCACAACACTATCCACAAAAGCCTATGCAAGTTCCTCAAAGAACTCTACCAAGTCATCAAGAGAGGGCACCAAAAAGATTACTACAAGCACAAGGGTACTACCAAGGAAATACCAACGCTTGGATTTCCAAGCACATCAAAAAGCCCCATAAGCCTGCACAAAAAAGGAAACCTTAGCACCAAGCACATCAGCCACCAATTTATAATGTTCATCAAAGATGGGTGCCTGTGCATGTGCTTCAACAACAAGGATACTATGATGGTAATCCCATCATATGGTTGCCAAAATCGAACAACGTGAAGAAAACCTTACCACCGACTTCAACCCCAACAACTTCACCTAAATTTTGACAAGAATGGAGGCCCAAGCAACACCAAGCAAGTCACTCAACCACTCTCATGCATTCAGCAACTACACAAGAGATTGTGTGTTCAAGCAACCCCAATGGTAACCAACCAGCAGTCTTACCTACGGCCTTGTTAACATTTGAGCAACAAATTCAAGAATCAATACCCACATTTGCAAAAAAAGGAGACTTATGAGCACATCAAAGACAAAATAACAATGCTCTTATCACCCATATGGATGTGAAGCATAAGTGCACAAGAACCTGTTGCTCGCACGTCATGCCCTAGCTGACCCATAGAATTATTTCAAATACAAAACCATCAGGGTCAAACCCTGCAACTTCACGAGGTCAAAACCTGCAACTTCACGGGTCAAAACCTGCAATCTCATGAGTTCAAGTCTCTCATGAATTAACAGTCTCATGGCATAAGAACTTGTACTTTCACAATTTAAGCCAATTCACGGATTAGGCCATCTCACACATTAACACCTTCCCAACGATCTTCAATAGCCATTATATATTTGTTAATCTTATAGCTTACTATTCTTTTGGCTATGTTAATATAGCAACTGTCCATGAGTAGATATCCATGCTCATGCACTGGAGAACATTTGCACCAAAGCCTCACCCCATTGACAACTTCTAGGTACATCTCTGGAGATGGGGGGGCCATGGTGGGCGAAAGCCTGGTCAATGGTACAACCCATCGCCTAGAATTTTCCTTCAAATTACAAACCTCTCCAAACAACGCTAACATCTTCACAAACCAATGATATTCAATTGTTAATAAAGATATCTATATTAGCCTTGCAAGTCGACGTAATTCTTTTAATCCTCACCAATAAGTGGCTTTTTCAACACAGAGCAGTTCAATAAGAGTCTCTATGACTCACTTCTTGTACTTCATGTATATCTTCTTATAAGAGCACTTAAATATACATAAAAAGATAAAACGCACATGGGAAGAAGCATGCAGGAACAGGTCCTACTCAACAACATGTGACAAGAATCCTACCACACAAAGGGACATCATCGAATGCCAATTCCTTCAAATGTTGAATGCCGCTTCAATGAATCAAATGAGGAACTGAGAATCACCATCTCATTCTGATGATTATGTCTAAGTTCCTTCGGATCCTTCCTTCTCTTCTCTCCCATTATTAACATCTCTTAACGTCCCCACTAACACAAATCATATGTAACCTTGCTTATGATTGCCAAAAACAAAGTGAGCAATTGTACCCACTAAACCCATCTAGAAAAGATCATGTTTCATACCTAGCTACTGCATCCATCACAAGGAATCAATGAATGGCAATGGGACCGGATCTGATATAGTGGAAACATTCAACTTGTGGTAGTCCATACAAACCCTCAGCTTCCCATTCTTTTTCAAAACAATGACTATTGGTGATAGCCATTCCGCCCTATCCACAAAATAAATGAAGCCAACCTTCAGTAGTTTGTCAATCTCTTTCTTTACTTGTTTGGCATAATTTGGGTTCATTTTGTATCTACTCTTCTTGATTGGGGTTGCATACTCTTTCAAGTTAATCTTATGCTGGTAGAAACCTGGATCAATCCCCTTCATGTTAGAGTAGTTCCAGGAAAACACATCTTTATAGGAATTTAAGAATTCCAGGAGTCCCCCCTTGAATTTTTGATTCAACTTGCTACTAATTCTGACTGTCTTGGGTTGCTGATTATCCCCTAGGTTCACCTCTTTGAGCTCATCTTCTTGAACTCTGATGTTCCTTTTCTTGAGCTCAACTTCCGCTGCTTTAGGGCCACCATGGTTTTTTCTTGTTCAGCCCCTGCAATTCTTCCACATTGTCATGAGCGTCATCTTCGTCTTTATGAGTGCTCTCTTCATTCAATATCACTTCAAGATAAGCCACCAAAACCTCTGGGTCGTAACTTTGTACAATCCTCTCTATGTCCACTGTAAATAGCAATAGCAGATAAGGATTCTCCTTCATCAAGATCTGCTCTTCTTCATCATCTTCTACCCCTTCTAGGTAGTTTAGGCCCTATGCGTGCATTGGTTGGCTTGTCTAATTTAGCATGTCTTTTCCTGTAAAACTGAAATGTAGACTTTCTTTTTGCCTCTACTGATCATGATCTTGTCCATCTCCAAGTTGTGCTTTATCCTTCCGCTTCTGAGCCACGGTCTTCCTAAAAGCATGGGATATGCACCTGCTATTTCAGTCATCTTGAGAACAATGAACATAGTAGTAAAGGCACATCCTACCACTTGTATATGTTCTCCTCTGATTATCCCAATAGGTCAAACCCTTCTCTGGTCAGCCCCCCATGAGAATCTAGAACGGAGTAGGCTACATGTCAATAATCCCTAGCTTTTGGCTAGGCTATCTGATATTATATTTACCCATGACCCTCCATCCAGAATGACCCTTTCACTATCTCACCTCCGATCTTGATGGTTACTTCTAAAACACACGCATCACAGCCCTGGACTGTCTCCACATTTTTGCATTCAGCTGCAAGGTGTTCCAGTTCCTATGCTGGCATCTATACCAGATGTTCATTTGGCACTATAACTTAAAGAAACTTTTTCCTATAATTGGGAACTAGATTCAACATTTGATCCAGCGTGATGTTCAATTTCATCCTGCTGAGATCCTCTCACAAGTCGTATTCCTTGCTGCTTTTCTCCCCATCGTCATCTCGCTGGCGTGCCTTGGCTTCTGTACATCCTTCTCTCTTTCTCCTTTGCTTCTCTTTCCTCTGTTCTTAACTTCCTCTTGTCAGTTTTCCTATTTGAATTCCTTCAAGATTTTCTTCCTTTCCTTCTCTGAGGACTCTCTTACTGCTCTGGGCCATAGTTGTGGTCCCAGTTGGCACTTCCGCATTGGCTTCGTTCCTGCGCCAATCTCTTCTCTTTTCTTGATCAAGTTTTTCCTGTCCATATTTTCCTTAAGATACTCTCCCAGGGGTGGGATTTCCTGCATCGTCCTCACCATTCCTTGTGCGCTCTGCACTCTGGTTTCTTTTCTAGTTCCCGTTCGGCATTCCTGCATGTCAGCGTCTTGTGACAAGTGCTTGTGGTCTTGTCATCACAGCCATAGCTTCTGGTGGTTTCTCTTATTCCTTTCTTGCATCATGATCCACCTTTACATATTGACAGCTACATCATTTCCTGTTGGGTTTTCCTCCCTTTGTGGCCTTGCCTCCTACAATTCCTACTACTCATGGCGCTGGAATATGGGGCAATCATTTTGTCTATGCCCTAGACCATTGTAGTAGATGAATGCTCCCCTTTGGGCCAAATATTCCACCTCCTCTTCCATATGGTCTATTGATTTGAGGTCTTACAGGCAACTTGGTTAACTGCTGGGGGCTTGCTTTGCCTTTCCACCACCCTTGGATTCATGCTCCAAGTATTATAGTAGCACATCTCTATACAGTGATTGTTCCTTCCACAAATAGTGCATACTTGCTGAGTGTCTAACTGGCACTCCTTTTTTGTGTGCCCTTCATTGTTGCACCTTGTGCACTAGACATCTGGTCTGAGTCTGGATCCTACATGTCCTCCAACAATCTTGGCTAGGGTGGCCCTTAGTTCTTCCTGAATCTTCTCTGCCTACTTCTTGCCTTTCTTTTTCTAGGGCTTCCACTCTTTGGCATCCGACTCCTGACTTGATTATGACTCTAAGGTTTCTTCCTCTTGTCTTTCTTCTTTTTCTTGGAGTCTTTTTTAGTTTGCTTTTCAGGACCCCTTCAGCTCTGGCAGCTCCTGCCACTACTTGTTCAAATGTAAGGGCATCCAGGTTGTATAAGGCTACTGTCGTTGTATAAGGCTACTATCATTTGGAGATTTTTCGTCAATCCTCTCATGAACCACTGGCTCAGCGTGTTTGAAGCAGACGCTTGGGCTAGTCCAGGCACATTAGCATTGCTCTATGAATTCAATTGTGTAGTCTTGTGTTGGCCTCTTTTTTTGTGTCATCCTCTGCAGCCTTTCCAACACCTTTGTTATGGTCTTGTCTTTCCTGAATCTTTTTAGGAAAGCCTTCTTCAATTCGTCAAATGTATGGAAGTGCTCCAAACCATATTGGGCATACCACATGGTGTCTTTGCTTCCCAATGTTGTCGTAAAGTATTATTTCTTTTGCGACAATGAAGCTCTGGTGGCCAGGAACGTGGTTTCAAAGGTGAAGATGTGGGCGTCTGGATCCTCCTCACTCTTGCCCTTGAATTTAGGGTACTTAAGGAACATCCTACCCATAGTTGCCAGTTCTTCTCCTTCTTGAGCTTCATGCCTCCTGTTTGGAGTCTCCTGGAGATCTTCTTCCTGATTTCTCAATGATTTCGAAATCTGTCTTTCCAACTACCGTGGAATCCCGTGTATTAGTCTTCTTGGATGGTGCAGTGGTGCTTCTTGTTCTACATCTTTATCATGTCTCTATGGCAGTACCGCATTGACCTATTTGAGCTCCCTTCATTCTCCATGCTACTCCATTGTGCTCTTATGACTCTCTAGTATTCCTGACACTAGTTAGTGTGTGCTTTCTTTCTGGACTTCTTTTGACTAGCTTACTCTCTTGACTGTGCAGGACTTAACCTAGAACTGGCCTCTGTCTTTCTACTCCCCTACCTGGCATACCCATTCCCTAGTAGGACCGCCAAAATGCTGGTGTCCGATCGAGACTTGATACTTGAGTGGTTCCGAACCACCTAGTTGGCTGGACGAGTGGCGACTAATACAACTGTGCCCAATGTGATAAGCTAATGCCAGTGCATTGCCCCACCACTCCACCTAAGCTAAGGGAGTTAGTCATGACAGTGCAGAGGTTAGTTCCCGTGTCTGATAGGATTCCTAACGTGGATCCTGATCCTGTTTCCAGATAGGAATAACTCTAGAACCAGATTCCAGTTAGAAGACATGTCCAGATAAGAAAGTACTTAACACAGACTAGGAATCAGATAGACTTATTCAGTATAGAATAGAGAATTACATAGATGAATCACTGTATTACTAGAGTGAAGGCTTAGCCCAAGAGTACAATGTAGTAACACCTTAGTTGTCCCTCTCTATCCCATATTTTCTACCCATGGATAGTTCCCCTTACTTCCTATTCACCTACCTAGGTAATATCCATTGGCAAGTTTAGTTACAAAGTTGTTACAAGAAAGAAGATTCCAACCCAAGAGTTTGTTACCCAACGAATACACAGGGTGGCGAGGCTGGCAGCAAGGCTGGGTGGCGGCTGCTACACCTGGATGGCCGCCAACATGAATGCCCTCAAAAGAAAAGCCTTCTGTGACACCACAATGTCACGACTGTGGATTCGACCATTGCTTCAAGGATTTCCCTTTGCAATTAGTTTCTCAATCCACCCCCACGGTTGAAGGCATGCCATCCCTCAATGTATTAAACATTCAACATGGGAAGATCTCCACTGTCCCATTGCATGTCATTACACGATTGCAGGCTAAACTCAAGAAGGCCATTAAACCCAAGTAGCCCAACACCTTGGCTACCAAATGTGCCCCATCCAAAAATAAACAACACTCTAAGCACATTGGCCAAGGTGAAGTTCGTGTTACCATCTCCAGTGGCTCAACAAAGACCACATTCTCCTCCTCTGGGAGTGATGATCGTGTCGAAAAACCACTCTCCCATGCAGCTCCCCAAAAACTAACTAAACAACAAAAATGATTCGAGGCATATCCCAATCCCATGCTCAAGAAGCAAGGTTTGCAAAGGCCCAAGCACTAGTAGAGAACTATCACGCTCAACTTGAACCACCGCCCGTTTTGTGACCTTTGAACCAATACCCGAGTAGTGCGCGCAGTCCCCCATATACTCGATGTCCAGGGACAAGAACCCAAACTTCCACACCAGGTAAGGTAGGAGCCCCATCTTATGCTCAAGGCCGAGGAAGATCCATTTGCCAACATAACGTTGACAAACAAATATCTTGCCCCACCTGTGCCTTCTAATCCTCCATTGCCTATTCCACAAGCGGCCAAGCCCAAATCCCATGTTCACATCAAACAACTCGATGTGAATGGTGACACAAAGTTTGGCAAAGACTCACGATGTGCCCACACAAAATTTGCCGAGGTATTTTACCCTGCTACGGCACCAAAGTCTCAACTTCAACCCCCATAAAAATAAGGACCACATTGAACTTCCATATACCATTTCCGGTCCACCCTATGAACAAGGCCCTGAACATGATGAAGCTCCTCATTAACATGACCTTAATGGCCTCTCCACCTTTATTTCCTCCCAAATCCAAATGCCCATTGGAACCTTGTTAAAAGGAAATCCAAATTTATGGAATGACCTTAGGGATTGAATGGAACGAAAACTACAGGCTTCCGTTAGAGGAGAGAGATACCTCAGATTCCACGGATGAATCTGAGCCCCATCATCCTACACTACTCCATGAGCACAACCCACAACCCAAAGGCGCACCGACAATTTGAGTAAATGTGCTAGGCCATTACTTTGAAGGTGATGACACAAACGTAGCCTTGCCCATTTCGTACAATGGACATGCGGTCAAAGGAATCTTGGATGGGGGTGTTGGCGTAAGCATCCTCACAAGAATGTGCTGCAAAACCTGCGGACAACCACCCCTTGATCCCACCCAATTGATGATAAAGCTTGCGGATGGGACATCTGCATGACCCCTTGGCCTAGAGAAGGACCTCAAGGTTAGAGTTAGTGACATGACCTTCAAACTCACATTTGTAGTCATGAACTATCGTAACGGCGCCTATGTGACAGCATCCTAGGAAGACCCTTCGTGAGACAAACACGACTGGTCCATGACTAGGACACAAAGTACCTTCATGAACACTACAAGGCCTTCCTCGCTTAACACCCCGAGTATAAGCGTGGCTCCCCAACAAGACACGCCAACACTTCGGGTGTGGTTAGATTTCCCCTTTGGCAAAAATATGCAAAGAAAACATGCCTTGCTATCTCCCACAACTAGCCACAATATTTTGCCATGGGAAACATGGGTCTCCCTAGGTAAACCATCTCTTCACTGTGCCCATGTCAAAATTCAACTGCCTAGTGGTGGGACAATGTATACAAAGCCTTGGGTATTTTACACAAACTATATATATTGTCTCTAACCCATTGGCTTGTAAGTTTTATGTAGTTCCCATAGGTGAGACCAAAGAAGCAGTCATCCTTGGAGGGATCTAGGTGCAAAACGCTACATGTACAATCAACTCAGCTGACCCACACAGCTACCCTCGAGCTTCCCAAGGGCACGGTAACAACAATGATCCTCTGGGATGGGGAGTGCACCGAATCCGATCCTCTCCACACACCAACTGCTTCCACAAAGGGTACTCTCTCACTCACAAAAAGTGGTAAGTCTTCCACTTCCCTCGAACTACCACCAAAACTAAACCCACCAAGAATATGGATTGGACTCGACTAAGAATGGTCTACAATGGTGGTTGGTAAGCCCACATATATCCTATGGTCCACACCAATCTCATATTCTTGGAGGCGTGAAAAACTCTTGGAAAACCCACACTTACACAAGAAAACACTTACATTAAAATTTCACATGAAATGTGTCTAATGAGTGTTGGGTATTTTATTCCTAAAATTTCTATAGGAAATAACTAGTTGGAGTGCATATTTCATGTTATAGATGCAAGAATACTCCAAGTCCAGATTATAATTGGAAAAGAGTGGGTTGATGCCACTCATTGCCAAATCAATTGATGAGAAGAAACAGCCACCATGGAAGTCAATGATGGCAAAAAAAGCCACAATCCTCTTATATGTCCCCAAGAGGAAATCATTCACTACCCCCCTTACTTGCAAGTTTTTTGTGGTTGACTATGTGTTGGAAAAAGATTTGATCTTGGGGCATAAATGGACTATCGCTGCCCAAGCACCACTGTGCTTTGCTAGTAGCGATAGAGTCATCATCATGATGGTCAATGACATAAAGATGACAATAAAATATTTCAGGGAGAAGAGGATCCAACTTTAATGGATTTCTATGATGTTGAACGTAAAAGGTTACAAGCCTCTTCACAGAAGCCCCTCTACACAATGACCTACCATCTGCATCAACGACCGACTCTGATAAAGCATCTACTCCTTCAACCCCATCCTCACCAACGAATTTCAATGCCAAAACCTCGCAATCAACAGCCATTCCTAAAGAAGTTTCCCCCGCGCAACCATCTATCTCTAACAAGGATCTCAAAGGAAAAGCCTCCGAGCCTATGCCTTTTCATCGACAAACCTCACCAAAGGAAAAAACTTACATGCTTGAAAGCCTCATCAATCGACAGCCACTCCACAAGAGACTCTAGCCTCATCATCATCATCAATAATACCCCATGAGTCTCAAACCTGCAACCTCAGCGCCAACCAATATGAAGGAGGTCCCAAAAACTTCCACTTCAACCAAAAAGAAAACTCCACCAAGACATCAAAGATTAAGGTATCTTAATGGTATCAAGATGTGGGTGGAGAATCAGCTACTTGTAGCTCAAAGCTACTATGAAGGTGCCATTCAAGTTTGGGTGCCTCGACAGTCAAAGCCTCTTCCTCAATGCAGCACTCAGAGGCCAAGGAAAAAGAAAAGTACTCCACAACACTATCCACAAAAGCCTATGCAAGTTCCTCAAAGAACTCTACCAAGTCATCAAGAGAGGGCACCAAAAAGATTACTACAAGCACAAGGGTACTACCAAGGAAATACCAACGCTTGGATTTCCAAGCACATCAAAAAGCCCCATAAGCCTGCACAAAAAAGGAAACCTTAGCACCAAGCACATCAGCCACCAATTTATAATGTTCATCAAAGATGGGTGCCTGTGCATGTGCTTCAACAACAAGGATACTATGATGGTAATCCCATCATATGGTTGCCAAAATCGAACAACGTGAAGAAAACCTTACCACCGACTTCAACCCCAACAACTTCACCTAAAGTTTGACAAGAATGGAGGCCCAAGCAACACCAAGCAAGTCACTCAACCACTCTCATGCATTCAGCAACTACACAAGAGATTGTGTGTTCAAGCAACCCCAATGGTAACCAACCAGCAGTCTTACCTACGGCCTTGATAACATTTGAGCAACAAATTCAAGAATCAATACCCACATTTGCAAAAAACGGAGACTTATGAGCACATCAAAGACAAAATAACAATGCTCTTATCACCCATATGGATGTGAAGCATAAGTGCACAAGAACCTGTTGCTCGCACGTCATGCCCTAGCTGACCCATAGAATTATTTCAAATACAAAACCATCAGGGTCAAACCCTGCAACTTCACGGGGTCAAAACCTGCAACTTCACGGGTCAAAACCTGCAATCTCATGAGTTCAAGTCTCTCATGAATTAACAGTCTCATGGCATAAGAACTTGCACTTTCACAATTTAAGCCAATTCACGGATTAGGCCATCTCACACATTAACACCTTCCCAACGATCTTCAATAGCCATTATATATTTGTTAATCTTATAGCTTACTATTCTTTTGGCTATGTTAATATAGCAACTGTCCATGAGTAGATATCCATGCTCATGCACTGGAGAACATTTGCACCAAAGCCTCACCCCATTGACAACTTCCAGGTACATCTCTGGAGATGGGGGGGCCATGGTGGGCGAAAGCCTGGTCAATGGTACAACCCATCGCCTAGAATTTTCCTTCAAATTACAAACCTCTCCAAACAACGCTAACATCTTCACAAACCAATGATATTCAATCGTTAATAAAGATATCTATATTAGCCTTGCAAGTCGACGTAATTCTTTTAATCCTCACCAATAAGTGGCTATTTCAACACAGAGCAGTTCAATAAGAGTCTCTATGACTCACTTCTTGTACTTCATGTATATCTTCTTATAAGAGCACTTAAATATACATAAAAACATAAAACACACATGGGAAGAAGCATGCAGGAACAGGTCCTACTCAACAACATGTGACAAGAATCCTACCACACAAAGGGACATCATCGAATGCCAATTCCTTCAAATGTTGAATGCCGCTTCAATGAATCAAATGAGGAACTGAGAATCACCATCTCATTCTGATGATTATCTCTAAGTTCCTTCGGATCCTTCCTTCTCTTCTCTCCCATTATTAACATCTCTTAACGTCCCCACTAACACAAATCATATGTAACCTTGCTTATGATTGCCAAAAACAAAGTGAGCAATTGTACCCACTAAACCCATCTAGAAAAGATCATGTTTCATACCTAGCTACTGCATCCATCACAAGGAATCAATGAATGGCAATGGGACCGGATCTGATATAGTGGAAACATTCAACTTGTGGTAGTCCATACAAACCCTCAGCTTCCCATTCTTTTTCAAAACAATGACTATTGGTGATAGCCATTCCGCCCTATCCACAAAATAAATGAAGCCAACCTTCAGTAGTTTGTCAATCTCTTTCTTTACTTGTTTGGCATAATTTGGGTTCATTTTGTATCTACTCTTCTTGATTGGGGTTGCATACTCTATCAAGTTAATCTTATGCTGGTAGAAACCTGGATCAATCCCCTTCGTGTTAGAATAGTTCCGGGAAAACACATCTTTATAGGAATTTAAGAATTCCAGGAGTCCCCCCTTGAATTTTTGATTCAACTTGCTACTAATTCTGACTGTCTTGGGTTGCTGATTATCCCCTAGGTTCACCTCTTTGAGCTCATCTTCTTGAACTCTGATGTTCCTTTTCTTGAGCTCAACTTCCGCTGCTTTAGGGCCACCATGGTTTTTTCTTGTTCAGCCCCTGCAATTCTTCCACATTGTCATGAGCGTCATCTTCGTCTTTATGAGTGCTCTCTTCATTCAATATCACTTCAAGATAAGCCACCAAAACCTCTGGGTCGTAACTTTGTACAATCCTCTCTATGTCCACTGTAAATAGCAATAGCAGATAAGGATTCTCCTTCATCAAGATCTGCTCTTCTTCATCATCTTCTACCCCTTCTAGGTAGTTTAGGCCCTATGCGTGCATTGGTTGGCTTGTCGAATTTAGCATGTCTTTTCCTGTAAATATAACTGAAATGTAGACTTTCTTTTTGCCTCTACTGATCATGATCTTGTCCATCTCCAAGTTGTGCTTTATCCTTCCGCTTCTGAGCCACGGTCTTCCTAAGAGCATGGGATATGCACCTGCTATTTCAGTCATCTTGAGAACAATGAACATAGTAGTAAAGGCACATCCTACCACTTGTATATGTTCTCCTCTGATTATCCCAATAGGTCAGACCCTTCTCTGGTCAGCCCCCCATGAGAATCTAGAACGAAGTAGGCTACATGTCAATAATCCCTAGCTTTTGGCTAGGCTATCTGATATTATATTTACCCATGACCCTCCATCCAGAATGACCCTTTCACTATCTCACCTCCGATCTTGATGGTTACTTCTAAAACACACGCATCACAGCCCTGGACTGTCTCCACATTTTTGCATTCAGCTGCAAGGTGTTCCAGTTCCTATGCTGGCATCTATACCAGATGTTCATTTGGCACTATAACTTAAAGAAACTTTTTCCTATAATTGGGAACTAGATTCAACATTTGATCCAGCGTGATGTTCAATTTCATCCTGCTGAGATCCTCTCACAAGTCGTATTCCTTGCTGCTTTTCTCCCCATCGTCATCTCGCTGGCGTGCCTTGGCTTCTGTACATCCTTCTCTCTTTCTCCTTTGCTTCTCTTTCCTCTGTTCTTAACTTCCTCTTGTCAGTTTTCCTATTTGGATTCCTTCAAGATTTTCTTCCTTTCCTTCTCTGAGGACTCTCTTACTGCTCTGGGCCATAGTTGTGGTCCCAGTTGGCACTTCCGCATTGGCTTCGTTCCTGCGCCAATCTCTTCTCTTTTCTTGATCAAGTTTTTCCTGTCCATATTTTCCTTAAGATACTCTCCCAGGGGTGGGATTTCCTGCATCGTCCTCACCATTCCTTGTGCGCTCTGCAATCTGGTTTCTTTTCTAGTTCCCGTTCGGCATTCCTGCATGTCAGCGTCTTGTGACAAGTGCTTGTGGTCTTGTCATCATAGCCATAGCTTCTGGTGGTTTCTCTTATTCCTTTCTTGCATCATGATCCACCTTTACATATTGACAGCTACATCATTTCCTGTTGGGTTTTCCTCCCTTTGTGGCCTTGCCTCCTACAATTCCTACTACTCATGGCGCTCGAATATGGGGCAATCATTTTGTCTATGCCCTAGACCATTGTAGTAGATGAATGCTCCCCTTTGGGCCAAATATTCCACCTCCTCTTCCATATGGTCTATTGATTTGAGGTCTTACAGGCAACTTGGTTAACTGCTGGGGGCTTGCTTTGCCTTTCCACCACCCTTGGATTCATGCTCCAAGTATTATAGTAACACATCTCTATACAGTGATTGTTCCTTCCACAAATAGTGCATACTTGCTGAGTGTCTAACTGGCACTCCTCTTTTGTGTGCCCTTGATTGTTGCACCTTGTGCACTAGACATCTGGTCTGAGTCTAGATCCTACATGTCCTCCAACAATCTTGGCTAGGGTGGCCCTTAGTTCTTCCTGAATCTTCTCTGCCTACTTCTTGCCTTTCTTTTTCTAGGGCTTCCACTCTTTGGCATCCGACTCCTGACTTGATTATGACTCTAAGGTTTCTTCCTCTTGTCTTTCTTCTTTTTCTTGGAGTCTTTTTTAGTTTGCTTTTCAGGACCCCTTCAGCTCTGGCAACTCCTGCCACTACTTGTTCAAATGTAAGGGCATCGAGGTTGTATAAGGCTACTGTCGTTGTATAAGGCTACTATCATTTGGAGATTTTCCGTCAATCCTCTCATGAACCACTGGCTCAGCGTGTTTGAAGCAGACGCTTGGGCTAGTCCAGGCACATTAGCATTGCTCTATGAATTCAATTGTGTAGTCTTGTGTTGGCCTCTTTTTTTGTGTCATCCTCTGCAGCCTTTCCAACACCTTTGTTATGGTCTTGTCTTTCCTGAATCTTTTTAGGAAAGCCTTCTTCAATTCGTCAAATGTATGGAAGTGCTCCAAACCATATTGGGCATACCACGTGGTGTCTTTGCTTCCCAATGTTGTCGTAAAGTATTATTTCTTTTGCGACAATGAAGCTCTGGTGGCCAGGAACGTGGTTTCAAAGGTGAAGATGTGGGCGTCTGGATCCTCCTCACTCTTGCCCTTGAATTTAGGGTACTTAAGGAACATCCTACCCATAGTTGCCAGTTCTTCTCCTTCTTGAGCTTCATGCCTCCTGTTTGGAGTCTCCTGGAGATCTTCTTCCTGATTTCTCAATGATTTCGAAATCTGTCTTTCCAACTACCGTGGAATCCCGTGTATTAGTCTTCTTGGATGGTGCAGTGGTGCTTCTTGTTCTACATCTTTATCATGTCTCTATGGCAGTACCGCATTGACCTATTTGAGCTCCCTTCATTCTCCATGCTACTCCATTGTGCTCTTATGACTCTCTAGTATTCCTGACACTAGTTAGTGTGTGCTTTCTTTCTGGACTTCTTTTGACTAGCTTACTCTCTTGACTGTGCAGGACTTAACCTAGAACTGGCCTCTGTCTTTCTACTCCCCTACCTGGCATACCCATTCCCTAGTAGGACCGCCAAAATGCTGGTGTCCGATCGAGACTTGATACTTGAGTGGTTCCGAACCACCTAGTTGGCTGGACGAGTGGCGACTAATACAACTGTGCCCAATGCGATAAGCTAATGCCAGTGCATTGCCCCACCACTCCACCTAAGCTAAGGGAGTTAGTCATGACAGTGCAGAGGTTAGTTCCCATGTCTGATAGGATTCCTAACGTGGATCCTGATCCTGTTTCCAGATAGGAATAACTCTAGAACCAGATTCCAGTTAGAAGACATGTCCAGATAAGAAAGTACTTAACACAGACTAGGAATCAGATAGACTTATTCAGTATAGAATAGAGAATTACATAGATGAATCACTGTATTACTAGAGTGAAGGCTTAGCCCAAGAGTACAATGTAGTAACACCTTAGTTGTCCCTCCCTACTCTCTTCTCTATCCCATATTCTCTACCCATGGATAGTTCCCCTTACTTCCTATTCACCTACCTAGGTAATATCCATTGGCAAGTTTAGTTACAAAGTTGTTACAAGAAAGAAGATTCCAACCCAAGAGTTTGTTACCCAACGAATACACTGGGTGGCGAGGCTGGCGGCAAGGCTGGGTGGCGGCTGCTACACCTGGATGGCCGCCAACATGAATGCCCTCAAAAGAAAAGCCTTCTGTGACACCACAATGTCACGACTGTGGATTCGACCATTGCTTCAAGGATTTCCCTTTGCAATTAGTTTCTCAATCCACCCCCACGGTTGAAGGCATGCCATCCCTCAATGTATTAAACATTCAACATGGGAAGATCTCCACTGTCCCATTGCATGTCATTACACGATTGCAGGCTAAACTCAAGAAGGCCATTAAACCCAAGTAGCCCAACACCTTGGCTACCAAATGTGCCCCATCCAAAAATAAACAACACTCTAAGCACATTGGCCAAGGTGAAGTTCGTGTTACCATCTCCAGTGGCTCAACAAAGACCACATTCTCCTCCTCTGGGAGTGATGATCGTGTCGAAAAACCACTCTCCCATGCAGCTCCCCAAAAACTAACTAAACAACAAAAATGATTCGAGGCATATCCCAATCCCATGCTCAAGAGGCAAGGTTTGCAAAGGCCCAAGCACTAGTAGAGAACTATCACGCTCAACTTGAACCACCGCCCGTTTTGTGACCTTTGAACCAATACCCGAGTAGTGCGCGCAGTCCCCCATACTCGATGTCCAGGGACAAGAACCCAAACTTCCACACCAGGTAAGGTAGGAGCCCCATCTTATGCTCAAGGCCGAGGAAGATCCATTTGCCAACATAACGTTGACAAACAAATATCTTGCCCCACCTGTGCCTTCTAATCCTCCATTGCCTATTCCACAAGCGGCCAAGCCCAAATCCCATGTTCACATCAAACAACTCGATGTGAATGGTGACACAAAGTTTGGCAAAGACTCACGATGTGCCCACACAAAATTTGCCGAGGTATTTTACCCTCCTACGGCACCAAAGTCTCAACTTCAACCCCCATAAAAATAAGGACCACATTGAACTTCCATATACCATTTCCGGTCCACCCTATGAACAAGGCCCTGAACATGATGAAGCTCCTCATTAACATGACCTTAATGGCCTCTCCACCTTTATTTCCTCCCAGATCCAAATGCCCATTGGAACCTTGTTAAAAGGAAATCCAAATTTATGGAATGACCTTAGGGATTGAATGGAACGAAAACTACAGGCTTCCGTTAGAGGAGAGAGATACCTCAGATTCCACGGATGAATCTGAGCCCCATCATCCTACACTACTCCATGAGCACAACCCACAACCCAAAGGCGCACCGACAATTTGAGTAAATGTGCTAGGCCATTACTTTGAAGGTGATGACACAAACGTAGCCTTGCCCATTTCGTACAATGGACATGCGGTCAAAGGAATCTTGGATGGGGGTGTTGGCATAAGCATCCTCACAAGAATGTGCTGCGAAACCTGGGGACAACCACCCCTTGATCCCACCCAATTGATGATAAAGCTTGCGGATGGGACATCTGCATGACCCCTTGGCCTAGAGAAGGACCTCAAGGTTAGAGTTAGTGACATGACCTTCAAACTCACATTTGTAGTCATGAACTATCGTAACGGCGCCTATGTGACAGCATCCTAGGAAGACCCTTCGTGAGACAAACACGACTGGTCCATGACTAGGACACAAAGTACCTTCATGAACACTACAAGGCCTTCCTCGCTTAACACCCCGAGTATAAGCGTGGCTCCCCAACAAGACACGCCAACACTTCGGGTGTGGTTAGATTTCCCCTTTGGCAAAAATATGCAAAGAAAACATGCCTTGCTATCTCCCACAACTAGCCACAATATTTTGCCATGGGAAACATGGGTCTCCCTAGGTAAACCATCTCTTCACTGTGCCCATGTCAAAATTCAACTGCCTAGTGGTGGGACAATGTATACAAAGCCTTGGGTATTTTACACAAACTATATATATTGTCTCTAACCCATTGGCTTGTAAGTTTTATGTAGTTCCCATAGGTGAGACCAAAGAAGCAGTCATCCTTGGAGGGATCTAGGTCCAAAACGCTACATGTACAATCAACTCAGCTGACCCACACAGCTACCCTCGAGCTTCCCAAGGGCACGGTAACAACAATGATCCTCTGGGATGGGGAGTGCACCGAATCCGATCCTCTCCACACACCAACTGCTTCCACAAAGGGTACTCTCTCACTCACAAAAAGTGGTAAGTCTTCCACTTCCCTCGAACTACCACCAAAACTAAACCCACCAAGAATATGGATTGGACTCGACTAAGAATGGTCTACAATGGTGGTTGGTAAGCCCACATATATCCTATGGTCCACACCAATCTCATATTCTTGGAGGCGTGAAAAACTCTTGGAAAACCCACACTTACACAAGAAAACACTTACATTAAAATTTCACATGAAATGTGTCTAATGAGTGTTGGGTATTTTATTCCTAAAATTTCTATAGGAAATAACTAGTTGGAGTGCATATTTCATGTTATAGATGCAAGAATACTCCAAGTCCAGATTATAATTGGAAAGAGTGGGTTGATGCCACTCATTGCCAAATCAATTGATGAGAAGAAACAGCCACCATGGAAGTCAATGATGGCAAAAAAAGCCACAATCCTCTTATATGTCCCCAAGAGGAAATCATTCACACACCCGCACCCTTTATATCCCTCCCCCTCATGTCCCATCCTCACTCCATCCTTATCACCGACAGTCTCCCCTGTTACTACACCCCATGCCTCACCAATGCTGGTGAAAGGCCACTGTCAACACCATCCAACCTTAACAATCCAACTTCACCATTGTTGACAATGCCCCTCAACTCTACATCCTCGACCTCTCGCACTACCAACACCCTGACCTCTTACCTTTATCATGACAATCAATGGTGGGTGCCCAAGAATCTTCTTACAGCTCAAGGATTCTATGATGGCTACACAAAACTTTGGATCCCAAAATGGCCCTCTCAGAAACCCAAGAGCAAGAAGCAAACCAATCTGACAACTTAACCAACCCTAAGCCAAAACTTCAGCATTGGCTAGTCCCCGATTGCCTACTCTACACACAAGGCCACTATAAAGGCACCACTCTCGCCTCTGGATACCCAAGAACATTACATGTGCTCATCCACCACAACAACTCCTCAAGGAGCTACGACGAAAAAAGGCCCATTGGTTAAAGGTTACGCAACCCCAAGCACAGCAAAGCCAACAATGATGGGTGCCTACTACCAATGTACTCACACAGCTCAAGGCATCCATGAAGGTAACTGCCCAAACATCTCTTAGAAGCCCACAGCATAACCCTCAACAGTTGGCCCAAACCACACAAACCTAGCCAGTACCTATCCAATCGATGCAAATGGTTTAGCAACCAACACACAAGCAAGTCCCCTCCCCATCAACTACATCCTATGGACTTGCCCACACGCAACCCATGGGAACTCCAAAGCTCCATTTGCCCAGCCCTTTCAACCAAAGGAGCCTCGTCCACGAAGCTTCACCCCGCACCTTGACTTTTTCACCAAACCAAGGGGCAATGCTACAAATGTCAGAGCTTATCCAACCACTCAAAGAAAAACTCAAGAGTAAGCTCACAAATCTAGCCAAATGGGCTAATCAATACAAAGCCCTCTTTAGGGGTGCTGATCAATAAGTACATGTAAGTCCTCACCCACATGAGGACCCAAAAAATTTATCTAGGTGATTAGGACCACATGCAAACCTTTTGCCCTCGCCCATACACAACACCTACAATTCTCGAGACGGGGCTTTGTCCTATGCGCACACACCGCACAAAGCTTCATCATCGACAACCATCCAGCTACATCTCTAGATGGGGGGACCATGGTGGTGAGCGCAAGTCTAGTCAATGGTACGACCCATCGCTTGGATCATCTTAATCACCCCCACTGCACCCAAATAACTGTGCTTCATGCCTAATCAATCCTACCCATAAATTCTTCTTATGCAACATCTCTAGATCCTCACCCCCATTAACTACCACTCTTATCAACACAGGATTCAATTCCATGAGCTACAATGACAGAAGAAGATAAACCACTAAAAGAAAAAGAGAGAAAACCACACCCCAATCACCCATGGGAGCCAAGATGCCCATTAAGGTGTCTTGATGAAGATGCTAGAGCTACATGTACATCTCCATCAAAATATAGCATTTCGGAGCACAATCAGTATCCAGTAGACCCCAAGAAGATTGAGGCAGTGGTGAAATGGAATGCACCCTGAACTGTGCATGAAGTTCGCGAGTTCGTAGGTTTCACACAATTCTGTCGAAAGTTTATCAAAGATTTTAGCAAAATCGCCACCCCACTCACTGATATAACTAAAGGCATCAAGCCTTTTAAGTGGAAAGATATAGAAAAGAGTGCTTTGGAAAAGATGAAAGTCGCAATGTGCAGTACCCTGGTGCTTAAGCTCCCAGAGTTCAACAAGGAGTTTGAGATCCACACGAACGCATCAGACGGGGCACTTGGAGGAGTTTTATTACAAGACGAGCACCCTGTCGCGTATGAGTCTCGCAAGTTCAGCGATGTAGAACGCCGATGGACCACACATGAAAAGGAAATGCAAGCAGTGGTTCATTGCCTTAGGAAGTGGCGTCACTATGTGGTGCAAGACAAGCACATGAAAGTTCTTACAGATAACATATCTCTCAAGTACTTTCAGACGCAACCCAAGTTGTCACCAAAACAAGGCAGATGGCAGGATTTCATCGCAGAATTCGACAGACATTATTCACAAGCCGAGAAAGCAGAACTTGATGCTAGATGCTCTAAGCCATATGCCACAGTTGAATGCAGTGAGTGTTGCAAATGGGGCACTGTTAGACAAGATCAGGGATGCTCAAAAGTTAGATGCAGCAATCATTCGCATGGCCACAGAGTTGCACAATGGTACATCAGCCGTGGGTTTATTTGAATTCAAAGATGGAATATTCTACGCCCACCAAAAGGTGTATGTACATAATGACCCGGACCTCAAAGCCATGCTACTTTGGGAAGCGGCGCTGGCCATGCATGGTGGGTAGAAGCGCTCGCTGCTCGAGCAGCTTCGACGTCATTTCTTCTAGCCACGCATGGCTGAGGATGTCATCGAATATGTTCGTACATGCCCAATTTGTCAACTCATGAAGGCACAACGAGTCAAAACCGGCTGGTTTACTGCAAACCATGCTCGTCCCGTCAAGGCCGTGGGACATTGTCAGTATGGACTTTATTGTGGATCTCCCGGAGTCCCATGGATACAACACCATATTTGTGGTAGTGGATTATTTTTCGAAGCAGGCACACTTCATTCCATCAAAACCACCTCTCACGGCGTATCAGACTGCAAAGCTATATTTTAGTCAGGTGTTCAAATACCATGGGCTACCAACAGCTATTGTGTCAGATAGGGACAGCAGATTCATGAGCAACATGTGGAGAGAACTGTTCAAGTTAATGGACACACAGTTGCGCATGTCTTCAGCATATCACCCACAAACAGATGGTCAAACGGAGCGAATCAATCAAGGCATAGAAGACTACATTCGCAATTATGTTCATGCCGATCAGAAGGATTGGGCGAACTATCTAGAAATTTTAGAATTCCATTATAACAACTCCATGCACAGTGCTACCGGGGGTACACGCCGTTTGAGTTGGCCACCGGTAAAGAAGTCATTACACCTCTCGCCATTGCCACCGGAGATGTGTATGCCGAAGATGCAGATGCAGAGGACTTTTTGCAGAAATGGTAGAAAAGAATGCGGGTTGCACAATAGAATCTAGAACAAAGCAAAGTCAGACATGTAAAACATGCCAACAAGAAAAGGCGTGATGATGAATTTCATGAGGGAGACTTGGTTCTGGTTAGTGCCCAAAACATTGCACTCCCTGCCAACCTCACACCGAAATTCAATCATCGCTTCTATGGCCCATACAAAGTGCTCAAATCTTACAATGGAGTCACCCACAAAATAGATTTGCCCACATACATAATGCATTTCATATAAGCCTACTCAAGAGGTTTGTCCCCGATACCAGGTTTGGTCGCCATGTACCAATGCTTGCAGATGGCGCAACACCCGCTGTTACGCCTTTTGAACCAGAACTGATATTGAAATCACGGTTCCGACAGGGGAACGCCAGAATTCTATGTGAAATGGAAACATCGCCCCATGACAGATTGCACATGAGTACCAGAAGGGAAAATGATTCAAATGGCACGTCCATTGGTTCTGCAGCTTTATAACATAGTGCCCGTTGTACAGCCAGAATAATGGCTTGAAAGGGACTTCAAGCTCTTCAAAAGGGGGGCGTGGGATTTTCAGGATTTCTATCTGGCCTCACATGGTGCTCTCGAGGTATGCTTGGACGCCCCGAATTCTTTGCATCTATATGGGAGTACCTTGAGGTGGAGTAATGTGGCCTAGCCCGACCTCTCCTACCTTCGTTTAGATACAAGATGGCTTGTGGGGGCAAGGGATCCCGTGCCTCGGATACCCGCAAGTTATTTTCTCTCATCACTCTTGTGATCCCATTGTAATCTCGTCACGTGTCGGTATTTTATCAATACAAGTTTTGGGTTGGAAGCCCGTATTTGGGTGACCGTTTTTCATTGCCGGTTGTACGTTTTTGGTCATAACTCCTTCATACGGAGTCCGATTTCGAAGTTCTAGTACTCAAAACAACCGGCTCGTCGTCCTCTTCGAGACGAGCTATAGGTCTTTGTGTGCAATATTCAGCAAGTACTCTCTCTTTTCACTTTTGTACTGGATTTTCTGGTCCCGAGCGGGAACTCGCGCCCAAAACGCAACCCGAGATCACCACTCCGTGACAGAGGAAGTGCCTCCGGAGCTTCGAGAGCCACGTCAGGACATCAACCGCTCAGTCTATATTCTACCCCTCTACTATGCTTGGACTGAACGACAAGCTACCTGAACTCTGGCTGCGTGCTGTTCATCCGATTGTTGGGACTGCTCTTCATCCGGCTCAGTCGTCCGGGTCACAAGTGAAAGGTTATTTTTCTGGGTTCATCACGCAGAAGAGTGATCTGCTTCCAGGTTGGCACGCTGAGTCTGCATCCGCTCTCTGGGTTTATCAAGCGTGGTGTCGAGGTCAGCGAGTCGGTGTGGATGAAGTGTGGCGGATGCGGAGATAGGGTGGCGATGGGGAATGCGGAAGTCTGCCTGCGTGCGGAATCTAATTCCGGGTGGCATGCATGGAGATGGCAGTCTCGGTGGAAGCGGGGTCGGCAATCCGGTTGTCGGAGTCGGCCGTCCGGGTCGCCTTACGGAGCAGCAGTCCGGGTGACTTGGGGGCACGACTATTTCCAGAGTTCGGAATGCGCAGAATGAGCCTCCAGGTGTGTCGCGGAAACAATCCGAGTTCCGGGTGGCGGGTCCTGACGGAGTCAGTATGTCGGGTGGCCCGTTCCTCGTTCAGATCCCGCTACAGATGCAGCTCTCCTCTGCCTCCTGGCTGATGATGCGGCGTAACTCTAAACGCCCTGTGGTCGAGCGTTTCACAGCAGTCGCTCAACTGAACTTTTTATGGGCTTGAGTCTGGCTAGCTGAGTGTCGAAGGTGAAGATTCACGCTGTGAGCATGCTAGGGTTCCTGAGGTTCCAAGCTTTCATGGTGGACGCGTCCTTGGATGATGAGCTCTGGGCGGCTTGGGGTGGGACGGAGCAACGGTGGCGGCAGGAGCAGACAGTCTCTGTCTTCTCGAAACGCCTGCTTGGGCCGGCAGTGCCCCCCTTACGCTCGGGGACTTCCCCTCTTTCTAGCCCCCTTGCCCCCCAAGAAGATTAAGATAAAGGCGTAGAAAGTCAGAGCCCCCCGAGCTCCCAAAACGGTGCTTTTGGACGAAACAAGGGTCCTCCACAGCTAGAGCAGCCTGTAGATCGCAGAGAGCTTGATAAAGCTACAAGCCCTTCATCCCCTTCAGTGCCCGTTGATCCATGAGGAGACTTCAACAGCAATAAAAAGACACGTCCATCATTGATGTATAAGTCTAAGATTCACAAATAGCACTGTGCACAGGCTATATAGCTGAAAGAATTACTCATAGAGCACATTGACTAATAGCTCTCAACACTTGTATAGCACATTGACTACTAGCCCCAAGGCTATTTTGCATGACCATGAAGTACATAGCAGTCACTACGAGCTATATAGCACAGTTAACCAGTTACATAGCACATGTTCAATGACCACCCCTAATATAGCACACATCATTAAAGCCTAGGGTTCTATTGCATAACCATGTACTATATAACACTCTCTACAACACACTCAACCAGTTATATAGCACTACACCAATTATATAGCATTTGTACAATGATGCATAAATCTAAGATTCACAAATGATTCACAAATAGCACTGTGCATGTGCTATATAGCTCACATGTACTACATAGCAATCAGTACGAGCTATATAGCACAGCACAAAAGCTCCATTAAGAGGATTAGTAACTATAGTAGGTGGGAGTGGACGAAATGCATGCAGCCCTGATGTCTCAGCCATCCTCTTTAGGGTAGCACAAAAACTGGTGTGGGCAGTTTCCTTTGTCAGTTCCTCCTCAAAGCTTGCCTATTACATTCTACAATACAAATAATAGAAAGAAGACTTCAATCTCATTATTAATCATGGACAGTCAAAACACAATCTAGCTATATGACAATATTTAGTTTATGCTTCATAATACAACTATATAGCAATCATCATCCTTAGGTGGAGGCTTCACTATAGCACATATCTCCCCTTGATGAGACCTCTTGAATGCTATGTAGCATAAGGTGGTCCTTAGGTGGAGGCTTCACTATAGCTATATAGAAGATATCCCCCCCTTGATGAGGCTTCTTGAATGTTATATAACACAAGGTGTGCTATATAAAAGGAGCCTTTCTATGACACAATCTTTCTTACATATAGCAACATGTGTTGTGCTATATAGCACAAGGTGTGCTACATAAAAGGAGCCTTGCTATAACACAATATTTCTTAGATATAGCATGTGTTGTGCTATATAGTACAAGGTGTGCTACATAAAAAGGAGCCTTGCTATGACACATAATCTTTCTTAGATATAGCATGTATTGTGCTATATACCACATTCTCTACTATATATCACATTGCTATATAGCATCATCAGTACTGTATAACATACTCATTATGCTAAATAGGATCATGAGTGATCTTTAACATATTCATTGTGCTGTATAGATAATGTACCATGATATATCTAAGACAAATTAGCTATATAGCACACTAATTGTGCTATATAGGAAGCCTACCATGCTATATCTAGGAAAAATGATCTATATAGCATACTCATTGTGCTACATAGAAAACATACCATGCTACATCTAAGACAAATTAGCTATATAGCACACAAATTATGTTATATAGAAAGCATACCATGATATATCTATGATAAATTTCTTATATAAAGCATGGTAACTATGCTATATAGCAAGCATACCATGTTATATCTAAGAAAAATTTCTTATAGAAAGCATGGTAATTGTGCTATATAGCATTATTGGTGCTACATCAAAATAAAGTTGATACACAAGGGTGGTTGCAAGATCAGGGTGCCCAGTTTTGTCCACTCAGGCACCCTGTAAACAGTAAAAAAACAGGCATTTGTTTACCTTTAGTGGCTAATCTCTCCTAGTAAATGAAGGAATTTCGTTTCAAGTTCTTTTGTTGGAACATCATATTCAAAGTTGGAAATATAGTTGCATAATTTGATTAAGCATTAGATAGTCAAAAGTCCTCATTTTCTTAGGTACAAAGTCAATGTATACACCCTGTCCCAAATTTGGACTGATTCCATAAAATGCTAATATCTTTTACATATAAACTCATATGAGATTCCCACTTTGTACCTTAGATCTTCACATAATATGGAACTTAACTTGATTTTTTGAGAAAATTTTAAGATATTTGTCTATTTTCTTTAAATATTTCAAGGTCTTTAAAGTGTTATTATATACGCCACTTTTTGTACCCACAATAGATACCACTTAAAATCCTCAATCTTGTAGATCAAAAGAGTGGGTAGATACTGAGACATTAGCAGAATGTGGTGGTTAGTAAAAATTACAAATCCAATGGTTGGATTTTTAATGATCTCTTTTTTAAAATTCTTCCAGACTATCAGAAGACCTGCAAATATTAATAATCTAATTAGTAAAATTACATTTTTGATGTGAATCATCTAAAACCTATAAGGACTAGTGTACTTGTAATATTGCATCTATGAAAAAATAAATTGGATCACTCTAAATATGGAAAGATTATTTGTTTATCGTTTCATCATATTTTTTATTAATTTTGATTAATTAGACTAATTTATATAAATTTAAGTTATATTGGATTAATTTAAGGACAAGCGTATTTTCTATTATTTGCTTGATCTCATTTTAAGTACCTTGCCCCCCAAAATTTGCTCTCCAAGCATTGTCCCAGTCCAGCATAAACTGGATAAAACTGCACACCCTGATCTTGCAACAACCCACAATAGGTAACCAATGCTATATAGTACACTGGCAACATAATGTAGACAAACAAATATAAAAAAAAATTATAAGGCACACACCTTTGCATCATTTACTTTCATCTCTAGCTTGGCAATTTCATCCTGTGGTGTGGCCTGAAATTTTGCTATGAGCTTTGTGAGGCAGTCTCGATCACCTTGATCTATGGCAAGTGCAAGCTCCCGCTCAAGCTGACTAACATAGCTGCTATTGATTTGCTGAGCACCCTCCGCCCTATGGAGATCTCTTTTCTATCTTCTAATGTCTACTTTGATTGCTCTATAGAGCATCTCACATTCCCCAACCTTTGAACCGTTGCATTGTGCAACTCAACTAGTTCACTCAGCTTTGTCTAGGTGAATTGAATGGGTATTGTCGGATGTGGACGTGCACATGGACCTTTCACAGTATGTTGCTTTGCATCATCCTCAGATACAATCATCATCTGCTCTTCCCACTTTAAGTGCTTCTTTTCCAGATTGTGTCTCTCCTCACTACTCTTCATTGCCCTCTTTGCAAATGGAGCCCAAGCGATGGTGTACTGCTCCTTGCTCTCAACCCTTTTTGCAGCCTCAGAATTCTCCAGGGCAAATGCTTTTGCAAATTGATGCCCGATCTCGTAATTGAATGGTCCTTCTTGATAGACATCCCAATGTCATGGACCAAGCATTCTACAAACTCTGGCTTCACATGATATGATTTAATCTTCTTGCTATTTCCTGGAAGGGGCTTTGAGCACAAAAAAACAGAGCTCCAATTTTCATGAGAGATGTCATTCTTCCCATACAAGGTGTGGGGATCCACTCCTACCATGGAAAGACCCCAATCTTCATGAAAGTCCTGTGCATAGCGACAAAATTTTTTGTGGTAAGGTGGGGCAACTTCCTTGATCATGGATGTGCTTCCCTGTGCTTTCCCAGAAGAAGCTTGTGTCTTTATTGAAGAGCCTGACCTTCCCATCCTTCACTGCACCACATGCCAAAAAAAACACCGATTTAGCATTGGATGCATTAGTATTCTTGAATGAACACAATCAGGAGAGAGAGAGAGAGAGAGAGAGAGAGAGACCTGCAATATTTTGGCAACGTGCAAACTGTGTGTGTGTGTGTGTGTGTGTGTGTGTGTATTGCATGTGTGCAATAGGTAAACAAGAGAACCTGTCCAGTGAACACATAGAGCGGGAATACACAGATAGTAGAACAAACACATAGCGGGAATACGCGACAAGGAAGATAACGCCCTAGGATACACCATAGTCCAAACGAGTTTGAAATGATTGTAGACTCATTATTGTTAGTAGTGGCCATCCTATGCTCGTTATTGTTAGTAGTGGGGAAGTTGGCAGTCCTTCCTATAGTAACAGCCTCTGCTATATAGCTCTTTCACAACATAGTTTAAAATTGTTATGTGCCAACTAAACCTATGCTATAAATTTTGGCTATATAACTCATATAGTATTCCACCATACCATGCTTAGACCCTAAGGTAGGTGGACACACCTAACTCTGGCACGTTGGCTTTGTAATAAAGTGCGCCATTTTGCTGGCTTTCACATCCAGACGACGTTGAACCGGATGTGGCTGTCCGGCCGCCAGCAATGTTACATCGTAAAAATGATTTGAGTTTTCACAGGATCTTCTAACAATTTGTGACGTGAAATTAAAGAGGAGAATATGGAGGCCCAATGTCTATTTTGGGAGTGCATCAATGAGGTGATGGATAACTATGGTTGTGAAAGGGAGGATTTCTTTTGTTTCATTGCAGACGAGAGGCACAGGCTAACTGCAATGTAGTTCGACATGTGTTCAATGGTGGCAAAAAGAATGTCCTAACAAATAGAAAGAGGTCCTACCTATTTCATTTAGAGCAGAGCACAGTTGCCCATACAACAAAGTTGTGTGTGTGTGTGTGTGTGTGTGTGTAACATCTGAAGGTGACCACAAATCAATATGCGAGAAGTGGCGCATGGCTCCTACTCATGAAGCTGCATCAGTAACGATTAATACGTTAATGGTAGTGCAATGGTCATGTCATGGTGGATAGGAATGTTTTGGCAATGGACTCTTGGTTCAGTTGGTGGGAGGTGCACATAGCACATTAGGGTAGTGTCATAACAACAGGAGAGAGAAGTAATGATGGTCCAAATACCCCAAGAACAAACCTAGCAGAGAGCAAGCATAGGAGTTCGCTTGCAGGGGAAGGGTATAGACACAAGATTTCTCTTTATGATGCATGCACTACAGATATGCCAAATGCAATTTTGCAAAGCACTAAGCCGTCTCTTACTCTCAAGGCAAGCACATAGGGAGAGGACCAAGCTTGGAGAAACTAACGGAACGAATGTCTACAAGCCCAGCCCAAGTGGTTCGAGCAGTCAATCAGCAAACTGAAGGAACACCCATGTATAACCCCCTGACCGGTTGACAAAGAAAATGCACGTCACACAATGGGAAGTTACATGAGATTATGAAAAGACAAGTGAAAGGTATTATTATATGTGTGTAAAATAAACTATACTCACGACACAGGTCACACTGGGTGCGCAACAGACGTTGATGACGAGTTGGGACCGACTGGCGATTAGTTGGCTTCCTTAAGCTTCATAGTTGGCCAAGCACAACAACTTCGGTGTGGTCACTAGACATTGGTGAGAAGTTAGAATCGTGAGAGATGAAAAATGGTGAATCAAGCATGCTAATGAGAAAGAGAAAAGCAAGCTGACTAGTGAGAGTTAGAACAATGGCGTCTACGATACCGTATTGAAGATAAAAGCAAGCTGGCAAATTTGGTGATGGCGTGTGCAGAGTACAATGAGTTTTGCCTATGGTGAAAGCCTAAAGCAAGCTAGCGAATTGAGTTGTAGCTTGCAACGAGCTCTAGCCTGTGCAGCTCTGCTTATGGCGAAATAGTGAAGCAACTTTACGATTCTGCTAATCGGCCTGACGTGTATGCAGCAAGTTGACGATGGCGTTTGGTGCCTACAGCAGAGCAGCTAGAAATTAGAGCAGTCTACACTACACAAAGATTTTGGTGATGGCGTCTGGAGACTGGACTTAGCTGCTAGCATGCTACTCCTGACTGGCCAACATGTGATTTTAGCTAGCCTCTCCAGGTTACTGGCCCAAGGTGTGACGTGCCGTTCAGTTTATATAGTACTGTAGATTATAATTAAATATTGTAATAAATGTATTAGATATTATATTAAATGTATTAAAAAATTTTGATGGCTGTACATCAATCGTAAGGGTTGCTTGTAAAAGCACCCTTCATTGTGACGGACAACTTTCAATTTTTTCTAGCAAAAACGTACTCTTGTCAAAAATCAACCTTGCGCGGTGTCGTGCCATGGCACGTCTATGGTGTGAAACCATGCATATGAGACTATCAAATGCAAATCTAGATGCATGGGATTAAGTGCTATGACGAGTCATTATATGATGCCATGTACATATGTTCATATTGTAAATGAGGTTCAATAAGACGAGCTGAGGCTGAGTCAGGTCTCGGAGTTTTTGTATATGAGTGTGGTGGGTGATGGTTCTGCTGTTACTCAGACCTCATGGAAAAGTTGGAAACATTCAGTTATATATGATGGTATGAGTGGTTCGCCAAAGGGATATGTTAATGATGTTAATGGCTTCCCATGTGCATAATGTGTAGTAGCTTTTTTTTATGGTATTGATGGGCCGAGTCAGTGAATACCTCTTATGGGAGTGCAAACATGAGGGCATGCCAATGCACAAGGGAATGCATTTACGAAGACATGGAGATATATTTGAGTGAACAATTGGGGAATTCTACAAAATCACATGGTTGATGTGATGACACTATAAACCATGGAGGCATCAAGAGCAATGGAGATCAATGGAGCATTAGAGTGCCGAAGTCTTTATCGGATGCGGGAGACACAATTGGATGATCAACCTTGTATTGGAGTGCTTGCCTTGATGCCAATGTTGGGAGCATCACATACCTTTAATAAGAGGTATTATAAGGGGAGCTTGCGTGGCAGCAACGAAGAAGGCATATCCGAAATTAATGAAAAAAAAAAGAGGACGCTCTTGTTTTTCAAACGGGAAAATACGAATATATAGCTGCAAAAGGTGATGGGGCGCCGAACTCCTTGCGGGAAAGTATGGAAAAACCAGAGAAGGAAGGGGGGGCGCATATCAGAGTTCACGGTCTGCAGAAAAAAGAGGACCAGAGGCACCTTCGACCAGAGTTTTTAATTCCAAGCTGGCGTCGACTGTTCATGTTATGTTGGAGTTAGAAATGAAGAGCTAATTGAGTACTACAGAGTGATACAACTTTCATTAGCGAAGCAATCGTATGGGAGATAGCGAAAATCAAGAAAAACTCGCTTTTTTTTCACTTTCAGATAAGCAATGTTTTTTATTATTTTTATTTTTATTTACCAAAATCCACGATTTAGTAAATTGTGTTGTTTAAATACCTACGATTTGGAAAATCATAAGGCATATAACCCTTTAAAGGGTTTGTAAACTAAGAGGAACTTGGTCATGAAGAGTTGGGGTATCAAAGCATCAAGATTATGTGGAATCTAAGTATCAAAAATGCAGTATGGATTCTAGAAATTTGACTTTGTTTCTACCCAAATGGATTTGGAATGCAAGTCATGGGATTTCTTAGAATCATGTGAACATGTTATAGTTATGCCATATATTGTCTTTTGTTTGTGAGTTGTTGGAATTTAAAGACAGGTTTTCAGGTGATAAAGAAACATCTTGGAATGATGGTATTGATGTCACTTGATGTATGGAATGTAAATGGTCACATGTATGTGGGAAATATTTGAAAGAATACGATATGCCTACATGTGAATGGTTTAAGGGATTTGGAAAAAGGAGCCAGTGAATCTATGCTTGGAAAGGGACAGGCACTTGTTGGTACACAATTTTTGTGCAATCATCAGGTTGAATTCAAGGATGTATTGAGGTGAATTGACACATGTATATTCATTAAAAATGGATATGTCCTATGCTCCTTGGAGAATTTTGTGTGTGAGTTTCCTTGTGGAGTTTGGTACCTACTCTCACAGCTAGAAGTCTCGTACTTTCCCAGCGACACCGTCCACGTCACGACAGCGGCTCGGGCAGATGCACTCACAACACTAAACCATACGAGCATGGGATCTACGGTGGGAAACTGGGGGCATAAATTGCGATGCGCAAGCAACCATCCGATTGGATTGGGGGCCTAGTTTACTTTTTGAGTAACCCAAGGCGACGGGCGGTGGGGTGTGATTCTGACCTTTTGGGTCACCGGAAAACTAAAAAGACAAAAATATATATTGTTTATTGAGCCTTTTTTACGTGATGTAGCCTATAGCCTAGTGGAAGTACCTTTGGCTCTAATTGTGAGGGTCATGGGTTCGAGTCGTCCCACATAGTCAGAAAGTAAACCCAAGCACCAGTAAACCAGGGGGTGCCCAGGTTTACTTTCGAAAAGTGGGTGGAGTCCACAAAACCCGAGCATAGGGGGTAGGCATGGAGACTTAAAAATTTTCAAAGTAAAAGTGTAGAGCATGGGGGTAGGCATGGAGACTTCAAAATTTTCTAAGTAAAAGTGTCTAGCATAAAATGAGTTTTGAACTCAATACTTGAGCTAGCTATCCTTTCAAAAACTGTATATGATTAAAAATATTGGCTCAAAAAGTAAACCTGGCCCATCGCCACTGTATTCCGGCGGGAATCGAAGTGCGCACCGGCTGCCCATTGCCCAAACTGTGCAGCGACCCGGCCCATCCTACAGTCCCACCTTAGATCCCATGTCTCCCACTTCATTAAATGCCCCTCTGAGTCCTTGTGTAACTCGACTCTCGAGGCCCTGAAGGAGCCGAATCGTTAAGTGACACGTCAGTCTGTGCAGCAACACAGAAATGGCATTCGTGAGGCATTTTAGACACAATATCGTGCGAGCTTTTGCATTTCCGTTGGTGCAGGAGCGAGCATGGGCGGCGAGATGAAAGTGGCTGGAAAAGGTCTTGCCACTTCCAAGCAATACAGAATCGCATGGGCTCAACAGGGCATAAAGGCACGCCAACCCTTCACCCACAATGAAGAAAATCTTGCAGAGTCCTCCATCAGGTAGCAAGTCCATACCATGGCACAGGGGGAGCATGATTGTGGTCTTCCTTTATCATTACACAAGCTACAAGCTTGCAGAGTCCTCCATTAGGTATCATCGAGTCCATACCATGGCACAAGGGGAGCATGATTGTGGTCTTGGTTTATCATTACACAAGATACACACCTCTCTACATGAATGCACAAGAAAAAAAGACCTCACGCATACCAGAAGCCTGCAATCTTTGATAGCCAGCAATGGCCTTCATTCATTATCTATATGGGGGGACCACCTTATCCGTCTGTTTACGCTGTGTGGGAGCTTGCAGGAGGCAAACCAAGTGTTTCCCAAGGTCTCAAAACCCACCGTATATACATGGCATGCACTCATTGCAGCACACATCAAGTTTGGAGAATGTGAGAAGGCGTTGAAGTTGTATTGCGTGATGCAACGGGCGGCAATAGAGCCTGACAAAGTCACATTTCTGTGCATTTTAAAAGCATGCAGCTCTATGGGTGTGATGACTCATGGCATGCTGATACATGATAAAATCATCAGAAGTGGACTCGAACCAAATATTGTTGTTGCCAACACTCTGATTGATATGTATGCTAAATGTGCATGTGTGGATGAGGCACGTCATGTGTTCGACGAGTTGCCGATTCGAAGCGTGGTATCATGGGGAGCAATGATTGGAGGATATGTTCAGAATGGGCATAGTTTTTGTGCTTTCGGACTTTTTGAGGACATGCAGCAGGAGAAATTTAAACCCAACAACGTGATCGTTTCTTGCATTTTGAAGGCATGTGGCTCTTTAGGAGCACTTTGGCAGGGCATGTCTTTACATGACTTGGCCATTAAGGGTTATCTTGAATCAGAAATCTTAGTTGACAGTGCCCTCATAAATATGTATGCAAAATGTAAGAGCTTGCAGGAAGCACAGAAAGTCTTTGATGGAATGAAACACAGAGATTTGAAATCATGGGGTGCAATGATAGCAGGTTACGCCCAGCATGGTCCCAGCATTTCTGCTCTTCAACTTTTTGAGAAAATGCAACAGAAGGGACTAAAACCAGACAGAGTAATCTATATGTGCCTGTCAAAAGCTTGTCAAAGCATGGGATCTGCAAGGGAGGGCAAGCTGATACATGAGCAGATCATCAAAGAGGGGTTTGAAAGACACGTAGTAATAGGGAATACTCTTATTGACATGCATGCCATGTGTGGGAGCATAGATGAGGCTCGCAATGTGTTTGATCGAATGCCGAATAGAGATGTGGTTTCGTGGGCAGCAATGATTGCAGGATATGTGCAACATGAATGCAACCTTTCTGCTCTAAAGCTTTTTGGCTGGATGCAACAGGAGGGTTTAGAGCCAGACAAAATTACTTATTTGTGGGTTTTGAAACCTTGTGGAAATGCAGGGCATTTAGAGAAGGGAAGATTTATACACAATCAGATCCTTAGAAAAGGATTTGATTCAGATATCATGGTAGGCAGCGCTCTTGTTGACATGTATGCTAGTGGTGGAAGTTTAGAAGAGGCACACACAGTCTTCAATAGATTGCCTGGTCAAAATATGGTGTCTTGGGGTGCGATGATTTCAGGTTATGTGCAGCATGGGCATGACCTTCCTGCTCTTGAGCTTTTCAAGAGAATGCAGGAGGAAGGTATAAAGCCGGATGAATCTTTAAGTGTGTCTCTCTTAAGAGCATGTGGAAGAGTGGGAGCTATAGATGAGGGCCAACTGATACATAAGCAATTGAGAGATGATGGAGCTGAGCTGGATACAATTGTTGCAAACACCCTAATAGACATGTATTCTAAATGTGGGTACATATCAGAGGCATGCAAAGTTTTTGATGAATTGTCGATCAAAAATGTGCTTTGTTGGGGTGCCATGATTGCAGGATATGTAGAGTGTGACTGTATTCATCTGGCTCTTTCTCTTCTTGAGAAAATGCAACAAGAGGGCATACAGCCAGACAAAACAATATACATAAGTATCTGTAAAGCTTATGGGAGCATTAGAGCCATAGGACAGGGCAGATTAGTTCATGGCGTTGTGATAAAGGCTGGGCTTGAATCATGCTTGGTGGTTGGGAGTGCCCTTATTGACATGTATGCGAGGTGTGCAAGCTTGAAGGAGGCACAAAATGTGTTTGCCAACTTGCCAAATCCAGATGTAGTGTGTTGGGGCGCATTGCTTGCTGGCTATACCCAGCATGGGTATGGTATAACTGTTCTTGAGCTGTTCAAGAAGATGCAAGACACAGGAGTCGAGCCAGATAGAGTGCTGTTTTTATGTGTGTTGAAAGCATGTGGTAGTGCTGGAAGCATAGAGCAGGGTAGGTTAATACACCAACAAATTGTTGATGGTGATCTTGAAGGAGATGTGGTCGTGGTTACTGCTCTTGTTGATATGTATGGTAAGTGTGGGAGCCTCAAGGAGGCACACACTCTTCTTGATAAACTGCAAAGTTTGAATGCCGTGTCATGTGGATCACTGATCTCGAGTTATGTCCAACATGGGCATGGACTCCCAGCTCTTGAACTGTTTGAGACAATGCAAGATAAGGGCATGAAGCCAGGGAAGGCTACCTTCTTGTGCTCCTTGAAAGCATGCAGCAATATTGGAGCCATAGAACAGGGCAGGTTGATTCATGACCAAGTAGTCAAAAGTGAGCTTGAAGCAGATGTGGCTGTTGGGAACACCCTCATTGACATGTATGCTAAATGCGGGGGCCCAGAGGAGGCACACAAGGTGTTCGATGGATTACCCGACCGAGATGTTGTGTCATGGAGTGCCACTATTGCTGCCTATGCCTCTCATGGAAAGTGGGAGATGGTTATTCAGTGTTTGAAATCCATGCAAAACCATGGCATGAAGCCAGATGACTCACTATTCATCAGCATTCTCTCTGCTTGCAGTCATAATGGGCTACTTGAGGAGGGCTGCCAGCATTTCATGCGAATGAAAGGAGAGCATGGTCTGGCACCTAGAATTGATCACTACAACTGTGTTATTGACATTCTTGGCCGTGGGGGCCGCTTGAAAGAGGCTGAAGATTTGCTGAAGACCATGCCGGTTACACCTAATCTCGTGGGGTGGTTATCTTTGCTCACAGGTTGCAGGTTGTACGGAAATAACGAGCTAGGGGGACAATGCTTTGATGAAATTAAGCAGCTGGATTACAATGATGCTTCTGGCTACATGCTCCTGTCAAACCTCTGTGCGGATTCCCATCAGTTTCACGAGGTCGATGAACTACAAAACTTGCGAGCGTGTGTAGGTGCTTTGAAGAAGCCAGGAGTGGCTTGGATTGAAGTTGATGATTATGTGCATGAGTTCATTGTGGGAAGAAAGTCTCTTGTGGAAAGTGGTGAATAAGTTCAAGAGAACAAGCTGTTATGTGAAGGGGGAAGGATTTGTTCCATCGGTAGACATAGTTTTGGAGGCAACAACCACAGCTAGTGGCACAGAAATGGGTTTGTTAGGCCACTTTGAGAGCTTTGCGGACCTTTGGGCTTGTAAGTACTCACAAGGGCAAAATCTTGTTGGCAACCTAGAAGCAAGCCATGTGTTGAAAACTGACACAATGAGTGGCTGAATATTGTCCGTGTAACTATAGTGAGATTGTACTCTGAGCAGATGTCTCAGTCTTCTTCACCTTGAGGTAAGGCAGTTCAGAGATATATGGCTAAGAGCCTCGCGGTGCGAGGGTGGGGAGGGGCATCCATACAGCAGAGAAAACTCTTTTTAAAAGGCTATAGAGGGGACAACCGGAGAGGATTAGGGAGGAACCCTCTCTAGGAAGGTGAAGAAGCCTTAGGAAATTTCGGGTAACAACCGCCTGCTGAAATCAGGATTGATGCAGTGATTGGGACAAGATGCCCCTTGGATCAGATGCCCGTAAGCAGGCACACAGATGCATTGGGTCATCATCTGTTGGAGGCAGCATGCTGTGACACCAGACCCGTCCCTGACTCCAAAGGTTCCCTAAGCACACACAGGGGTGCATGTGAACATGTGCCTACGGCTGCTTGCACATGTCAGTGGGCCTAAGCCCACGCCCATGCCCACACACATGCATGCCTGCTTGCACGTATGTGCATACACCACGCAAGGTACACAGGTACACACATTTTTTATTTTTTTTTGGTGTGAAACCACTATTTTATCTTATATTCGAGAACCCTCAAAGTGAGAGGCTCTCATTAAAGTACATCTAAAAACAGTGGAAAATACTTCATAGTTCTGCTGATCAATCTGCTGCAGGTGATCTGCTGCAGCTGAAAACTGTCATGCAATGACTGACATAATGATCGACGGAAGTATACATACTTGTCGATTCCATTTCCATTGTTTTATTTCTGGGGATGGTTTGTGTTTATATGTTTGTTGCTTTTGTGTGATTGCATGGTGATATCATAACAGGAGAAGTTGGCATAGGAAGGAGCTGATTTTCAAATTGAAAGAGGGGCAAGCAGCCCCCCCTTCAATTCTGATTTTTTTAAAAGAAAGAAAAGGTGCCTGATTTTGTTGGCGTGTATCCTCCAATTCATCTTCCTGTTGGACCAAGATTGGGACTAAATGCATCTGAATTTTATCATCATGCTAACTATTTCTAGTTCTATTGGCAAGCAGAGGATACTTGCCTATTTCGCATATTCTTGTCTCCGTGCATGGATTCATTGCTGAGATGCATGCTTGTAAAAGATGAATAACTTTTAAATCATTGATCTCTACCCCTGAGGGTATGTTGTCGGTGTCTTTGATTGCTGCATCGATGGAAGCCCTTGAACTTGTAGGTTAAGAGTGGTTGTCTGTATCGATGGGATTGCAAAGTGAGTCTCCAAGGTCTTTCTAAAAGTGAGCCTGCATTGCTTCCATCTGGGTTTGCATCGCTTATTGCCATGGAGAGAGGACTGGCTCAACTTCAAGAATATGTTCTTCGACCATGGCTTGCCGAATCATGCGTCATTGGGTCTGGCCTTCGAGTCGCAATGCAACTCCTCAATGTGTGCGCGCTAGCTCATTTGTCGCGTCCTGATTCCGTAGTCACACCGGAATGATCCATAGCTATGGGGGTGAAGAAAGAATTATGTATGCCTAGATGGAGAAAGAATTATCTATGCCTAGATGGATACAAGAGATGGATACAAGAAGAGAATGGCCTTTGTGGTGGTTGTCTCTCACAAAAGGTGGATGAAGAAGATAATGAGAGGAAGCAATCTATAAGCAAACCTATTCAAGCAGACAAACCATCTAGCATGCAAGAATCCAATAGAACACATGCAAGCAAGAGTAGAGAAGAGGAGCTTACAAGTATTCTATTGTAAGCGAATGAATGCGTATTTCTTATTATCAAAATTGTCTTATATATAAGTGACTAGTGTTCACACTAGGCTACACAAAACTTAAAAATGGTCTAGTCATTATTACTAGTCTTAAGCAAATATGTATATGAAATCCTTGGACTTTCGTTATTTGCCATTAGGCTCATGGTAAGGTTGCTTTATATGTTTCAGCACTGCCTTACAAAAGATTGGTGCCTCCAATCAGACCCCACATTACTGAATGTAATTGGAAAGGTGAAAGTTGGCCTTCCATGTCGTCATAGTCATGATAACGTTTTCTTCAAGGTGATTGGTGAGGACTTTATTTTGTCCTCTTTAGAGGTATCGCCTTCTAGGGAAGGACCAATGTACAATATCCCTTACACATTGGCATGTCCTAGCCCACCTCATAGAGTATGAACCTAGGGAAGGATTAGTGCACATCCTTTACACATTGGCAGGTCCTAGCCCATGTCATAGTGAGTATGAACCTAGCAAGTGTGAATACTGTCCACATGACATAACAAGCCTCATAGCCCTTTATTAGAAAATTCCTAGTTGTGGAGACTTATTCGATTGGATGAATTGGCCTACATAATTGACCTTAAACAAACCTAAAGAGGCAGAAGATGAGTTGTGTCCTTTGAGCACCCTCCCTGCAAAACCAACAAGCAGTCCCAAAAGCTCCCATGAACAAGTTGAGACATTATTTTAAAAGCAATGAAATGAATGTCATGCTACCTTTTGTGTACAAAGGTCTGACAGTCTTCTGCACAAACTTGGATGGTGGTGTCAGCATAATCACCAAGGATTGTTGGAAAGCCTGGGGAATCCCATCAAAGCCGTATAGGCACAAGCCTCGTTGTTAAGATTGTCAATAGGAACATAACTAAACCCTTAGGCATCCTCTAAGATGCATAGATCAAGACCTGTAGACTAAGTTTCCACCACACATTCATGGTGATAAATTTTCAGAGAAGAGGGTCTTACACGATGATCCTCAAAATGCCTTATATGAGGGAAGGAAGATTGGATTATGATTGGGAAACCAAAGGCAACCAGTCCTTGAAGATAAACCTGAAGATAAGGAAGACTCATTCTATAGGTCGAGGCTCTTTTTGCCAATGATTCTAATACAACTATCTTGTACTTTGGTCAACTATGTAAAGATAAATGAACATTGCAAGCCTCTTCTAGAGCCTGACAACTTTGAGGATAAGTTCCATGTCTTGTCAACCATGGACACTCTTTCGCAAAAGCTTGGAACAATATTTCAAAGATCAGAGATGAGACATAAATAACCTCTGAATGCAATGAACTTACTAATGAACTAAGGCTACTAAAACAAGTCTACATATAGTACCCATGGTTAGCATAGACATAGGCTGGCCACGTCAGCTAATCCACGACTTGGTCCAAATGACCAACCAAGCATATCATCTAACTGGGTCTATATTAGACTATAGCAAAGTTCTATAGGGATTTTATACATCTCCCATGACCATTTGAGACTCTTTAGACCCACAAATGGGCCTTGTGACGTCAGAACATTGTGTCCTTGGTTTGTTGTCCATCACTCTCACTAATGCGGTCACATAGCTCGCACAACCATGCATCCTACTTGGAAGAGAGCCAAGTTTGCATTAGTCGTCTCTCTTAACTATTATATGGCCACACTTGGCCACCATCCACCAATGGGTGCTCACCACAATGGTACTCCTCATATAAAGGGGGCCTTATCACTTGTAGAAACAACACAAGGGTGGAGCATTGAGCAAATGTTTTTCCAACACAATGCATCCATTCCATAGTGTCTAATTATCATGCATGATGTGCCATCTCCTGAAGAGCCCATGTGCAAAGTGCGGATGTAAAATAGATCATTTTAAATGTTGATCAATTTGCAAATCCCACCATGATGAATGATGTTGTGATGGACCATGCAAAGACATGGATCCATGAAGAAAGCTTAGCCAACATGAGGGCTACCTACTAAGCCCTGAGAGCAAGCCCATTTTGGTTGCCACTTATAACCCAATCAACATGGTGATTTTCTGCTATCATATTGTGGCCTAAATAGAAGAGCAAAAGGTGACCAACGTAATGTTTTTCACAACTCTTCCAGTGGCTTGTCCCACTTTTGACAGAATAATGGAGGGAGATGAGGCTTATGAATTCATTGAGGAACTCGCAAGGTAGATGGACAAGAAAATCCCATCAAGTGGTTCCAGCTCTGAAGTATCAGGTGAAGGGGCAAACAAGGAGGCTAGAGACACCAGCAAGGATCCATAAGAACATGACAAGGAGCCACCCTCAGGGGGCACCATCAAAGTGTAGCCCAAAGAAATTGAGACTTTCCAAGAAACAATATGACTCAGCAAGAGGGTCAGCCTAAGGAGATAGAGTTTTCAGATCTCCCCATGACCATGCTTTTGTGGAAACACCACAGCCGATAAAGGCCAGCAACCTGCATGAAGAAAGAGGGGTCCCCCTTGGTGTGTAGATCAAAGAACCACACCACAATGGACGTATGACCCTCTACCTGGATAGTTTAACTTGACCAACTTATTGAGGTGGACTAGAGAATACAAGTGGAGATATCGAGAGATCTTTCCCACCTACCCCATATCTAGGATTATGATGATGTAGTCTGCGAAATCGCCAAGAAGCTTCCTTGTAGGAAACCAATCCATGGATGCATAGATTGGAAGTCCTAATTATGTAGCTATACCTTGAACATCCTTTCAAAAAATGGATACAGAATATGCTAGTTCAAGAGTGTGGGGGCTATGGAAGACCAGTCGATGATGATAGAGCTTTCAAAAGTGTAGAGATGAAGAACCAGTCAAAGTCGCAGCTCAGATACCTCTGTAATCCTAATTGTTTAGGCCATGTACTACCATGTGCTACACCAATCAACCCAATGTGCATGCCACTGCACCGGTGCATGCATTAGAAGGAGTATGAAGCAAGAAAGAAAACAAATCCTTTACTCCGTAACTTTTCAGAGTTTGAGGTATTTCCCTTTGGAATGGTTCCCATAGAGGAATGGATGTGTGAGGAACTAAGGATCAATCATCATCCTATTGATATCCTCCTTTGTTTAGAGATGTTCTCTAGATTTTCCCTTTTTTTTCAGTTGGTTCCTCCTAATCCATTAGGGGTAGTTGATTCCCATTCCCCCTTTAGATCTTCTATGAATTGGCTCTTTAATTACAGATTTTCAATTATCTATGTGGCCTCGCTGAATTTCATTTCTACCTCCATCTCCTTATTCATCAGGTAAAGGTCTCTCCAGTTCTTACAATGCCTTCCACAGTCCTCTTAATCCTAGGAGTGTAAGAGATTTTCTCATGAGGATGTAAAGGATTCCCTTGGCACAAAAGTCTATAGGGTAGGTGCTGCTTACATAACTACTCTTCCCATTCAGAACCTTTGAATATTGCTTATTGCGCGACCCTCATTTGTTAAAACACATGGTGTGAGCTTAGTTATTGAATGCATCAAGTAATGCACAAGATCATCACATAAACAATCTTACACCATTAAAGCAACACATGCCACCACTTAGATGTTAATCAGGTGTAACCAATGAGCAATGGAGTATACTCAAGGTCACCACAAATGCATCACATAGACAAATACCATTGAAGAGAGCAAAGAGAGAGTATTTCCATAAAGGACCACTTAGTATATTGATCACTAAGCAAGTACATAAAGTATGGGCCTTATAATCTCCACTTAGCTATCTCTAGTTCTCTAATGTGTGATTATTAACCCCTAAATTTATAGGCTCATGAGACGGAGGCACCTAAAGCCCTTGATTCTCTCCACCTCCCTATGATTTCTCACCTGACTCACCTAAAAGGTGATGTCCCAAAGGGAGATAACTACTAGACCTACACCTAGTTACTCCAGTAATTGAGACTTCTAACCACCTTAGAACAAACCCCTCTAAAATATCACTAAGGAAACACACTAAGAATGGATGCTAGATCACATATTTCTAACACACTCCCTTGATCAAGCATCCATACCACGCAGGGTGCGCTTGGATCAACTCTATCACTACGATAAGAAAGCACTAAGATATCACTAAGATAACAAATTTTTCCCACGGGCTATAAGATGTCATACAAATTGCTAGAACAATGAATTGGAGAAGTTTTCCTCCTCCTTCTCTGGTTGCTTGTCTTTGCCCTTCTCTTTCTCTTCTTCATCCCTCTTCCTCTTGTAGCAATCCTTGATGATGTGGCCCTTCTTTCTGCGATAGTAGCATGTTTGAGAAGCCTTGGTCTTCTTTTCTTTGACTGTTAGAGCTGAGTAGGCATGCTCCACTAGAACTGGAGGAGATGAAGCTTTGGAAGCCTCCATGTGAGTTTCCTCTAGAATGAGGGCATAAGTCACTGAGGTTAATGTATGATTGTTTTGATTGGCTATGATGGGGACACACTACTCATAGCAAGGAGGCATGCTAGAAAGAAACACATAGATGGCCTCCTCCTCCTCAATAGTCACACTTGCACCACTGAGTTGGTCAATCATACATGAGCAACAATACTTATTTATCATCTTTTTCCATCCTATAAAGCTTCTTCCTTAAGAAGAATCTAGCAATTGCATTTGTTTACCCAAAGATTAGACTTGAGCCAAAGCCATGCTTCATTCAAAGTCTTTGCAGAACTAACTTCATGAATCTGGCCCACAAATGATGAGGGACAATGCCTTTGAGTCTAAAGTGGTCCACTTAGAGATAAGATCTGAATCTCGACTTGGTCTTTTCTCAATTCCATTTACCACTCCCCACATGTCTTTCTCAATCAGATACATTTGCATTTTGATGCACCAAGTGTGGTACTTGGAGCCATCAAATTTGTCGGTTTTGTCAAACATTTTTCCCACCTTTGCTATGGTACTCAACCTGGCACTCACACACACAATGTTACACAAACAAGGAAGTCCTTTATATCTCCATGACTTTACAATGGAGCTCGGATTTTCACCAAGAAATTCTTTTACTCAAGGATCCCTTCACCAAACAGATGAAGATTATTGAGATATCAAGCTCAACTAGTGCTACAGAGCGGGGACATTGATGACCCACCTGGGTGATAGCTTTCGCATCTACACCACTAGCATGGTTGGTGAGATTATGAGTGATATGCAGCCAGTGGGATGACAGGCTGTGTGACAACCATTTTGGATTACAAGAGACTGGCATTGTTAGCACCAGCTCATTTAGTCGGGTTCACATTATGGACCGACCCTTGTATGTTGTAGTAGCTGAGTACTAACTCGTATAGTGTGTACTCTTATCTTTCTGTTATGTTTGTTGAGTAGAGAAGAAGATGATAGAAGAAAATTCAGCTATCCATCTCTCTCTTGTGTCTTGCTCTCTCTTGTGTGTGTGTGTTTGCTTACTAGGGTTTGAAGCTCTCCCTCTCCCCCACATTCCCTTTAAAGATGTGTGCATGTAAACTTAGACCACCCTAGATAATTTGCTTTTGCCTTGATCTTGAAGGCGGTCTTAGATTCTTTTGCTAGTGCAATTTTTGCTTTAGTTTTAGTGTGTAAAAACCTTGGCATTGTGACTAACACATCTCACACTGGGCTTTCACACACAAGAGTGTCCTTTATAACTCGAGGACATTACAAAAGGGGCTTTTCACCTCATTGTTACACAACAAGGAAGCTGGTCTCTTCAAACTAAATGCATAGCACTCATAGAGCTATTGGCTAGCTCGATATTAAGCTTTCTTGCACAGTGATAATAAGCTCTTCTCACATAGAGAACTCATCACAAATTAGCAGAGCAGAGCACATTTTCTTACAAATATCTTCATGTAAACCTAGAGTAGATTACCTTCTCTCTTCTATTCTTCTTGCTTTGAAGTACCTCCTTTCTGGCCTAAATGCAGGGAACTTCTTGACCTCCTCCTTTCACACAATAGAGAGAACTCAATCACTGAGTATTTGAGCTCTCTTGGCTGCCTTGAAGATCTATTTCAAGCTTGCTATAGCTCACGAGATTGCTACTTCTTGGAATGGTCCTTCACAAAGAGCTAAAGCTCAGCTCACACAGAATTTCTTCTCATAGTATAACCTCACAAGTTATGAAACTTCCCTCCCTTAAACTAGTGTGTGCCACCCACATCAATGCAATGAGAAGAAGGTACAAAGAGTGTTTCACAAATCAAGGTTCACATAGAAGCTCACAAAGATATTTGGATGCTGGCTTTCTTAATGCTCCAAAAATGCCACTCAATTGAAGCAAAAAATAGCCTTCAAATGCAACAATGAGTCACTCACAAAGAATACCACTCAATGTTGATAGAGAATGCTACCCACAATCACAAAGATGTATTTATCAACTCATGAAATATTACACTCCCATATGGAAAGGAGCTCTGATACCATGTTAAAAGACATGGTGTGAGCTTAGCTATTGAATGAATCAAGTAATGCACAAGATCATCACTAAACAATCTCACACAATTAAAGCAACACGTGCCACCACTTAGATGTTAATCAAGTGTAACCAATGAGCAATGGAGTATACTCAAGGTCACCACAAAATAACAAGCCTCCATCTTCTGAACCTAAATCATATGCATAATGTTTGTCAAGAAAAACATTACCTACCATTAAAACAAATGAAGTGTATAATTGCTTATTAAAAATGCTTGAATTTACATTTGGGATAAGTTATTACCTAAAATTAACATTAAATTTGGTCACTTTACATTTAGCTATATCCTCATGATCGATTCTCTTTATATCCTATTTATATTACCCATCAAGTGGACCGGCCAATCCTCACTTGGCGCCTTGCATGCAAATGTGATTTTTGTTTTCTTCAAACCTTTACAAACTGCAAACAAGTATGAAAAAAACAAATGGAATAAACCTACTCAAGTGAAAATCTTTTGAGTTAATAGCTGGTTTCATAGAGCTTGCATGTCATTTTTAAGCTTCACCCTATAAGATTCTATTAGGTACATGATGCTAGCTATTGGCCATTGTAAAGAAGACAAGGGTGAGAGTGGTACAAGTTCTAAAAAAATCATATCTATCATCACCAAATGGCACAACATAAAATATTTTTTGTTGGGCCATGAAAGAGTGGGTATTATTATTATCAAATAGTAACACCCCAATTTTAAAATGACGAACATTTATTTATCCGGCACTCCATCGATTGCCATTCTTCAATTCTTTATTGGATACAAAGCTAGGAAAAACATACAATGATAAAGATATAAATAACCCACACTCCATAAAGCAACGTTACCTTGAGCTCAATTTCAAATAGGGAAAGTCTAAGGATTTTATGTACATACTTGTATACGACTACTAGTAATAGAGGTTGGACCATTTTTAAGTTTAGTCGGCCTAGTGTGAAAACTAGTCACTTATATATAAGTCATTTTTTACACTAATAAATACACAAAACAATAGAATACTTGTGAGATCCCCTTCCACTCTATCCTTGTTTATTTGTGCTCTATTGAATATTGCATGCTTGATGGGGATACTTGCAAATGGGTTTGTTTGTAGGTTTCCCTCTCAAATTAGCTTCTTCTTCCCTCGCCTTTTGTGAGAGAGAACCAACACGAAGATGAATCTCTATTTGCCTCCATCTAGGCAAAGAGAGCTCTTCCTTCACCCCATTGGAAAAGGAGCATTCCAGTGTGGCACAAACGGAGTGAGGACATGACGGACGAGTTAGTGTACCCACATTAGGGAGTTGCATTGCAGCTCTGAGGCAAGATCTAATTACATATGATTCGGTAAGTCTAAGGTAAGCTCTTACCTTGAGCATATATTTGGCACCACTATCGAGGACTAGCCTAGGGCTTATCTCCATTCATCTACCCATTCCAAGCTAGGAATATCGATTTTGTTGATTAGGAGGTCACACTCCAAAAAACTATCGTATTGGAGCTTTCAATGTGTCTCTAGACTCAAATCTCTAGGCTCACATGTTTTGACTCATTTTTGTTGACGTCTATTGACTCATGCCTCTAGAATCACGTCTCTATGCTCACTTGCATTGACTCACTTGCTTTGCCTCACATCTCTGGGCTCACTTGCATTAACTCATGTCCGTTTGACACACAACTGAAGGCTTATGCCTTTTTATATGAACTAGCCTCATGGATTTTATTTTTATGAATTAGGCTTACATGGGCACATACTTTTATGATATGCCTCTAGACACACATCTATTGACTCACACCTCCAGACTCATGGCTCACATGTCTGGACTCATGGCTCACATGTCTAGTCTCATGGCTCATATGTCTAGGCTCATGGTTCATGTCTCTGAGCTCATGTGTGTTGACTCACATCTTTTTCTTTGAGATTGTGGACTCAAAACTCTCAACCCAAGTGTTGGTTGTTCGACCTATTTTTTGGAGTTTTTAAAGATTTTTAAGACTTGATGAGGGTTGATTAAGATTTTTAATCCTAATTAATGGTGATTATACAAGTAATTTAGTTTTTTTTATTAAATTTTATTGATTTTGCATGTTTCTAAACTACCAATTTAACAATGCAAACAAATATGAAAGCATGAGTGCGCGCATGCGCACACACACGCGCGCGGTGCACATGTGTGTGTTTTGACACATTTAGTAAAAATTAAAGCCCAGTTTAATGGAATTTAGCTTACACCTATATTCCTTGCAAAGTACACCATGGGAGGAAAGCTATGAAAGATATCACATAAGATAATCTTGAAATAGAACATTGGTTGATTTGGATTTTGGTTGTAGATTTAACCATTCTCCCTATATTGTCTCATAACGTGCCACCTAGTCTTTTGGCTTCAACTTCATAAGGGGTTTTCCCAAACAATCAGCATCATCTGTTAAAGGGTTTATTGTTTTCCTTACAAGGTCAAACTCCTCTCTATTGATGCTATGTTTCTATGTAAGGTGCCTAAACTCAAACTAGTACTACAAGTCTAACCATCTATTATGTAGTTTTTTTGCTTTTCTCACGTTGACTAAAGCTGTGGGTTTCCCATCTTGGGTTTTGACTCTTGACCACCAAATACTTTTAGTTAGCGAAGCATCTTCCTGGAGAGCTCTGTGTCTAATCCATTTACTCTTGGTTAGTGCTCCTTTCTAGTATTCTAGAATTCGAAAATGAAGCATTGTTTATGTTGGAAACAATACATCAAATCATCCATGTGACATTGGGAATGAGGGCATATGGTTCATATGGCCACTTAACCTTAGAACTTTGTGGTAGACTATAGTTTATGACATACATTAGAATATATGGAGCATATTCTAGGTGCCTAGAGCAAGTGGGAGGAGATCTCCTTTGCACTCCAATCTAGGTTTTTGGGTGCTCTCTTCTAGATATAATTAGGGTTTTGCTTAGGAGTTAATCATAGCCTAATCCACTGTACTCCAGCCTATATAAGAGGCTCTCATCTAATGCAAGAGAACACAACCTCCATTATCCCATCTCTTGTGTCATTATGCTACCCATTTAATTAATAATGTGATTAGCATTAATCTTCATCTTATCTAGTTTGTCTTATGCAATTATCATGAGTATGATCATGGTGTCTCTCCATCCACCCTAATTTCATCATGGTATCAGAGCTAGGTTATCATCCTAATCTTACATTAGCTACTCCTAATCATCTTCTTCCAAAGTAGGATTAGTCATCACTAATCTAGCCATGGCAACATTGTTATGGAAATCACCTCCACAGCCACTTGCTAGTGGAGGGTAGAATCCACTCCACACTCAACCAAAGCCCACATTGCCTCTTCTGGCTTCTTCTCAACTCAGAGGTGAAGAGGTGGATGTCTTCAACGGCTGCAATGGAGCTCGGGACCGCCGGCAAATTGTAGCAAAACTGGTGCCAAAAACTTTGGGGGAAAGGATAAATTTGACGTTATTAGGCCGGCATTGCATAAATCCTTTCACCCCCGGGGGTTTTTGATCATTGCGAATCGACTCGCTTGCTCAGATTGTCAAATCATCCAATCTAGGTCGTGGCCCACCAGCTCTGTGCACCCTCCAAAAGGTCTCATCTCTTAAGCAAAGATTAATCTCTATTTATTATGGCTAATCCAAAGTTTTATGGCTAAAACTCTTCTTAATGCATTGCTAATGCAGCATGTGGTTTAACCCCTTGGCCTCATGGTTTGTGGAAACACATCAATTTTATCCACCAATATTCTGCATATTGGATGTCCCAAAACAGTGAATTTATTCACTAAATCCCAAATGATTACCCTTGATTAACTTTGTTAATCATGCCCTCATCACATGAATCCTCCAATGTAAAACATTTGAAGCCAAAGAAGAAAGGGAAGAAGTCAAAAACAATAAAACCCTCAGCAAAAAGGACATGGTACTATCATCTTGCAAGAGGTCAAGGGTTTTCAAGGTTTTGGTCCTCCAATATGCATCTCTATGGTGATGGGGGTCTTTAGTTTATAGCCTCTTGCATCTCAACTTTGTGTAAAGGGTTTAGACACTATCTTTTGGTCTCTAGTGCCAAGAGGTAAGACCTACCCAATCATAATGGCTAGTATATATAAAGTAGATAATTTTGAAGGGTATAGCTTTCATACATGGCAGACAAAGATTAAATTTACTCTCTTGAGAAAAGGGCTATGGGATATAACATATGGGAAAGAAAAAATTCCAAACACCAGGGACGAGAAAACTCTATGGATTGGCAAGGATGAGAAGGCTTTGGCCATCATAACCTTGGGACTAAGTGATACCTATATCCATCACATAGATGGAAAGGACTCATCCAATGAGGCTTGGAATACCCTAGATTCCCTTTTTGGAGAACAGTCAAAGAACTCTAAAATCAACCTCCTAATCAAAATTTTCAAGCTAAAATTGATTTCAGGGGAGACTCGCGACCCATCTGAACTACATGAAAAGTATTCTCACATAGCTAGCTGAGATCAAGAAGAGTATTTAAGAAGATGTAATCATAGCTATCCTCCTCAACAGTTTACCCCAAGAGGAGTATGGTAACATAGTTACCACTCTCACTAACTTGCCCTCACCAAAGCTTCTGGATGTGGAAGCATCTCTCCTAGAAGAAGATGCAAAAATTAAGCAAAGACAAGGTAATACTCAAGTTAATACAGATAGTGCTTTCTTCAACAAAGGCAGCTACAAGAAGAACATGAGAGGATTCGGATCAATAGTTCTTCCTCCTAGTTCTCAAAAAACTCTTCGTGTACTTTTGTAGTAGCCTTAATGTATCTTAACCACTTCATATCTCTCCACCAATGACTTCGTAACATATTGTTACATTAGCTAGTGCTTTAACCTTAACCATATTCTAATGCGCTTTCCCCTTGGCAATTGTTAGAGCTTGTCTTTTTTTTTAAATGCATTGGCAACAATCCCTATTCCTATCATCAAGACAGAAGTCGAAAGTCTATGTGTCAATGCATCCAAATCCATGTGCTTGTTTCTTTGACTAGGGAATACATCAGTTGATGTGACAATGCATGCATCCAATTTTCACTAAAATCTGGAGGTGAGAGTCCATGCATACATTATGTCCTCCTCCTCAACCTTGTTTGGAACAATCTATGGTCACTACAAATGTGTGATGATAGTGGAACGAAAAGATTAGTTCGCTGCAAAACTTCCATGGGTTTTGCAGATGTCTATTGACCATTTTTACAACAAGTTTTATTCGTTTCAAGGTTGGTTTGCCCCATTTTTCCCAACATTTCTTGGTGATACCATCTAGGATTACAGTTTCCTAATACACCGGTTGTGGTAGATAGGAATGGCCACATTTGTGTTATCATTTTGGTAGTAATGTCCCAACTAGGATTTGTATAAATTTAGGAGCGTTACACTCTTCTCTTAATTGTTGTGAGGTCTCAACCTCTCATGTTCTGGTTTAACTTGTGGTTCTAGGATTGTTGTGAGGTCGGATTTGTTCCACCCATTCTTTTACGTCCCTCCACCCCACATGATAGGATTGCCATGAAGCAAGCATCTACTAGGTATTTTTACCTTTGCTGATGAAAAGAATACCGTTAGGCTAGCTACACCTTGTGGTCCATATGCTACCTTACTGTCCCTAACTAGATGTTCAATACACCAGTTCCATTGTTTCAAGCATTCTATTCATGAGGTCATTCTCCGACTTGCCATGCATGGAGCTCTTGCTCCTCCCCTTGTTCTCGAATTGGCTTTGGAATGTCCAATTCCAATTTTCGTCTGAAATCTTCTTGGGGGTATATTGTCTCAAGAGCTTTATCACTTTTTAGCTTTTGTTTCAATTTTCCCTGGGCTTCTCGAATCAAGCCCTTTGTTGTTTCTAGTTTTTCAATTTTCTTTTCACCATTGGGCTATTCTCCCACCCCCTTTGGTGTTGCTAGCCTTTCCAAGGCCATTTGTTTAGGGACACTCTCTCGACTTGGCCCTATTGACCTTCTTTCTATTGTTCCTTCGTCATAGAACTATCTTGGATCAGGACCATTGGTTGCCTACCCTCGTCTCCTTCTACCTTTTTTTTTAGAGGTGGAAGCCGATGACTAGTGAACATCCACCTTGTCTTTGTTCATCTGGTGGCTTGGGCATGAGTTAGCACATTTAATGGTGCTACAATATGTCCTAATTGTATACTTATCAAGTGGAGGCTTAATGATTGAATACTTATCGTTATGCAGGATTGTTAGAAGTCAACCATATGAGCATCTCCCATGGACTCTTCAGACAAACATGCTTTGGTGTGTGCTAACCGAAGGACCGGGGATCCCATAATCCTCTGATAGGAAGATCCTTGTTGGTAATTTGATGCACTACCATCTAGAGCAACTTTGTCTCCCGTAATTCTTATGGATCGCAAGTGCATGAAATGGTGTTTTGGAAGGCTAAATATCAATCTCTAAACTCAAGTTTTTGTTTGTGAATCTTTGGTTACCCAAAGGCTAAGTTATTCATAATGTGAATAACTCTGATTATTCACGTCACGACGTGAACAACTCTGGCTATGTCATGAATGATTCATGATATGAATAACTCTAGTTTTTCATGTCTAACTTTTTCACTTATCTCTCAAGCTCAAGGTTATCCTTCTGATCAACACTATTCCCTTAGTTGGTTAAACTAGACATCATATACAAATAAGTTATCTCAAAAGCTAATCACAACATGAATATTAATAGATAAACAGCACGAATATCAAAAGATAGTTATATATGAATAACCTGAGATGGTCGTGAAAAACTAGATTTTCACGTCGATTTTTTTAAAAAATTGGTTCTTAATTCACCACCACGAACAAAGTCTCCTAGACTGTTCATAATGATTGGTCACCTTAGAAGTGCAAAGATAATTTTAGCATGAATTTCTCAAGAAATTCATAATCGTGAAAAACCTTCGTTTTCAACACCAATTGTTTTTTATCCTTTTTAAAAAAAATCACTTAAAGTAAAAATTTGGTTTATGTAGGCATTTCAATATCCTCAATTGATTAACATACTTCGACATGAATTTCTCAAGAAATTCATGGCGTGATTATCTTGGAGTTTTTCATGTACGAAAAGCTCAAGACATTCACGATCGTTAAAAACTTTGGTTTTTCACGTCAAAATCTTTCACGGATAAGTGGATAAGATTTTCATGATAAGATGTCCTATTTTTAGCCAAGTAATCCTACAATTCATGACATTATCGAGACTTTTGGTCAGCGTGAAAATATTTGGTTTTTCATGGTCGTGAAAAACTCACATGTGAAAACTAGAAATTGACTGAGATTTTGAGTTTGATGGTCCAAATCTCAATTTTTCCTGCTCAGAGAATGTAGTTTGAACATTCTGGCTATGGCTAATGCAATTAATTTATTAGAATGACTCAAACAAGCATGATTTTTTTTTGTTTTTATGGTTTTTTGAAAAAAGGCAAAAACTCACACACTAGTTTTTCACGTGAAAAAGAAGAATGATTAAAAAATAATTAAGAAATTAACCAAAGGTGATTGGTATATCCTCCTCCAAGTTTCCCAAGTATTCACACACCATTTCTTTCTCCAAAAACAACACAAAATTTGCACTTTACCACACATTCCACCACTTTATAGAAACCTTATCCATGCATGATTACCTTTGGTACTTAGGGATCTTACCTCACTTTCGGCTTAGGATCCTTGACCTCCAAGCACTACCAGTGGTTGCTAGCTCCAAGCTCCTATGTTGTCCTTCTTATTATCACCCCACTAAGAAGTTTCTTCACCTCCTTGTAAGGACTCACCTCACTCTTGCTCACTCTCACATGACATACCAAGATTCATACACACTACTCTCAACTCTCTCTCTCTCTCTCTCTCTCTCTCTCTCTCTCTCTCTCTCTCTCTCTCTCTCTCTCTCTCTCTCGGACGATAATATATTCTTCTTCTTCTTCTTCTTCTTCTTCTTCTCAACAAGATAAGAGCAAGTAGACAACAAGCAAGACTCAATTGGTGGCACAAGGGAGAATTGTGTTTTCCATTATGAGAAAGTCACTTATATATAACAGGCTCACACTTGAGCTCCCAAACTTAAGACTAATCTATTAAACTTGGTAATTTGCTAGCTTTTCTCATAATATATAGAACATTTATAGCATTGTTTTACATAACACTTATTTGGCTACCCCTATGTGTACTAGAGAGTGCCTTTGTTAACCCCTAAAATGGGGTTAACAATCAGATTGACACCAAATGTTTGAAACATCATGGCATCTAACAGGGTTTGACCACTTCCTAAGGGAGCGAACCTTGAACTTTGAGGAACATGTTCCTAGTCCTCTTCAATAGAGCTTTGCCTAGAGGTAGGGTGGTTTAATGCCCTTGTTATGAAGTTTATGGTACTGTTTATAGAGTCAATTGGTGAATCTGAAGAAATCATGAAAAACTTATCCCAAGCTTATATGGAAGAGAGTCCATGGTTGTCACTAGCTAATGAATTTGATCCTAAGAGTCACTAGGCTCTAAGAGGGGGCTCATGTTCTTGGTCCTCATCTTTACCATGATCCAACATCTTGTTACAACAAGCTTGACATATATCAATTGACGTGGTGTGGGCTTTTGAGCGGTTGTGTCAGAATCATTGGTGAGAATGCCCCGACCCATGGGATGAGTCTTTTCTATTTTCAAGTTTACTTTCAAGGAAAAGTTACCTTTGCATATGTAAACGTGTTTGGTTTCCCAAGCATAAACTAGCTCTCATGTAAGGCATTCTGAGGATCATGGTGTATGACCCTCTTATGTGAAAATGCATCATCACAAATGTGTGGTGGAAGCTTAGCGCAACGGTCTTAATCATTTCCTGTCACAGAAAACTTGACCACGAGGCTTGTGCCTATGAGCGGTGGGCTTCTCCGCCGTGTGCAATCCTTGGTGGTTATGTTGACACTAGCATCGCCATCCAAGATTGTGGTTATCTTGACACCAGCACCACCATCCAATATTGTGGAGACCTTCATTTCTTTATAAACGATAGGAAACATGGCATTCATTTCATTGCTTTCGAAATAGTGTCCCAGCTTGTTCATGGGTACTTTCCACTATCCTTTTGTCTTAGGTATGGAGGGAGGGTGCTCAATGTGGCATGACTCATCCTCCTCCTCTTCAAGTTCATTTGTGTGGATTCTTAGGTTCCTAGTCATCCAATCACATAAGTCTCTCAACTTCCTTGTAAAAATAGAATTTATCGGGACTCAGACTTTCGAGGATAAGAAGGCTGTGAGACTTGCTATGTCCCTCGGGCGATAGTCGCATACTCACTTGGTTCGGACTCTTAAGAGGTGGGCTTAAGCTTGCCACCCAACGTGTAGGGAATGCACATTGATCCTTCCTCCCTACCTCTAATATGGGGTCAAAATAAAGTCGTTACCTGGAGAAAATATTTTGGTGACTATGATGACCTATGGAAGGCCAACTTTCACCTTCCACTCCTTCACCGTGTTGCTAGATGCAGCTGGCTGCTACATCTAGCAATGCGGGATCTAGTCGGATATTGGTTCCATAGGCAACAAAGGCTTTAGAACTAGCTCTTTCTAGAATAGGTTGTGGGATACACTCAAGAGGGGTTAGTGGTAGTTTGTATTCGACCGCTTGCTCAAGTATTGACTCTAGTTTAGCCCGAGGTACTCTTTGTGTTTTTTTGGAAGGTTAGTGTAGTCAATGGGTTTCTACTCTTTGCCATTCTTTGGAAGGTTAGCGTAGTCAATGGTTTTCTTCTTTTTTAGAAGATCCAGTCTGATGAAGAGATCGCTCATTGTCTCCATGAGAGAGGCAGATTCGGAGCTATCATCCGAATACTTCTCCAACAGCTTCAACAAATAACAATTCGACTTCTTCTGTTAACTACTGCATCCTCCTCTGTCACCCCATGGCTCTTCATGTTGTTGCCTTCATCCAAACTCCCCCCTATGTAGGTGAGGAGGTGTTCTCCTCAATACCCTCCCAACCACCCAAAAGCCCTTTCTTTGCCATGACTCTGTATGCGTGTACAATAGCAAGGTTATGCACGTCAATACCTTCCCTTGTATGAAAAAACATTAGGTTCAGAGTGCTATGAACGAGACTTCCATTAATAGTCATGGTCCACTATCATTGTTCTTTGATCAGAGAGAACATCGTTCTAATTTTTATAGGCTTTTTTCTAAGCAAATATGACATACCATTAAGACTTGCATGTTTGTCTTGCCTTTGTAAAAGACATGATTATAAGATCTCGAAATAATATTTGCTTAAATAACATCTCGAATAGCTATTAGAACAGGTAAAAAAATAGTCCAAAAGATGAAGGAGAAAGGTCAAATTAAGAGAACCCTCTCTCTCTCTCTCTCTCTCTCTCTCTCTCTCTCTCTCTCTCTCTCTCTCTCCAAAGCAAAGGCACACCTTTTTGTAGAGAATCATGCCTCGCCTCTCCTGAGTTGTACCTCAGAAATAGCACCCATACCTCTCAAAAAAGAGGTAATGGATCCTAATCTACCCGAGAGGGGGGGGGGATTGAAAGATAATCATTCCTCAACCTATAAGGCAAAATATCTTTTTGGAAAGGAAGTCATGAAAAAAAAAAAAACATAGTAACCATATAAGTCTCCCTTCAAATTTGTCACATTTGGGTATGCTCCGCCAAAAAGATCACAGCTTCGGGCATATTAACCAAATACCTTAACAACTGAGCTACCGCTCGATGATGCTACCTTGTAATGTTGCTCGCAAGTGTGTGTAGGGTGTGGTGTTTGTAAATGGGCATGGAGGGCCTGAGAGGAGTCCTCTCATCAACTAGGCATTATTGGAAAGCCAAAACATATAATACATCATCCGCCTCATGACTAATTATACTAAATCTCTATTTAGAAAGCCTTAAATGGTCTCCAGGGAAAAAAGTTTGTTCCAAAAAGCCAATGTCACCTTGACACCTGTCATTGAAGACTGAAGGTGTAGAGAGCCTGCGTTTCCTGCCGTACAGTTCGGTTTACGCTTCAACAGGTTTATTTCTTGACCTAATATTCAGATCTGCGGGTTCTTGTGTCTAAGAGCTAATTAGTCTGCCTTTTTCTCAAATTACCGTGTATTAGGCTGTAAGTATTGTGATTTTCTGGGCTTTCATCTCATTGTTTTGTTTTGATTGATGACCATTAAAGGGTTCCAATCCGCCAGATTGGTCTGAAATTTTCTTTGTTTTTGAGGGAATTCGCCTGTGTTTAGGGACTGATTAGAGCTTAATTTATTCAGATTAGTGCCAAAAAAGTTGTCTTTCAGCGCTGCAGTAGAGTTTACCCCAGAAATTCCAAAATTTTCGGATTCACAAAAGATTATTCTCTTTTTAGGGTTTACAGAAGATTCTGCATGTTGTAGGGTTTCACAAGGTCAGATAATCCATCATGATGCACAGAAATAGCCAGGCAAAGCTCCTTGATCAAATCTTTCAGCTTAAGTTCACATCCAAGAGCCTGGTTAGGCAGGCCAAGAAGTGTGAGAAGGATGAGAAAAGTGAGAAGCTCAAGGTCAAGAAAGCCATAGAGAAAGGCAACATGGATGGAGCTCGCATCTATGCTGAAAATGCTATTCGAAAGCGTAATGAGCAGCTCAATTATCTGCGCCTCGCATCCCGGCTGGATGCAGTGGTAGCACGTCTCGACACACAGAGCAACATGCAGACCATCAGCAAGTCAATGTCTAGCATAGTGAAGGCCTTGGACAATGCCCTTTCCCTCGGCAACATGCAGAAGATATCACAGACCATGGACCAATTTGAGAAGACGTTCGTGAACATGGAAGTGCAGTCCGAGTTTGTTGAGTCGGCTATGGCGGGCAGCACTTCACTATCAACCCCAGAAGATGATGTGAATTCTCTGATGCAGCAAGTGGCAGATGACTATGGGTTGGAGGTCTCCGTGGGGCTTCCGCAGCCTGCCAGTCATGCCGTCCCTGAGAAGGACACGGCATCTGTTTCTGAAGATGACTTGAGCAGAAGGCTCGCAGAGCTGAAGAGCCGGTGAAGACAGTCCCTCCAGGTCCATCATGTTTCTCAGTAGTTCTCAGCAGCTTATGAGCCTTATTAGTAAGGGCACGGCATGAATGTATGCCGTTTCGATGTTGACGACGTATTGTTAATATGGTTATGATAGTTTGTATGTCAGTTTACATGATAGCTTAATCTTATTGGTGAAGGAATGGCTTGACTTTATGATCATTAAGATCTTGTCAGTCTTGGTATGACACTCTTCTTATGTGTAAGATCAACATTCTGTGTCTTGGTGTTACCTTGTCTATTTGTACACTCTTTCCATGTGTCGAAGTGCTCCATTTACGTTGTCCACAAAAGCACAATGGTGTTGCAATCTGCTAGGAACAAATTTTGTCTGTTTTTTTAAATTTCTTCTCTGTGTACAGTCTCGTCACTGTGACTCCAAAATACAGGATCCAACCTACAACTCTATTTATACATAGCCATGTGTACAATAAGAGAAAGGCTTCTGTTGGGCTTTTTCCCTTGTGTCTCTGCAGCTTGTACTCTTTTAAGGGAAAAGCTTCTCAAACACCTTATCCTTGTATGAGGAGTGAGAATATGATGTGGCAGGGTGTGACTGTATGTGGTGGTAGGGAGCAGCACATCAAAGAACATTTCTTGCTGCAGATAGTAGTGTGGTCCACTCGAGTGGACCCTAGTGGACAATCCTTAAAAGGTGCAAAGGTGCCCAGACCCCAGAGCATAGTGAAGGGCATTCCTTGCTGCAAATAGAAGTGCTTTAACTTGGTGTGGACCCTTAATTTTAACACTAGTGATGATGGGATTCCCAGCATTGTGCATATACCCGTCCTTATACTCCAAGCTTCTTGGCTTTAGCAAATTGGACAAGTTGTCTTTGAAGGTTGGAAGTTCCCAAGATCTTGACCACTCGCTTGGCAATGGATCACCTTACACAAGGTAAGAAAAATTGGACATAGGTCAGAACCATACTCTTCTGTCACTTATGGCGATCACAGGAGCACATACATGGTCCCAGCACACATGACTTCTACATCCGTTTATGACTTGTGTGTAGGGCAGGGCACCTATAATTTTTTGCCACTTCTCAAATCTTGAGAATATCGGCATAACCTTGGTGTTTGAATTTATGATTCGGTGTAACAATTTAAAGAATTTTGAAGCATCAGTTGGTGAAGCTTGTATTGGAGATGGTACCAATGTCAATGAAGTCAATCGATAGCTATTTGTGGTGCCAATGGAAACGGTTCCAATTTAACTCACATTGGTGTCCATGATAGTTTAAAAAACTCCAGAAGGCCATGTGAATAGTCCCTTGTGAATGGTATTTTAGAAGTAGAGTCTAGAAAACTTGCCAATGAGAGATGAGTAGTCTTTACACTTTATCCTTTAGGGCACAAAGGATTTTAACCCTTAGGGATATTCCCCTAGGGTTTCTTCTCAATGGGGCTGTTGAGAGCTATAAGAAGATCTTCGAAGAATGGAGATCATGGCTCCCACTCTCGATAGCTGCATTATCTGCCAGATGGCTTCTCCTGAGCCAGCAGGACGCGGCGATTCTTGAGACTCTTCCATGGTCACCTGTAACAACAAACATGACAATACTAGTTGCCCTTTCTCCTCAGTCGTCAACGACAGTCTTCCACTATGGTGCATCTAAGGTCTTCAGCTCAGTGAAGCTGCTTTGATCATTATTGCCTAGTGTTGTTTGTTACTATGTTGACAATGCTGCTTACACCTACAATTATGCTACAATACTAATGGATCACCTCTCTTCTCTTAGAAGGGGTCTCTAAACCCTTTCTTCTTCTCCTTCTCCTTCTCCTTCTTCTCTTTCTTCTTCTTCTTCTTCTTCTTCTTCTCTTTCTTCTTCTTCTTCCTCTTCTTCTTCTTGCTCTTCCTCTTCCTCTTCCTGTGTTATTTGTTTATGGAAGCCTATGAAGGAACCATACAGGTTCACAACTGGGTGGATGTCAACCATAGGGTGCATCATACGAAAGAGGTCGTCCGAGATGTTTGACTCCTCTCGATCAAACGTGGTGGGCTCCTAGCACGATTGGTGTGATGACAAGGAAGTGGCTCCAGGTTGATATTGCAGGCAAGGTGGAGTTTGGTAACTATGTATGTGTGCCGGTCTTGTGCTGGTACTAGATGTATGTGGCCCTTGATACTCAGGTACTAGAGTGTGCATGCTTCTGGGAGGGCTGCTAATGGCCGAGTGAAGCAACTCCGTGAAATAGTGGGATGAGACATATATGGGCTCCTTCATACACTCGTCTCATCGATATTCGGGAGTGATCGTGCTTAGCAAAACATATCATCTTGTTGAGGATCACAATGGTGGTGTAAGGAGATATGTATTGATGATGTGACACTAATATATATGTAATTGGACATATGGAATCATGCGTGTTATGTGAAAAGATTTGTATGCCATTATGTTTTTATGAAAATGACTATTTTCAAAGGAGTGTGTGTGTGTGTGTGTGTGTGAACTCTGCTAACTGGTATATGTGATTTACATGGCAATTTCAATTATGGGTGTGTGAGTTCACACCGATTCCATAGGTTCAATGGTGGTCGGGAAAAGGCTAGACCCATGGGATTGGAGGGGACTAGGATAAGCCTCTAGAACTAGTCTAAGTAAAAAAAGGATCAAACGCATGAAAGTGGGTGGCAAGGTGGACGTGATCTTATAGGTACTTTTCAAAACAAGACCACATTGTATTTTAGAACAAGAACTTGGGACGAGTCGTCTAGATTAGTAGTCATGAAAAAGGATATAAGAACGTCCTTCATAATCAAGGACTTAAAATATCTTGTTGAGCCTTGGGGAGCCACTTGATGCGACCTTCTTGTAAGAATTATGTAAGGGTAACACCTAGAGGAATCATTTTGTAAGGATTATTCCAATTTGACTAAGGGGAGCTGAAAGATTAGCCAATTATCAGTATATTATCACATGAGGCCTCGGGTGAGTCACTTTACCTTTAATGTGATCTAAACTACAAGATTATTGTATAGATAGAGGGGTAGGAATCTCATGGATGGTATTAAAGCTGAGCCAAGATGAGAGATTGTTTGAAAACATTGCTCTTTACGATGATATTTATACAATTGGACATTGTGAAAGGGATAGCTCTTTATGGACCTCTACGATGCGACCTTAAGAGTTCATTGCAAGATATATAGGATTATTTGGAACTTTATTTCTCACCGTATGATTTCGACTACTATGAATGCCTCTGAGCATGTTTATTATGGCATTTCTATCCGTATGTACCGACAATCCATGAGAGCGAGACTTGATCATTGATGGCTTCATGGCATACTTCATTATACTTGAATAAACTCTTGGAATAAGGAAATGTTGCTTTGTTTTTTATCCTCGCAAATCTTATCTTTTAAGTAATGATGTGTAAATTAAAAATGAAGTATGATCAAGAACTTGCCTTCCACTCTAGAACGACAAGCCATTCAGGTTATATTCGAGCATAGAGTAATGGCCGTAACCTACTATCTCAATTATGAGGAGTACTACTTCGGTCAACAACCTTACCAATCCCTATACATGTGGTAGCATTAGTGGGATGAAGATGAAGAAAAATTTATCCTGGAGATAGACATAGACTAAATTCCATATTATGCTTCAAACTTGAGTTTAGCCATGATTATGTAAAGCCTGAATTTTATAGAAGTATATAGAATATATGGTAAAAACCATTTTATCTTAGATTAATACTTTTCTAGGCTTAACCATCGTCACCTATATCTTCCACCTAGAAAATTTATAATCATAGGCCAACACACCAATGCTTTAAACTTTTTGGTCAAGGGGTTAAAATTTCCCCCATATGATATAGTAAACTTTAAAGAAAGAAAAGAAGTATTTTATTAACTTCAAGATATTTTCTTACTTATGATGTTCCTGACGAAATTGGGCTAGTGTGTACACAAATCTATTAGGACCTTCCCATGTGCAGATCTACACACATGTAACCCCCCAGCACACATTAGCCTTACAAAGAGAAAAGTGACATTAGAAATATTGTGAAATAAATAAATAAGCTAATCTAATAAAATTTAATAATAAAAATAATCCCTATGCAAATAAAAATAAATCATATGCTTAGGTGTGATAGCTTTAGCCTTGGCAAATAGTAAATAGAAGAGCACACATAAATTGGACTAAGAAAATAGTAAATAGAAGAGTGCACATAAATTGGACTAAGGTTGTATGGGTAAGGTGTAAAGCCTACGGTTGAATTTTTAGAAGAAGAGTGCACATAAATTGGACTAAGGTTGAATGGGTAAGATGTAAAGCCTACATGAGGACTCTAATCATGCTTAAAAGAGGGAGTTTACTTGGTGCAAGGTTTATATGAATTTGGAGTCATTTAATGCATGAAAAATGAGACGTTTCATGGATATTAAAGTTTAGCTATATAGATTTTGGTGGGCTACATGCATGAGTCATGTGGGAATGCATTAGTAATCCCCAACCATCAATTTCCAATATACACAAGTTTTTCTAACTTGTTGGCCCATTGCAAATACACAAGTCGTTTATATGAATGTGGGAGTGGTTTAATGCATGAAAAATGAGAGGTTGCAAGCATATTAAAGCTAAGTTACATAGATTTTAGTGGGCGACTTGCATGACTCATGTGGAAATACATTAGTAATCCCCAATTGTCATTTTCTAATATACACAAGTTTTTCTAGCTTGCTAGCCCATTACAAGTACACAAGTTTTTCTAGCTTTCTAGACAGTACATTTTGCATAAATTTCAGTGCATACAGTAAGTTTTATACAAGCTTATAGTATAGAGTACCTACATAGTACTTCAAATCACATTAAATTATGTGCCTTGGAGTTTGTGGCTGTACACTTAGGGGCTCAAAAGTACGCGTGCATTTTTGAAAGAGAAGGGAGCACAATATTATTCAAATTACCATATCTTCATCAACCCCAAGCTACGCTAACAAGGTACAGCATGTACAACTAGTTAAATTATGTATTTTTCTTGCCTATTTTCATGTGTGAATGGTTTTAATACTTTTTCTATTAGTTCAATTACATGAATAAATAATTCTTTGTAAATTTAATGCATTGCACCCTAGACAGAGGCTAGAGCCAACTTAGCATAATTTTTTGTAAGGCTTACAAAGTTCAATTATATCACTTATACCTTTTTCCCAAAGAATAAATCAAACTTTGTAAATTTAGGTTATCTTGTTAATTATTGGGATTAAAATAATATCTCTACACAAGACCCCGAAACCTAGAATCCAAAGGTCAAAAATAAATAAATAGACCTTAGAAAAGGGAAGATTTGTAACCTTAGTTTATCATGTAAATTTAACAAATGGATAGGTTGGGATGAATTGACCTAACACTAAGAAATTAATTGATAAAATTAGTCTAAAAAGTTATAGAGAGAGAAAGATTAGTACACATGACCAATTTATCATAGTATTTTTTGTGTGTGCATAAAAAGGTTATTAACTCAAGAATAAAACCTTAGAATTGATTTTAAATAGTTGAATTTTATTTGGCAAGGTAAAACGAAATTTGTGTAAATTTGTAGTGAAAGAAACTCCTAGACTTACTCTTTAATTAAGGGCATAAATGTGCAAATGATTACCCATGAGAATGAGTAATTTCCTTGCAACTTTTATGAAGAAGAAAAGGAGTAGTTGTGCTAGGTGAACCTAGTTTATCCCTAGCAAACCACCCCGTTGATTTCACATTTTCTCTCTCTAGAAAATAGTAAAGAAAATGGTCAAACCCTAGCAGAGAAGAAGGAATCTAACCGTTTAGAGTAAAATTAAGTAGGTGTGTGGGGTTATATCATCATATGTGAAAAACGATATCGAGAGAATCCTTAAGGAGAAAAAGGATTAAAAATTTAGCAAGATTATGGTTTTAAAAAAGGAGATATAAGTCCTTAAATAAGAGTAGACTTGAAGGAAATTAGGTCAAGTTATTTGAAAAGAAAGATAACCTCCTACATTAATGTGCATAGTTGTGCACTAACTTAAGGCCCTAAGATCCTTAGTGAGTGACCATACACAATGTGATGAATCTTAGATAAGGAATACTATATAGATTGACCTCGAAAAGTCCCCAATGTACTTGAGAATTCTAGTTTAAAGTTATGGCAAATGGCCACATGACTATGGGGTTGTAATCTCTTAAGAGAATTTGGGTGTGACCCCAAGAAGTTAGAAAGGACTTTCGTGAAAAGCCTCCATGACTAGAGGAATCGACTTACTTGAAGTAGAGTTATGATGTCTTATCAAGCTTACGATGGTTTAAACTACTTCAGATATGAGTATGATGCATGCTTCTTGAACATATATCTTGAAACTACTATTTGAGTATGATGCATGATTCTTGAATATATATCTTGAAACTACTATTTGGATACTTTATTCATGTGATGTATATGTGTTGTTTGTTTGTGGAAGGCTGTGAAGGTATCAGACAAGTTCAGGGCTTGCCATGTGGATGTTATTCGTGGGGTGCATCTCACACGAATGCAATCGTCCCAAGACCTTGACCCCTTCTTGCTCGAACATGGGTGGACTCCTAGCATGATTGGTATGCTGAGAAGGAAGTGGCTCGAGGTTGATTGCAAGCAGGCTGGAGCCTAGTAACTATGTATGCTGAGAAGGAAGTGGCTCGAGGTTGATTGTAGGCAGGGTGGAGCTTGGTAACTATGTATGCATGCTGGTAATAGACATACATAGTCCTAACACTCGGGTACTAGAGTGTACATTCTTATGGGATTTTAATAGCTGCATAAAAAGAAGCTCTTTGAGATAGTGGGATTTCATGGGTTTGGTGGTTTTGGTGGATGTGAGACATATATGGGCTCCTCCATGGAGTGGTCTCACCAAGATCCAAGAGTGATCGTGTTCGGTAGTGCGTATTGCTCATTTGACTCATAGCTCTTCTGTTGTGGACTCTCAGGAATCTCAAAGTCCACTGGGAAAGTCATCGATGTGACGAGTAGTATTTTATCAATGCAGTCCTAAGAGGAATCGGCTAGGGTGGAATACTAGAGGTGGGTATCACATTGGTGGCAATTCACGTACTGCATTACACCCACAAAGTTTCTAGTAGTGCAAGCTGAGGCATATTTAGAATGGATGGCAAGGCTAGTAGTTGCTTTGGTGCCGAGACCATAGGTTGTGGTGTCGAGTTTCTCTAGTACTGTAAGATTCCTCCCTCCAGCTTTTGAGGTGTGCAGGTATAAGAGCCTCCCCTTCTGATCTTATAATTATTCCCCTCTCTGAAATAAAAGAAAGATCATATTTTATCCTGTTTTGGCCTGGAGAGAGAAAATGTCTAGAGAGAGGTAATTGAAAATTGAGATATTTTTGGATATAAAAATCCTCCTAGAGTCTAAAATGGTTTCCCCTGAAATAGAAATTCAAAAAGAACTTTCCAATGTGTATTGGAATTAATTGAAAATAGGTATAAAAGGACCTTAGCCTAAGGGTCCAGATTTTAAAAAAAAATAGATTATGGTCCAATTAAGGCTCCGATGGACCAATAAGATTAATCCAAATGTAGGGAGGAGATAAATTGAAGAATAAAAGAAAAATTCCCAAAAATGAGTAAATGCTCACATAAGATGAAGAGTTGACTGAGTACAAGGTTTAATTAAGAGATATTTAGAGGAAATGATGCATTTTTGTTAATACCTCAGTGTGGGGATCTCCCCTCATGAAGGAGGCACCTATTTCACATGTGTGGAGGAGTTTTGAACTCAAAAATAATGAGATATTTTTATCTCTCCTCTCTCTTGTTTCAACTAGATCCAAAAAGTAAGCTAAACTGACCCAAAAATGGTCAAAATTGACCAAACTAATTTAAAAAATTCTAGAATCACTTTGCTTGGTTAGAGGCTCACTTTTTTCTATAAATAGAAGTCTCCCCCTTTGTAAAAGCTTAAAAGTGTTTATGCACTGTTACTCTGCTCCTGTCCTAAGCCATTTACATTGAATTTTTTAATAATTCAATTGTTTTTGGCCTAATCCTCTCCAAAGTGAATTGGTGGCCACTCTTGCTTCAAACAAGAGTAGAACCCTCAATCCCTCAAGCCAAAGGAGAGCTTACAAGCTCTATGTAAGTTAATTTTCTTACTTGTTTACTTTTAAACCTATGGTTTTCTTGATTTTTATGTTTTGCTGTAAATTGAATTAAATTCAAATGCTATGCCTTGATGAAAAGGCCACCCCCTTCTTTCTTTACATTCCAGCCTTTCTTAATCCTAGAAACGTTAACTAAAGGATTAATTAAACTTTTCTTATTGTTTAGTCTCTTGAATTCTGAAAATTGTGTAGATTAGAGTTCTATATATCTAGATTGGGTAATTTAAGTTGAAAATAGAATGATAAAAATGAGAAATGGTCAGCCATACAAAGGAGGTTATAGTAAATTTTTCCAGAATTTTATGGAAAAGAAAGTTTGTTTTTATGTTATTCCAAAAGAGTAATTCCCACCATTTTTGCATCTAAAAGAAATACTCTGATTACTCCATAAATATAATCACCTATGAATATGCATGGATATCATAGATATTAATTATTAAAATTAATTTTTATGCATAGAAAGATGCATAAAGGAATTATTTTTATTTCAAAAGTGTTATTCCCATTCAAATTGATTTTTATGCATAGAAAGATGCATAAAGAAATTATTTTTATTTCAAAAGTGTTATTCTCATTAAAATTGATTTTTATGCATAGAAAGATGCATAAAGGAATTATTTTTATTTCAAAAGTGTTATTCCCATTAAAATTATTTTTTATGCATAGAAAGATGCATAAAGAAATTATTTTTATTTCAAAAGTGTTATTTCCATTAAAATTGATTTTTATGCATATAGAAAGATGCATAAAGAATTTTTATATCACAATTAGAATTATCTTAAACTCTATGTTTAAATTCTATGAATAGATGTGAATAGAGGTGATGAGATGTGAGGTGAATAGATGTGATGAGATGTGATGTGAATCAGATAAATGTGAATGAATGGATGGATGGATGTGATGTGAATAGATGTGAAGAGATGTGAGGTGAATAGATATGATGAGATGTGATTTGAATCAGATAGATGTGAATGAATGGATGGATGTAATGTGATGTGAAGAGATGTGATGAGATGCAATGTGAATCAGATAGAAGTGAATAAATGGATGGATGTAATGAGATGTGAATGAATGGATGAGATGTGATGTCATATGAATCGAGATGTAAATGAATGATATGGGATGTGAGTGGATGATATGTGATGAAAATGGATGTGAATGTGTATGTGAAGAATGGATGTGAATGAGTATGTGAAAGAATGGATGTGAATGTGTATGTGATGAAAATGGATGTGAATGTGTATGCGAAGGATGGATGTGAATGTGTATGTGAAGGATGGATGTGGATGTGTATGTGAAGATGTGAAGGATGGATATGGATGTGTATATGAAAGAATGGATGTGAATGTGTATGTGATGAAAATGGATGTGAATGTGTATGATATGAAGAATGGATGTGAATGAGTATGCGAAAGAATGGATGTGGATGTATGTGAAAGAATGGATGTGGATGTGTATGTGAAAGAATGTGATGTGATGTAAAGAGATGTGATGTAACATGAATATATGTGAATGTGAAGTAATAGATATGAATGTATGGATAGATGTGAGTAGTCGTACATGTGAACGATTGGATGGATGTGGATGAATGAGATGAGATGTGTATGAATGAGATATGATGTGGATAGAAGTGATGTGATATAATGTGGATAGAATGTATGTGATGGGATGGTTATGAGAATGAATGTGGTGGATATGAATGAATGTGTTGGATATGAATGAATGAATGTGATGGATATGAATGAATGTGATGTGATGGATGTAAATGGATGTGATGTAAATGAATGTGATGGATGTGAATAGATGTGATGTGATGTAAATCGGGATGTGAATGAATACGATGTCATGTCATGTGAATCGGGATGTGAGTGAATGAGATGTGATGTAAATTAGGATAGATGTGATATGTGATGTGAATGAATATGATGTGATGAGATGTGGATATGGGTAGATGCGAGTGATGAGAACAGATGTGGATATGGGTAGATGCGAGTGATGAGAACTGATGCGGATAAATGAGAAAAGATGTGATGAGATGGAAAATGATGTGATGTTAATGGGAATAGATATGAAATAAATGAGGATTGATGTGGAACAATGTGGAAAGACGAGAGTTTGTTATAGAAACTATATTTATGACCTGTTTTTAAATGACTGTTTTATGTCAAAAATGCTGGGGGAGCATTTTGACCGTCTTGTGAATGAGGTCGTGGTGGAGACCTATCTGATAAAGTTGCAACAGCTGATAAGACGCAGAGTCAATGGAGGATGTCTCACGTAGCAAGGTCGGCCGAGGTCTTGACCAGTCTCGGTTCAATTTAAATGGTGAGCTTCCGGTACGGTGGATGAGGGAGCAAGGAAGCGGCCTATAAGTGAAGCGCTAGGTGAACTGTGAAGGATCCTAGAGGGTGCTGACCATATGGTGCTCGGTCGTCGAAGAAGATACCCACACATGAGTCGTATAATGGAACAAGGAGTAAGAGTTATTTTCTGAATTCGGGCATGGATCTGGTTGATTGACCTTTTTGGTCCTCAACGGATGAGTCCATGGCTCTTTTATATAGATCTGTTGGTTGATCTTGCTGATCTTCAACGCAGATTCCATTTTGATTTTTATAAGTGAAAATGTTGCCGGTTACTTTGAGCTAGGAACTATCGAAAAGGCCCCTGAGTGGACAGGTGATGAGCGTTCTAGTTGCCAATGATGCCATAGGTACAGCGATGAAGGAAAAATTAGAAATTAGGATTCAACCGGATATTTTGGAAGTTTATGATCAATGATACTATAGTTTCATTAAAAGATTATTTTAAAGACAGTTGAATCTGTGAAAAATGCAATTTCATTTTGGGTGTGTAAGTGGTGTGACTAGTTCTAAGTTTGCATGAATATCCGGTTAGGGGGCTTGGGAACTCTTTTCCATGGTACCCGAGACAAAACCTAGCCAAATTCTTAATTGGATCCCATCACTACAGTGGTTGGGCGCAGTTGGCTAACCCACGGGACTGGATGGGGTTAGGCTGGACTGATGGATCCCTAAAATGAGACTCAATTCTGTTATGGTACGATAGATGAAGTAAATCCCAGATAAAAATTATTCTATGAATCAACGGTTGTGCCTCTCAATGAGGAAAAAAGCATTGGTCTCTATGATCCAAGTGCAATCTTTTCCTTGATCTGACTATGAGACTTACGGGTTTGGTCAGATCAGTTCAGTTAGTTAAGGCTTTGACTACGTTAGAGTAAAAATATCCTGGAGGAATCGCCCATGCTTTCCAGGCGAGGGAAGTTTTTTCGGGTTTGGTTTTGGAAGAACTGAGGGATCAGTCTCTTGTCCGGATATCCGTGGGTGAGGCCCCGAGTGAGGGACCCTACCCCGCACAAGAAGTGCTACTTCCGCTGCTAGCACCCCTGAATTCGTTACGCGGTGGGGACAGGGATCTTTCAGCTAGTATCAGAGCAAATTGGCTAATGTGGATCAACCGAGAAGTAAAAAATGTCAAAAATTTATGAAGTAGCAGTAAAAGGTTATAATTATGTGATGAAATTCATACAAATTGATATTCAAACTGAAATTCATAAATTAGTAATTGGGTCTTCAAATGGAAGTACTGCAATTGCATGGAATCCCTGACTTGCTTGATGCCTAGACATGATGGTATTTACCTTATAATTCCAAGGACCGTGACTACCCGTATATACCGAGGGTATAACTGCAGCTCTTTATACTGGCAGTATATATGAGTAAATCTAAGACTTGAAATTAAAAGCAAAAATGCTATCCAAATGATGAATTCGAATGTGGTTGATATGATTTTAAAAACTCAAGTTGAGAACTGATGAGTTGATTTGGATTCTAATTGAAAAATGATGATTCCTAAGTTTTGGTTAAAAAGCGATAAGCTGAGCAAAACCACAATGAGGATGAATAGGACGAGTCCCTGTGATGATGTTCGTAACTGGAATGACGATAATGACTTCAGCAAATCACTATGAGATCAGTGGATTGTGCTGACAAATTGCTACTGTTAACACTTGACCCAGTGGATCAAGTTAAGGGATGTCAAATTAAAAATTTATATAATTAAAAATTCCCATGGAGAACTGTTCAAATGGAAATTTCGGTCTAATGGACCATTATTGTGTTAAAGATATGAATGATATGATCTGAAAGAATTGTTATCTGATGATGAGTTCTATATAAGGGATCTTTTTCCCAGGATTCTGTTGGGTTCACCAAACTATAAGGTGTTGAAATATACAAGTGAATAGGGTGTGTGTGGGAACAAGCTCTTGGATAGAGGCTGTAAAAGAGGAGATGTAATTGTGAAAGAACCTGTGAAAAGGTTAGAGGAATCTACTGGGAGAGAATAATGGGTAGCATGAGGGAATTTAGGAGTGTGGAGATATTCTGGGAGATATTCAGGGAAAAGAGAAGAGGTGGAGAGAATCAGGCAAAAGATGGAGATATTCTGGGAGTGAATCATGGAGAAATCAATGGGATTTGATGCTTGATGTAAACTCTATAAATTGAGGCATAGCCCTAATGAGAATTTGCTGGTTTTTGAGTATCCATGCCTACATTAATCTATGTGCTAATTATTCACTAATTACGTCTTAATCACTTGCTAATCACTTTGTTAATTATGTTGATTCTAGTGTTTGATCCACCATAGCTCATCATTTAGCTCAAATTTGAACATGGTATCAGAGCCATGCCTAGAATCAACCAGATTTATGAACCCATTAGTGAATTAATTAGGATTAGTAAAATAATTAGCAAAAAATCAAATTTTTAGTAAGCTTTCACTCTTCCCCTTCACCCCCAGCCAGTGGAGGGTCTCTAGCACTTAGCACACATCACATTAGGTCTTGAGATTTTAACACAAGCTAGCTAACACTCTTAGCTTCATGCTCAGCAAGACGGCGCATCAAACCGCGTAGAAACGAAGGAGAAATCACGAAAATCATTGGCGCCTATTTTTCTGAGTGAATTGGACATTGCTACTTGCTCCAATCAAATTGCTTCAATTCCTCCTAGCCCAAGGGGTTTTCAAGCATGCTCTACAAGCTGGTGAAGACAGAAATCAATTTCATCAAGTCTACAGAGAGATCCAAGCTCTTCATCAAATCTGCATGTGACTTTGGTAAAACAGAGATTAAGCTTTCATTATTTGGTCAAATCTTGTGTTTCTTGGCTTAATCCTCTACTAGACTCATTGCTATTGATGCCTTTGAAAGCATTTGAGCTCATTTGAAGTGGAAGGCACCAGATCTAGGCTCCCCGCATACTCTGTTTTTTGCACACAAACCAAAGCATTAATTTGCTAATCAGTGATTAATCAGTGCTAATCACTGTACTTTGGTACAATTGAGGGTTCAAATTAACCATTAGGTATCTGATACAGATCCCTATAACTTCAGATTGCAAATCGGAGTTGGTTTGATACTCCAACCATCCCGTACAAATTGGTTACCCTTAATTTAGTGTAATTTCTGGAAAATTGTGCTGATAAAATTTGTGAAAATCAACATTTTGCATTTAACCCTTGGTTAATTCCTGTAAATCTCATTCAAATACAAGATTATTCACAGCCAGAGTTGCATTTGGAATGTGCATGAGAATGAATGCTATACGCATTATGTATTGGGCACATTTTATCAGTGTAAAAATGGGAACAGACACTGCCCTTGTCCAGATTAAGGCAAGAGGTAAGACCTCCCGCATAAATTTGGGTTTGCATTGCATAATGATACAAGATAAACATAAAAAGCCCAAAGGAACTGTCAGCAAAACATTGAAACATGTTGCTCACATGGAGCAAAAAGACCTGACGGACGAGCTCATGGCCCCAACCATGAAAGAAGAAGAATATCTCTTCCCAAGAAGAGGATCCACACCAAGAAGAAGACCTGAAGGAAGACATGGACACGAGAAGAGAAGCTGCCACAAGAAGAGAAGCTGCCCCGAGAAGACTGGAAGAAGAGACGAACGCGTGGAGAGATGCTGCCACGAGAAGAAGACTGAAGAAAAGAGAAGATGTGAGGCTCCAAAGAGTGAGGAGCCATGTGAAAATCTCTGAGAGAGAGAGAGAGAGAGCCCACAACCCAATGTAACCTGCCCCAATAAAGTAAAACCACCTCTGAGCCACCGATGATGTAGGCCACGTGGTAGATGTATGTGTGAGCACTTTACTCAAGGTCACGGGCACTTATAGTAGCCTTGGACACATAGAGAGAGAGTGTGTCAAGGACTATGGAGTTTAGGGACTTGAGGCACTGGTCGCGGACTGTCAAGTAAGAAAGAAACTTGATACAGGGTCCAGGTGTGCTGAGATAACTTGAGGGGAGGAGTAGAAACTAGTCGCGGACTATCAAGTAAGGGGAGGCAAACTTGGTATAGGGTCTAGGTGTACTAGGAGTATTCACTTGAGGGGAGGTGTTGAAATATACAAGTGAATAGGGTGTGTGTGGGAACAAGCTCTTGGATAGAGGCTGTAAAAGAGGAGATGTAATTGTGAAAGAACCTGTGAAAAGGTTAGAGGAATCTACTGGGAGAGAATAATGGGTAGCATGAGGGAATTTAGGAGTGTGGAGATATTCTGGGAGATATTCAGGGAAAAGAGAAGAGGTGGAGAGAATCAGGCAAAAGGTGGAGATATTCTGGGAGTGAATCATGGAGAAATCAATGGGATTTGATGCTTGATGTAAACTCTATAAATTGAGGCATAGCCCTAATGAGAATTTGCTGGTTTTTGAGTATCCATGCCTACATTAATCTATGTGCTAATTATTCACTAATTACGTCTTAATCACTTGCTAATCACTTTGTTAATTATGTTGATTCTAGTGTTTGATCCACCATAGCTCATCATTTAGCTCAAATTTCAACATAAGGAACCCTAGAATCAGTTGGATCTTAAGGGAAAGAGTTGTCCTCTAATTTACGAGATGAGGACATCTCCCGTTTTTTAAGTAGGGTAGGATGTAAGATTCCTCCCTCCAGCTTTTGAGGTGTGCAGGTATAAGAGCCTCCCCTTCTGATCTTCTAATTATTCCGCTCTCTGAAATAAAAGAAAGATCCTATTTTGGCCTGGAGAGAGAAAATGTCTAGAGGGAGGTAATTCAAAATTGTTGCCATATATATATAGGCAGTGATGTGTGTGAACACACTTAGGACCGCCGGGGCACTTTTTCCCTCTTTAGGAGGTTTTTTCCCCCGGCTTGTATATACGCCCATCCTTCTAGGGCTAACTTATCTTTTGTACATTGACACAATCTAATACACTTTGTGTTGTGTGCATTCTTGCTTCTTCTTCTCCAAGCTTTGTGTGCTTTCCTGTAACCCTAATTCCAACAATTGGTATCAGAGCAGGCATCGGCTCCCAGGGCTACGCCGCCAGCACGCTCTGACTCACATTCTTCGATTGAGCTAAGCTTTCACGAGCACTTCCAGGTCCCTATACTCTGCAAATATGCCTGTAGGGCTTTGCGTTCTCAGAAATCGCATCTGAGGTCGTTTCGGGCTCCGTTTTTGCATTTCAAGTTCTGCACAGGCGTTTTCGTCATTTTCTGCAGAAATTTCGACAGTGCAGTTTTCTACAAAACAGGCATACGTACTCTATTGTGGACCGTGCTACATAGCACGAGTTGTTTTCTGTTCAGTGTTTGCTTCATTACAGGTAGCTTTTGCATCAGTTTCAGTCAGTGGCCATGGCTGATAACAGCAATGATGTATTTCGCATGTTATCTGCTGATGACAAATTGGATGGAGACAGTAACTACCCACTTTGGGCATACATGATGCAACATGTTTTGGTTGCAAAAGGAGTGTGGAACATTGTGCAGGGTATGGATGTACGTCCAGGTTCTGTGGATGTAGGATCTGTTGAGGATGTTGCAGGTTCTAGCAGCTCTACTGTTGCTGCTGTTTTACCCACTGCTGAACAAGCTCGTTGGGATGGTAAAGATGCGCAGGCTCATGCCTTGATTGCACTTTCTGTCAAACGTAACATCACCCCACATATTCGTTCAGCTAAAACAGCAAAATAGACTTGGGATATTCTAACTGGTTTGTATGCAGGTCGTAACGAGGCAAAAATCGCTTACCTGCGTAAAGAGCTAGAATTGAAGATTATGCAAGAAGATGATGACATGAATGTTTTTCTTGCTGAGATTAAAGATCTCAAAGAACAGTTGATTTCTGCAGGTGAGATTATTCCTGATCATTCTCTTGTGCAGACTGTTCTTGATGCTTTACCTAAGACATATCAGACTTTTGCTTCCACGTGGAGACTTCTTAATGAGGACATACCTGATGCTGTCAAGTATGATACTTTAGTCAACAAGCTCTTGCAAGAAGCGCAGTCCAGGCAAAATAGGGCCAGGCAGCGTGTAGTTGATCAAGCATTTATTGCTGCCCAACAGCAGAGAAGAAGTGGTAAGGCAGCCCCTTCCACTGTTTCTTCTCCTATTAGTAGGTCTGTAACTTCTTCTCCTTCCACAGGTAGCAACAATAAGTCTGAGAAGGCTCTTGATAAAGGCAAGAAAAAGACCAGGTGCAACTATTGTAAGGCAAATGATCATGTCATTAAGAATTGCCCTAAGCTAAAGGCTAAAGAGGCAAAGAAGAAAGAGTCAAATGCAGCCATAATAGCGGATGCTTCTACAAATGCAGATTCTGCAAATGTTGTGCAGGATACAGAATGGGCGTTTAGCGTGTATTGCCAATATGACCCATCTGTACATGATGCATGTTTGGCAGTTTCTGTTGACTCTAATGTATGGTATTTTGACAGTGGTGCTACAAAGCACATTACCTCGCATCATGACATGTTCACTTGTCTTGAGGCTGTCTCTAATGGGAATACTGTCACATGTGCCAATAATGCTTCTTACCCAGTGAAGGGCGTTGGTAAAATTATGCTTACTGCTGCAAATGGCAGCGCTTTCACACTTTTAGATGCTTTGTATGTGCCAGGGATAAAGAAGAATCTATTGTCTATCTTTGCGCTTGCTAGACTTGGATTTGTAGTCAAATTTGTGGATGACAGATGTACTGTTCATGATTTGACTTCTGGTGATACGATTATTGCATCTGGCACCTTGTTTCGTGGGCTGTATAGGCTCAATTCTTATGACAAGTGTGTGGAAGATTCAGCAAATGCAGTTTCTGATGAAAAGGCAGTTTCAGATGCAAAACTATGGCATGCTCGTTTTGGTCATCTGAACTTTGCTAGTTTGCTGCGTTTGCAGAAATTTGATATGGTTGCTTCATTGCCCCCTCTTGAGGCACCATTGAAACATGTTTGTGAAGGCTGTATTTTGGGCAAAATGCAGCGTTCTGCGTTTCCAAAGGATGGTTCTGTGCGGGCCACTCGTAAATTGCAACTTGTACATAGTGATGTATGTGGACCTATGCAAACTAAACACTTGTACTTCGTGACTTTCATTGATGATTACTCGAGGCATGCATGGGTATATCCACTGAAGGCAAAGTCCGAAGTGTTTTTGTGCTTCAAACAATTTTTTCTTATGGTTGAAAATGTATCCAATTGTACTGTGGGCACCCTCCGTTCTGATCCAGGGGGGGGAGTACTTGTCTAAAGAGTTTGATGCATTTCTGGCTAGTCGTGGGATAAAACACCAATGTACAGTGCCGTATACCCCTCAGCAAAATGGTGTTGCTCAGAGGAAGAACAGGTCACTTATGGAGATGGCACGATGTATGGTCAAGAGCCAAGCTTTGCCACATGCGTTTTGGCTTGAGGCTGTCATGTGTGCTGCATATGTACTCAACAGGTGTCCCACTAAGGCCTTGCAGTCTATTACTCCATACGAAGCTTGGCATGGCAGGAAGCCTTCTATTGGTCACTTACGTGTCTTTGGTTGCTTGGCCTATGCTTTACTGCCTGTGCAACAACGCAGAAAATTGGATGATAAGGCTGTCAAATGCATTTTTGTTGGTTACAGTGCTGAGAGCAAGGGTTACAGATTGTATCATCCGCAGTCAAAGCGTATCTTGATTAGTCGAGATGTTGTTTTTGTGGAAGATGCTGTGCAACCTTTGTTATCATGTACCAAAGAGACAGGTGTGAGCTCACGGGATGTATTTGATACATTGTTGCCTCTGTTTACAGGTGGGAATTCAAATGTAAGTCCTAATGAGGCAAATATTCAGCCTATGCAGATTTCAAACGACATCATAGATCAGCCTATTTCTGATGCAGATTTACAGGATGTAATTTCTGAGGATAGGGTTGAAAATGAGCAGGCTAGAGGTATGCCGAAATGGTTGGTGCAAACCTTGCGTGATAGTAAAATTGATGCACCTATATCTAGTCGTACTCGTTCAGGTTTTCAGCATGCCTCTTATGCATCAGATTGTTATGATTTGGCTGTGTCTAGTATGTGTGAAGAGGAAGAACCTCTTTCATTTGATGAGGCACAAAAATCAAAAAATTGGTTGGCTGCAATGCAAAGTGAATATGATGCTATAATGAAGAATGGTACATGGTCTTTGTGTGATTTGCCTATTGGTAAAAAGGCCATTGGATGTAAATGGGTTTTTAAGTTGAAACGAAAGCCAGATGGCAGTGTTAATCGCTATAAAGCTAGACTTGTTGCAAAGGGTTATGCTCAAGAAAAGGGCAGTGATTTTGATGAGACCTTTGCTCCCACTTGTCGTATGACTACCATTCGTAGCATTTGTGCATTGGCAGCTCATAATGGTTGGAATGTACATCAGTTGGACATAAAGACTGCGTTCTTAAATGGAGATTTGCATGAGGAGGTGTATGTATCACAGCCTCGTGGTTTTGTTCAAAGAGGGCAGGAAAACAAAGTGTGCAGGTTGAAAAAGGCTTTATATGGTTTAAAGCAAGCTCCACGAGCTTGGTATGAAAAGATACATGCATATTTGACTGCACATGGTTTTCAGAATAGTCCAACAGAAAGCACTTTGTATGTTAAACGTGTGGATGATGTACATCTAATCATTGCTCTCTATGTCGATGACATGCTGCTCACAGGACCAAATGAGTGTCATATTGCTAATTTTAAGGTTGATTTGAATGCTTCTTTTGAGATGTCAGATTTGGGGCATTTGCATCATTATTTGGGGATACAATTTAAGCAGTGTGATGGAGGTATTGCTTTGTGTCAGACAAAGTATATTGAGACATTGTTGCGGAGATTTGGCCTTGAAGATTGCAAGCCTATTGCTACTCCAATGGAGACAGGTTTGAAGTTGAGTCTTCATGATGCTGGAGATCACTTTGATGTCACACTCTATCAAACAGCTGTTGGTTGCCTCATTTATGTATGCATTACGAGGCCGGACATTCAGTTTGCAGTCTCATAGGTGAGCAGGTTTATGCATAGCCCAGGGTCTCAGCATTGGAAGGCAGTTAAACGTATCTTTCGCTACTTGAGTGGCACCATATATCTTGGGTTGTTTTATCCCAAGGGGAGATCGTTGCCGCCAGATTTACATGCTTTTTCGGACTCAGATTGGGCTAGTTGCTATGACACAAGAGTGTCCACAAGTGGTTTTTGTTTCATGATCGGTAGCTCATGCATATCTTGGTTGAGCAAGAAGCAACCTACTGTGGCCACTTCTAGTTGTGAAGCTGAGTACAGGGCAGCTTTCACAGCTACGGTTGAGTGTGTGTGGCTCAGACGGCTTATGGCTGACTTGGGTGTTGGACAGGAGTCTGCCACCTCTATCTTCACTGACAGTCAGAGCGCATTGGCAGTTGCGAGAAACCCAGTTTTTCATGCTCGCACAAAGCACATTGAGGTGCATTATCACTCTGTAAGGGAGAGACTCTCAGCAGGAGAGATCAGCTTGGCCTATGTGCCAACACAGGACAACCTCGCCGATCTTTTCACAAAGGTGCTTCCTCGTGAGAAGTTCGAAGCTTTCCGCAAAGCTTTGGGCTTGCTCCCCTTTGTGGACTGATCTACTTCGGACATGGCACTCCCCTAGACATGAGTGCCAGCTCTCGTTCACACCATCACTCCCAGGGGGGATTTGTTGCCATATATATATAGGCAGTGATGTGTGTGAACACACTTAGGACCGCCGGGGCACTTTTTCCCTCTTTAGGAGGTTTTTTCCCCTGACTTGTATATACGCCCATCCTTCTAGGGCTAACTTATCTTTTGTACATTGACACAATCTAATACACTTTGTGTTGTGTGCATTCTTGCTTCTTCTTCTCCAAGCTTTGTGTGCTTTCCTGTAACCCTAATTCCAACAAAAATTGAGATATTTTTGGATATAAAAATCCTCCTAGAGTCTAAAATGGTTTTCCTTGAAACAAAAATTCAAAAAGAACTTTTCAATGTGCAATTGGAATTAATTGAAAATAGGTATAAAGGACCTTAGCCTAAGCGTCCAGATTTTCAGAAATTTTTAGATTATGGTCCAATTAAGGTTCTTATGGACCAGTAAGATTAATCCAAATGTAGAGAGGAGATAAATTGAAGAATAAAAGAAAAACTCCCAAAATTGAGTAAATGCTCACATAAGATGAAGAGTTGACTGAGTACAAGGTTTATTAGTTAAAAATTAAGAGATATTTAGAGGAAATGATGCATTTTTGTTGATACCTCAGTGTGGGGATCTCCCCTCATGAAGGAGGCACCTATTTCACATGTGTGGAGGAGTTTTAAACTCAAAAATAATGAGATATTTTTATCTCTCCTCTCTCCTGTTTCAACTAGATCCAAAAAGTAAGCTAAACTGACCCAAAAATGGTCAAAATTGACTAAACTAATCTGGAAAATTCTAGAATCACTTTGCTTGGTTAGAGGCTCACTTTTTTCTATAAATAGAAGCCTCCCTCTTTGTAAAAGCTTAAAAGTGTTTATGCACTGTTACTCTGCTCCTGTCCTAAGCCATTTACATTGAATTTTTTAATAATTCAATTGTTTTTGGCCTAATCCTCTCCAAAGTGAATTGGTGGCCACTCTTGCTTCAAACAAGAGTAGAACCCTCAATCCCTCAAGCCAAAGGAGAGCTTACAAGCTCTATGTAAGTTAATTTTCTTACTTGTTTACTTTTAAACCTATGGTTTTCTTGATTTTTATGTTTTGCTGTAAATTGAATTAAATTCAAATGCTATGCCTTGATGAAAAGGCCACCCCCTTCTTTCTTTACATTCCAGCCTTTCTTAATCCTAGAAAGGTTAACTAAAGGATTAATTAAACTTTTCTTATTGTTTATTCTCTTGAATTCTAAAAATTGTGTAGATTAGAGTTCTATACATCTAGATTGGGTTAATTTAAGTTGAAAATAGAATGATAAAAATGAGAAATGGTCAGCCATACAAAGGAGGTTATGGTAAAATTTTCCAGAATTTTATGGAAAAGAAAGTTTGTTTTTATGTTATTCCAAAAGAGTAATTCCCACCATTTTTGCATCTAAAAGAAATATTCTGATTACTCCATGTACATATTCACCTATGAATATGCATGGATATCACTGATATTAATTATTAAAATTGATTTTTATGCATAGAAAGATGCATAAAGGAATTGTTTTTATTTTAAAAGTGTTATTCTCATTAAAATTGATTTTTATGCATAGAAAGATGCATAAAGGAATTATTTTTATTTCAAAAGTGTTATTCCCATTAAAATTGATTTTTATGCATAGAAAGATGCATAAAGAAATTATTTTTATTTCAAAAGTGTTATTCCCATTAATTGATTTCTATGCATAAAGGAATTATTTTTATTTCAAAAGTGTTATTCCCATTAAAATTAATTTTTATGCATTGAAAGATGCATAAAGGAATTATTTTTATTTCAAAAGTGTTATTCCCATTCAAATTGATTTTTATGCATAGAAATATGCATAAAGGAATTATTTTTATTTCAAAAGTGTTATTCCCATTCAAATTGATTTTTATGCATAGAAAGATGCATAAAGGAATTATTTTTATTTCAAGTGTTATTCCCATTAAAATTGTTTTTTCTGCATAGAAAGATACATAAAGGAATTATTTTTATTTCAAAAGTGTTATTCCCATTAAAATTAATTTTTATGCATAAATAGATACATAAAGAATTTTTATATCAAAATTAGAATTCTCTTAAATTCTATGTTTAAATTCTATGAATAGATATGAATAGAGGTGATGAGATGTGAGGTGAATAGATGTGATGAGATGTGAGGTGAATCAGATAAATGTGAATGAATGGATGGATGGATGTGATGTGAAGAGATGTGAAGAGATGTGAAGTGAATAGATGTGATGTGAATCAGATAGATCTGAATGAATGGATGGATGTAATGTGATGTGAATAGATGTGATGAGATGCGATGTGAATCAGGTAGATTTGAATGAATGGATGGATGTAATGAGATGTGAATGAATGGATGAGATATGATGTCATGTGAACCAGGATATGTAAATGAATAATATGGGATGTGAGTGGATGATATGTGATGAAAATGGATGTGAATGTGTGTGAAGAATGGATGTGAATGAGTATGTGAAAGAATGGATGTGAATGAGTATGTGAAAGAATGGATGTGAATGTGTGTGAAGAATGGATGTGAATGAGTATGTGAAAGAATGGATGTGAATGTGTATGTGAAGAATGGATGTGAATGTGTATGTGATGAAAATGGATGTGAATGTGTATGTGAAGGATGGATGTGGATGTGTATGTGAAGGATGGATGTGGATGTGTATGCGAAAGGATGGATATGGATGTATGTGAAGAATGGATGTGAATGAGTATCCGAAAGAATGGATGTGGATGTATGTGAAAGAATGGATGTGGATGTACTTCTTTCTAATGGGGATATATGCATCATTGTGCTTCATGTTGATGACCTCATTCTTGCAGGCTCACTGATTGAGTTGACCAACTCCAATAAAGCATCTACTTCTTCAACCCCATCCTCACCAACGAAGTTTGATACCAAAACCTCGCAAAAGCAACATCTATTCCCAAAGAAGTCCCCCGCCTGTGCAACCATCTATCTCTAACAAGGAACTCAAAGGAAAAGCCCCGGAGCCTATGCCTCTTCATCGACAAACCTTGCCAAAGGAGACAACCGCATGCTCGAAAGCCTCATCATCAAATGCCACTCAGCAAGAGACTCAAACCTCATCGTCAACAATGCCCATAAGTCTCAAACCTGCAGCCTCAGCGCCAACTAATGTGAAGGAGGGCTCACAACCTTCCACTTCAACCAAAAAGAAAAATCCACCAAGACAACAAAAGTCAAGGTATCTTAATGGTATCAAAATGTGGGTGGAGAAGCAACTAGCCTTGTTACTCAAGGCTACTAAAAAGGTGCCAGTCAAATTTGGGTGCCTTTAAATCCTCTTCCTCAATGCAGCACTCAGGGGCCAAGGAAAAATAAAAGTACTCCACAACACCGTCCACCACAAAATCCTATGCGAGTTCCTCAAAGAACTCCACCAAGTTAACAAGTGTGGGTACCAAAAAAATTACTACAAGCACAAGGGTACTACCAAAGTAATACTAAAGCTTGGATTCCCAAGAGCATCAAAAAGTCCCCTAAGCATGTTCAAAGAAACAAACATCAGCACACAAGGCATCAGCCACCAATTTATAATGTTCATCAAACATGGGTGCCTGTGCACGTACTTCAACAACAAGGATACTATGATGGTAATCTCATCATATGGCTACCAAAATCGAACAAAGTGAAGATAACCTCGCTATCAACTTTAACCCCAACAGCTTCAAGTTCGACAAGAATGGAGGCCCAAGCAACACCAAGCAAGTCACTCAACCACTCTCGTGCATTCAGCACCACCTACATAAGAGCTTGTGTGTTCAAGCAACCCCAATGGTAACCAACCAGCAATCTTACCTACCACCTCTTATGTAGGCTTATGTAGGTGGTGCATTCACATTAGGACTTGTTTGGGGTCTTCTTGGGCCCTTTAATTTGCCCCAAGCCTAATGACAGTCATTAAGGAATGGTGCAATGGGAGAAGGCCATGTGGAGAAAAATGTTGGGTTTCCCTGCCCCTAATATGTAGGGGTCAAACTTGAATCATACGTTTTTTTTTAAGAAATTGGGCCGAAAATGCAAAATCTTTCAATAAAATCAGATTTCCCACCTTTTTTTAATAAAGACAGCTCAAACTGGCATAAATGACCCCACCTCAAAAAGTGGGCTAGGGCCAGAAACGCCCCCCCATCATTATCCCTCATTTAAAGCTACTTTTCCCTCTCCCCACTCCCTCTTCCTCTCTCTAAAACTAGCAATTCGGTTTTGAGTCTCTCTCTAACTAAAAGAATCTTTTTTGGCCTCCTCCCTCCCCATTCTGCCTTCCCCTTCCCTCCTAAAGTTAGATCTATCTTTCTGTGCCTTCTTGGCTATGGAAAGCTTGGAAAACAGTCCACTTTTTCCCCCATCAAGTCCATCCTCTCTTGCTTGCACACATTCTTCACTCTCCTCTTGCTAGCTTATACACATTCTTGACTCCTCTTGCCAGCTTATATGCTCTGCTAGCATTAGGTTGCAGAGATCTTCTTGGCTATGGAAAGCTTGGAAAACAGTCCTTTTTTCCCTATCAAGTCCATCCTCTCTTGCTTGCACACATTCTTCACTCTCCTCTTGCTTGCTTATACACATTCTTGACTCCTCTTGCCAGCTTATATGCTCTGCTAGCATTAGGTTGCAGAGATCTTCTCACACACCTACAACTTCATAGCATTTAGCTTAGTCGGTTAGCCAAGCATAATGAGTCGCCGACCTCGTTCAAGGGTGGAGTCCTTTAGCAGCAGCAACGAACAAGACGACACTGGGCTTGTGGGTTACAAGCACCTTTGCAAAAGGAATGTGGGTGACGATGCGTCCAAGCACAAGGGGAGCCCACAAAGTCTCTCGCAAATACATAGGGTTAAAGTCACACCATTGGAAGGGTCGCATAGTGGATCTCAAGCAGGGGGCTGACGGAAGCAAGCAGGTGATGATCCAACACGTCTACAAGGCATCGCAACTCCGTGTTGACAATGCCAATCACAAACGCTTTCCTGCAAATTGTAAGTTTTATTTGTGCTTCTTGTTTTATGGGCTGCACTGAGACATGCTAATATCATTTCATGTTACGGAAGCTTGATTTTTCAAGTGTGTTCTTGTAATGTTTTGTGCAGACATCTTTCCGTCGACATTTGTGGAATGGGAGCCTTTAGAGGCCCTTTCTGGAACCTTTGAGGCGCACCACTTTGAAATCGGCAAGCTACTATATACTGGTTGTTCAACATCAGAGCTTTTAGAGCGCTCAGTTTTCTTCTTTCATGCAGAGTATATTGTACCCACGTCAAGAGATGGTTCTGGGACTCTACGGAGGCTCCCTACACCAAGTCTCACGGACCATGATTGGCCAAAGCCCGACAATACTTTGGTTGCACTAACCAGACGTCGGATTGAGATTGATGTGTGCAATGCAATGAAGTGCACCTATGGGTCACATCGTGCGACTCTCACGTTCTTCATGCCTTTACATTTGTTTGTGTTTTTGTTCAAGGAGGTTGATGTTCACCGGACTCCTACAATGTGGATTGCAAAGGGAGGCACAGTAATGAGTACCTTTTTGCCACCTTCGTGGGATTTGAAGGTTATTCAACATCAGGGTGACAAGATAAAGTGCATGGTGGTGTCGGAGAAGATGGTCGTTCGGTACCAGCTTGGAAAGCAACAACTCTCTATTATCTTTCCTTATAGACGTTGGAAGCTGACTGGAGGCGAATGGCAAGCACTCGATTCGGACATCAACGATGCAGAACAGCTTGATGTACATGTTAGCACACAAGCTGATGTGTGGGATATCGTAGTAAATGCTGATTGGAATATGGTGAACCTAAGGGAGTACTTAGGCCTTAGGTTTGCACTGAAAGGTGACTTTTCATTTGTGATTGATAACACACCTCTACGTAAGAGGAAAGAGGCATCTTACTTTTGTAAAAGCATTCCCTTCCCCAGATGTATCCATATCAAGCAAGCTATGTAACAGATTTTGAGAGATTAATTCAAAACAATTTTGGCTACTCGCAATTTGCGTTCAATTTTGTGCACTTTTAAGTTTTGTCGCGTGTTTTTATTTTTTTGGAGGTTTTAAGTGAGTTTTTAAACATAAAAAAAGTTTTAAAGACCTCTTTATAAGTCACTTTTGGCCACTTTGAGTTCATCTCCTCACTCTCGGCATCTTTGCGGTCCCCTCGCCTTCTTCGCTACTCAAGCATGGCCACCCCTGCCCAAGCTCTCCTATCTCAATTGCACAAGCTTGACCTCGGTCACTTGATCGAGAAGCTTGCACCCATCTTTCAGACATCTATTGACATGGAAGGCACCGCCGAACTCCATAATGACGTGTTTGGGGCGTTCACTAGCTACATGGACACATACATGGCTGAATATTGTGTCAACTTTGAAGACGAGGAGGGAACTTGGGTGCCTGTGGATCTTATCAAGCATACCTACAAAGCGGACAAAAATTTCAGGTTCAGGCTTGCAAGATTCCTCAAAGGCCTTAGTAGCGCATATCTAAGGGAGGAGGAAGAAGATAACCTGGTAGGTCTTGGAATGGGCAACATCGGCACAAGTTTTTTGAGGTGGGACATGACTCTTGCCCTCCTGATCTTGGAGGGAACAGAGAAAAGCAAGGGAAAGAGGAAGGCCACTCCTCCAAAGAAAGCCACACCTTATCTCTTGATCAAGGAAGCTGACCCAAAGGAGGAGATTGTCACCCCAGTGCAAGAAGCATCTCTTGCACTTGTGACTCTGGCGGAAGAGCCGCAAGCTGAGGCTGTGAAACGGGACATCGAAGGGGACGATGTCATGGATGAAGTTCCAGAGCTCGAAGTGCGAACTCTACACCCCATCATAGTAGAAGGTGTAGAGTTCTTATTTTTGGATGACATCGCCCATGTCCTTGGGCTGCACCAGGATGAAACTCTCTCAGTCATTGCTATGTACGCGGGCATGCGAGACACACAACAGCCGTCCAAAGATGATGACATCCGCATTGACTTCAGTTCCGCAGATGTCACAAAGGTGCTTGCGCTCCCGGAAAATCATGCCTCAATAGAGTCCCTTGTGGCAGAGACTCTTGTACAAATATCCCAGTGCAAGGATTTCTACGAGAGTGTGCCAGAAACTAGCTTTGCCCCTCACAAGCTGCTTGCCATTTCGAATTTCGTCAGCCTCGGGAGCATCAATATTAGTGATGCAGACCTTGCGGATCATGATGATGCCACTGAGGTAGTACACCCAATTTCTTCCCTTCTTAATTTGTAATTTTTTGAAGTCAACTCATTCTTCTATCTACTTTGTAGACCGCAAGAGAAATGGACTGTTTCGCAAGCCGAAAGGGTGGAGCACGAAAGGAGGTGGAGGGGAAAGATGCTGCGCTATGGCACTACATCCCGAGCATCAATGCCGAGATGCTTCGCGTAATTCACAACGACTTTTCAAATGATGCACAAGCTGAATTTTTGAAGTGCAGAGCCCTAAGCGCCATCCTGTCTGAAGCCCCTATAGCCCAAAATGCCCATAAATGTATTCTTGTAAATAGGGAAGCAGCTATCTATAGCTTTGGTGATAAAAGTGTAGGGTCTTTCCTAGGATTTTGTGGCCTTAGCCTTGGACAAGGCATCACTGATGCCAAAGAGATAGCCGAACGCATTGGTGACAAACCATCAGTAAAGACTCTCACCCACGAGGCTTTCACCAAGCTCATCAAGCGAGTTGGCTAGATCCAGTGTACTCATTTGCCTTCTGTGAAAATCAAACAATTAATGACATCAAGATGTTTTTCGAGCTGATTTTAAGTTTTATCTTCTTGATGTGTTTATATGTTGTTGTCGTGTCCTGTCATGATGTTTCAATCAATTTTTGTGAACGCTCATCTGCCACCGCCCGTCCGACTTCTCCCGCGTATGGCCCCAAAAGGGTAGATCAGCTGTGCGGGGTGCGCCGGGGCCGAGAGGGGGGCCGGTGGTCGCTCCGTGGAGCCTGTGTGCCACGGAGCGACTTTTGCCTGTTTGACCAGGGCCGGTGGTCGCTCCGTGGAGCCTGTGTGCCACGGAGCGACCACCGGCCCCCCCCTCGGCCAGGTCAAACAGGCAAAAGTCGCTCCGTGGCACACAGGCTCCACGGAGCGACCACCGGCCCCCCCCCGGCCCCGGCGCACCCCGCACAGCTGATCTACCCTTTTGGGGCCATACGCGGGAGAAATCGGCCCGTCGAGTCGAGCCAAAGTTGGACGGGCGGTGGCAGACGAGCGTTCACATGAGGTCGAATGTACATAGCGACAACAATTACATGCAAAAGACTACAATTACCTTGACAAGACAACAATCACTTGCAATAGAAAATAACTTTTTTGAAAATAGACATGGTTTTTCATTAATCAAATTGAGATTACAAAACACGGTTTGTTGCATTACAAAGGCTTCCCCTATCTAGTGAAAGAGAGCTTCCTCTCCACGGATACGCCTAGCTAGATGAAGATCAGATGGCTTCAAAGTGACACGTTTTGCATGCACCATGCACAAAACCGCGTCTTGGAAAAGCGAAACCAAAATATCCTCGGCACCTTGTTGCAGAGCGCCTAGTGCCGCCGCTTGCACACGATTGACATCCCGGCGCTGGTCGTGGATAATCTCTTTGACGAGACGCCCAAAAGGTGCCTTTGGAATAATTGGTGTGCAGGTCTTTTGATATTTGCGAATTTCTCTAAGGGCAACTGTCCCTGGTCTCCACCTTTGCTTCTTCTGTGTTGTTGGGGGCGGTGGTGCTTGCGCGTGGCGAGTCCAAGCTGGCGTGTCATTTTTAAACTTCTGTCGCTGCTCTTGGGAGTTATCAGAAGGGGGTTCTGTGCGTTTAGGAATGGTTTTCCCCTTCTTAGCCTTTGCAAGTGTTGGAGTTTTCTTTGCCTTTGCAGATGGAGTCTTCGGAGCTGCTCTTTGCTCTGCCTCCTTCCTTACTCGCTCCTCTTCATCTTTCCTGTCTTTTTCCTCATGAAGCCTCCGTGTGTTTGCTGCCCTGGCTTCTCGTTCAAGCTTTTGTCTCTTATTTTCTACTTCCTCAGCTGAGAGTTTTCTCTTTCCTTTACCAAGTGCACGAGCCAAGACTCTGTCTAGCATTGCATTGACAATCCTATTGCTCGGCAGGTGCTCCCTTTCTACTGTGTCTTCATTTCTCCTCTTTGTATATTCTGCTCGAAGACTTTGTATAGCCGCTTCCAAAATTGTGTCATCTTCGTATCCGGCCATTCGCAGGTCAGCAACAAATCCGTGAGCTTTTCTGTTAAGCCAATCCTCCTCCGCAAGCAAAGAATGCTAATCTTCTCTTGTTGCTTGCGACGGCCTGAGCTTCTTCTACAGCCTTCTTATCTGCCTCCGCCTTCCTAACTGCCTCGTCTTCTTCCTCCTTCTTGGCAGCCTCATCCTCCTGTGCTTTCTTTGCTGCCTCGTCCTCCTGAGTTCTGACGGTCTCTTCGGCTTCTTTTCTTGCTCTCTCAGCTGCCTCCATGTCCTCTGCTTCTTTGTGTAATCTCTTCGCTTCTTGGCATTCTTGGGCTTCTTGGGCCTCTCGCTCAAGCCTCACACGCTCAGCTCCCATATCCATTTGGGCTTGTGGGTAAATGTTTGGGATTGCAGTTCTATGTGCCACCGGTAAGGGCCCAAGGTCTTTGAAAATGTCATCCTGCGTATTGGAGGGAGGATCATTTGGGGGCTCCATGTGCGTGAGATATTAGTGCACGAGAGAGAGAGAGAGAGAGAGAGAGAGAGAGAGAGAGAGAGAGAGAGAGAGAGAGCGCGAGAGAGTCAAGGGGAGAGGAAGAGAGAGAGCTCACAAGTCAAGACTTTTAAAAATGACTATAAAACTCACTGATATTTATAGGGGGCCAAAATTACAAAAAAGTCAATTTACAAAATGAACGCGCCAAAAAGTGGCGAACAAGAATTATTGGGTGGGTAACCACACACGGCCATTTCTTAGTCGACCACTGTGCCATTGCCTCGCTCTTTCACGTGCCATTGACGCATTGCACCCTTCTCTTTCGCCTTGCACCTAACACCTTCATGATTTTGCGCCTCAAAGACAAATTTCCGGCTCGCTTTTGGGCCTTTCTCCCAGTAAGTGCACGGTAAAACCAATTGAACATTTCCTGAAACGCATTGCTGCGAACCTTGCCACCGCCATGACCCGTGTTCTTAAAATAGGCCGCCTTGGCTTGGTAATGTGATCGTTCCATGCCTTGGTTGCTCCAGAGTGCAAGAGACCCATATTCATCTAGAAAGAAGGAACTGTGCGCATAGAGAATATGCATGTAGTGTGTTATATGAGTTTCCCCCCAAGCATCGATCATTTCTTCTATGAATCTGTCAATCGAAGTCTTGAATGTAGCTATCTCTGCTTCATCAAGATACGGGCGCTCAAGAAGCCTCATCATCTCATCACAAGCTTCCCACACATGTGCACGCTTCAATCCTAGTGTCGCCTCATTGCCTCGATAGGTTGTTACATCACAAATCTGCTTCCATAATTCAAAATGTGTATGGCTTTGAGCCTCACCATAGTTTGAGAGCAGGTGTCTTGCTTTTGCACCACCCATACATATCTTATTAGGGTTATCTTGGGTACTTGATGGGTTTTTGCGATCCTTAGAGAGGGTGACAGCACCTGCGTGAAGCCCCACGGATGATAAAACAACTTCAAGCTCTTGGATGCCCTGTTCTCGCCGTGACTCTGGCTCCATGTTCCAAGCATAATTGATGTGGAGCATCAACAATTTGTCCAGAATTCTAAGTCTTGCGTGCAAGGTACACACATGTACTCACGACAGTGGAATTGAAAGAATAGGGTTCCAAGTAGCATCCTCCTCTGCGCGAGATGGTGCCTTGCTTTGATTGCAGCTCATAATTCCATTGATCCAGACGTGCATACCCTTCCCTTTTTGTAATTGATTTGAGCCCTTTGCACTTGCCTGCACCTGCTGTGTCGCACACAGTGAGCATGTCAATGGGACTGACAATCTGCTCGAATTCCTTGAGAAAATACTTTTGAATCCTGTCACGCAACGCACCATTTACTGGATTGGTTATCATATTGATTACTTTCTGCTCTGGAATAATGTGCTCAAGGATAGACTCCTCAGTATTGGAACAACCTAATATTGCTTTAGCACATTCCCTGGACATCACATAGTTCAGAGTCAATGACATAACTATATGAAAAAGGAATGTAATGCTAGTTTTGAAGCTGTGATTACCTTGTTTGACGCACACGTCGCTTGCGAGCCCCCCCATCTTTGGAAAGAAGACTCAGAGGCTTGCGCTTTCGCTGCCTTGCATTATATCCCACGGGGAGGTGAGTGAAATGATCGACACGTCGGCGAAGGTTCCGAGTTGAGTTTCGAAGACGGAGATAGTTCTCTATAGCTCGATCCCTCCTTTCCACACCTTTATCAAGCTTCATCTTCTGCTCTGCATCCTCCTTCTCTAGATCCTTGACTCGAGCCAGCATATGTTCCTTTGTGGCCATGAAAGTTGACGCACATTCTTCCTTTTCTGCCTTGCATAATTTTAGAAGCTTCCTGAGGTGATTTTGATTTGAGAGTTCCTGCAAGTACAAAGAATAGAGCCTCTGACAGTACCCTAAGAAACCATTATAACCATCACCCAAGAAGCGTACGACCTGCGTGATATTACGAAAAGGGGGAGGTGCACCAGTCTGTGGATCAAGGGGATAAATGCTTCCATCAGTCCAAAGATCAATGGCTTTTGCACCTTGAAGTCGTAGCACCTCCGCAGGAATACATCCCTTCGTTCGATTACTTCGCATTGTGGCATACTCCTCGTCTGAGTCCACGTGCTAGCGAAACTTTGATTGCTTGTTGGTGATGTCCCGTAGAGCCATTGTACCTAGCAAATGGAGATGGAGATGTAGATGGATACAGAGATGGAAATGTGGATGGTGATGGAGATGGAGATGTAGATGGATACAGAGATGGAAATGTGGATGGTGATGGAGATGATGGAGATGGAGAATGGAGGTGGAGGATGGAGATGTGGATGGTGATGGAGGAGATGAAGATGGAGATGGTGATGGAGATGGAGGTGGAGGAGATGCAGATGGATATAGAGAAATGGAGGCCTTGAGGAGATAGATATGGAGAGCTTGCTAGTGATGGAGATGGAGAGCTTCAGCTTGCAAGGATGTGTAGATCTGTACCTTCACAGGAGGGGATGGTGAGCTCTTCCATGAGAGCTGGTGGAGAGGATGATAGATATGGAGAGCTTGCTAGTGATGGAGATGGAGAGCTTCAGCTTGCAAGGATGTGTAGATCTGTACCTTCACAAGAGGGGATGGTGAGCTCTTCCATGAGAGCTGGTGGAGAGGATGATGGAGTAGGAGGTCCAGATCTGCAGGCCATGGCTCCTAGAGAGAGAAAAAGAAGCCCTTACCCAAGTAAAACACCCTAAACGCATTTTAGAGAGAGAGTGTAAAGAGAGTGGGATTTGCAGCACCTCCAAAAAGGGAGGGAACAAAGTGACGAAAATTTTCAAACATTCTTTGTGAAAGGTACTTCACTACAAGACAAAAAGGCAGTTAGGTCCATATTCCTTCCCAAGGACAGAAGATCTAATGATTAGATTACCTTTAGGCCTATTTTCTTTTTTGTAGAAAAGGAAAAATGCATTTTCAGGCCTAGGCCACTAGCTTGGTCAAAGCTTGATTAGCATTTTAAGCATTTCACTAAATGTCCAAATAAAAGGGCCCAAGAAGACCCCAAACAAGTCCTAATGGCACCACCTACATAAGAGCTTGTGTGTTCAAGCAACCCCAATGGTAACCAACCAGCAATCTTACCTACCACCTCCACAACATTTGAGCCAAAATGTCAAGAATCAATTCCCACGTCTGCAAACGGAGACTTATGAGCGCATCAAAGACAAACTCACAATGCTCTTTTCACCCCTATGGATGTGAAGTGTAAGTGCAGAAGCTACAAGGCAGACATAAGAACCTATTCTCTCAAAAAGGAAAGTAGCCACAAGAACCTATTGCTCGCAAGGTGGTAACCAAAAAAAAAAAACACAAACACAAGGGAGTCACACATATGGCCTACCTAAAAGTGGTAGAATAACACAAACAACTCCCAAGGATCTTAAATAGCCATTCCATTTTTGTTAAGCTTATAGCTTACTATTCTTTTTGGCTAAGCCTAGTTAATGTAGCAACTACTCCATGAGTACATATCCATACTCATGCACTAGAGGACATTTGCACCAAAGCCTCACCATTGACAACATCCAGGTACATCTCTGGATGGGGGGACCATGGTGGGTGAAAGCCTAGTCAATGGTATAACCCATCGCATGGAATTTTCCTTCAAATTACAAACCTCTCCAAACGACACTACCATCTTCACAAATCAATGATCTTCAATTCTTAGTGAAGATATCTATATTAGCCTTGCAAGTCAACATAATTCTTTCAATCCTCGCCAACAAGTGGCTACTTCAACACAGAGCAGTTCAATAAAAGTCCATATGACTCACTTCTTGTACTTCAAGTATATCTGCTTCTTAAGAGCACTTAAGTATACATAAAAACATAAAAATCATATAGGAACAAGTCCTACTAGACAACATTTGACAAGGATCCTGCCACACAAAGGGATGTCATCGAAGGCCAATTTCTTCGAATGATGAATGTCGCTTCAATGAATCAAATGAGGAATTGAGAATCACCATCTCATTCCTGATGATTATGTCTACATTCCTCTGGATCCTTCCCTCTCTTCTCTACGATTATTAACATCTCTTAGCATCCCCACTAACACAAATCACATGTAACCTTGCTTATGATTGCCAAAAATAAAGTGAGCCAAAAAAAATACTCACAAAAAATATAAAAATGCAATCACTCGTAAAAAAAACCCCACTCCTCCACCTCGTTGAGAATTCCCAATAAACCACTAACCTTTTCATTCACTAACTAGCTTTTCTTATTCCTTCCGGAGGGACAAAGACCATTGAACGTCATTCAGCATCAAAGCCATCGACAAAGCTTGTCCATTCTCCCCACACAAAGGTCTTCAACACGATCACGAGAATGCAATCGGCATCAGGAAGGGGGGAATGTTAACCCATTCCTAGGGTTAACAAAAACTACCACCATTATCTTGCATCAAGGAGTCAAGGTAGATACACCAAAGGGTCATACATTCAAGATATGAAGCAATGGTGTCCAAATCTACCATTTGGACGGGCGCCCGTAATGGTGTGAGTGACGGAGTATTTATGGCGATTCCTGCTTCAAGAGCATGTGGTAGCATGTAGGATGAAGTCCCAAGTGATGTACTTCATGGATATATTATGAGAGTAGTCATTGTAATAGCATTAGGCCTCTTATGAGCCTAAAGTTCCTAGCCAGCCATAGTTTGAGTGAGTGTGAAAACTTATGGCCATGTATATAAGTGAATTTCTCTCATAATACAATACACTCTCCCATTCTGTGACTAAATCTTGCTCTTGCTTATCCCTCTCCCTAATGTATACTAGTGAGTGTGTGTGAGTGAAGTGAGGTGAGAGGAGGGACGAGTACCCGTAGTGTAACGCGACGTGTGACAACGCTCGTGGGAGGCACGGTGGAATTGCTTCTCAAGGAGTTGTAGAGCTTGGGGACCTCAAGGGTTACGAGCTCAGTCATTGGAAAGATCCTCACGACGACGACAGTTGCAGTTCACCAGGTAATCTCTTATTAGATGTGTTTCAAGGAGGGTCAGGGTGAGCCATCACATAGGATTTTCTTAAGATTGGTTTAGTAACATACATGATTGTGCATACAGCTCTATAGGAGGTGGAAGATGGAGCATCTCATTTGAAACACAACGTGAATATTCTAGGATAGAGACAGATGAAGCAAAGCCCAAAATCAAAGACTTCATAATACAACTAGAATGGGGAAAGAAGTTCTTAGCCATCCATAGAATATGATAGTATATATATGTGTCCATCGATACCCACACATAGCAGGTGGATCCCTTTATCAAAAGGTGGTTCACCGTAGAAATCTTTGTTGCACAAAAAAGGGGGGACTCCTATGCTTGTTTTAACTTTTTGATATTTGAGCCAGCAAGATTTTATAGCATAAAGATTCAAAGAAAAGGGCTTCTAATGTAGATCAAAGCATGGAGGAGGATCCTTGACCCAGTACAGCTACATGTCACTTCCTACAGCTCATTGTAATTTTATTAAATCAGAAAAACAAAGCGATGGAGAATTTTATCAAAGAAGTGATGTGCTTTAACATGATTAGGGGCCCAGAAGAGAGCTGATCATTCTATATTATTATCATTATCTATGATGCATGTCATGTTACATGTATATTAATTTTGAAGAGATGATAGAACCTCTTTTTTTGGACACCCTACCCTTATTTTCTATGCTCTTTATGCAAGCTTCAATTATGTAGAATTCAAGCTTGGCGATAGGGCCTTCAGGCCTTAACATATTCCAATAAGGACAGAACATGCACTCCTCCCTACGTTAGCCCCACATTGGGCTTGACAAAGGAACTCCTCCCTACTGTTGGAATTTGAGCAAAATGATGAGCTATGGTGGATCAAACACTAGAATCAACATCATTAACAAAGTGATTAGCAAATGATTAAGATGTAATTAGTGGATAATTAGCAAATAGATTAATGTAGGCATGGATACTCAAAAACCAGCAAATTCTCATTAGGGCTATGCCTCAATTTATAGAGTTTACATCAAGCATCAAATCCCATTGATTTCTCCATGATTCACTCCCAGAATATCTCCACCTCTTGCCTGATTCTCTCCACCTCTTCTCTTTTCCCTAAATATCTCCCAGAATAACTCCACACTTCCCAGAATATCTCCACACTTCCTAAATTCTCTCATGCTACCCTTTATTCTCTCCCAGTAGATTCTTCTCACCTTTTCACAGGTTCTTTCACATTTACTCATCTTCTTTTACATCCTCTATCCAAGAGCTTGTTCCCACACACACCCTATTCACTTGTATTTTCAACACCTCCCCTCAAGTGAATAATCCTAGTACACCTGGACCCTGTATCAAGTTTCCCTCTTACTTGATAGCCCGCGACCAGTGCCTCAAGTCCCTAAACTCCATAGTCCTTGACACTCTCTCTCTCTATGTGTCCAAGGCTACTATAAGTGCCCGCGACCTTGACTAAAGTGCTCACACATACATCTACCACGTGGCCTACATCATCGGTGGCTCAGAGGTGGTTTTACTTTATTGGGGTAGGTTACATTGGGTTGTGGGGTCTCTCTCTCTCTCTCTCTCAGAAAAGATGATCCGACTCCACTTCCCTTGGAGCCTCCATGAAGTTTGCCGATGTCGTTCCTTCTTCACTGGGTTTGCTGTAGCAGTCTCTCGCCATGTGTCCTGGCTTTCCACATTTGTGGCAAGTGAAGGTCCTCCCTCCTACTCTGCCTCTTCCTCGTCCTCGTCCTCGAGAGAATCCTCCTCGGGTGAAGAATGCGTTTTTCTCTCCTGCTGTTGAGTCGAGCCCTTTCTTCTCTTTGCCTCTGCTCTCTTGCTCTAGCAGAGCTGCTTCTATCTCGTGTATCTTCAATTCTTTAGTGTTGCTACAATGTTTTCATAATCTCCTTTGTCCACACTCTTCAGAAGTACAGCTAATGCTTCATCATCTTCTACCTTTTTGCCAATAGTTGCCAGCTGTTGCTTAATGCTTTTATATTTGTTCAAGTGTGTGATTAAAGGTTCACTTTCCTTCATGTCCAATTTGTAGAATTGCATTAACAAATTTATCTTGAAATTTTTTGCTTCTGGTACCAAATAATTTATTGAGTTCATCCCATGCATCTTTTGCCCACTGTATCCCTGTGATATGATGAATGATTTCATCATTTAAACTGAGTGCAATAAGTCCCAATGCTTTTTCATTCCTGCTCTTCCACTCATTTTCCCCTCTCTCTGGGCATTCATCTCTCCCTTCAACTAATCCCCACAGATTATTCCTCATCAGCAAATACATGGTTTTTGTCTGCCATGTATAAAACTGTTCCCCAGAGAGAGGGGAAAATGAGTGGAAGAGCGGGAATGAAAAAGCATTGGGACTTATTGCACTCAGTTTAAATGATGAAATTGAATTCTGTCTTCACCAGCTTGTAGAGCATGCTTGAAAACCCCCGGGGCTAAGAGGAATTGAAGCAAGTTGATTTGATGAGCACAAGATCTGCAAATCTGTCAGAAAAAACTGCGCTGAATGAAATCGTGATTTCTCCTCAACACTTTCGCGTTTTGCTGCGCCGTTTGGATGGGCTTGTAGCCAAGTGTGTTAGCTAGCTATGGTTAGAAGCTTTTGCCCTAATTTGATGTGTGCATGGTGAACGGAGTCCTCCACTGGTGGCTGGGGGTGAAGGGGGAAGTGAAAAACTCACTAAAAATTTGATTTTTTGCTAATTTTCTACTAATCCTAATTAATTAACTAATAGGCTCATAAACCTAATTGATTCTAGGCATGGCTCTGATACCATGTTGAAATTTGAGCAAAATGATGAGCTATGGTGGATCAAACACTAGAATCAACATCATTAACAAAGTGATTAGCAAATGATTAAGATGTAATTAGTGGATAATTAGCAAATAGATTAATGTAGGCATGGATACTCAAAAACCAGCAAATTCTCATTAGGGCTATGCCTCAATTTATAGAGTTTACATCAAGCATCAAATCCCATTGATTTCTCCATGATTCACTCCCAGAATATCTCCACCTCTTGCCTGATTCTCTCCACCTCTTCTCTTTTCCCTAAATATCTCCCAGAATAACTCCACACTTCCCAGAATATCTCCACACTTCCTAAATTCTCTCATGCTACCCTTTATTCTCTCCCAGTAGATTCTTCTCACCTTTTCACAGGTTCTTTCACATTTACTCATCTTCTTTTACATCCTCTATCCAAGAGCTTGTTCCCACACACACCCTATTCACTTGTATTTTCAACACCTACTACACACAGGAGTAACCAAATGTGTTATGTAAATCTCACTATAAATGATATATATACTATGAGAAAAGTTGGCGAGCTTAATTGGTGCCCAAGTGTGAATAAGAGCTAGTCATATATAAATGACTTTCTCAATCCCCCTTGTGCCAATTGAGTCTTGCTTGTCTACTTGCTCTTATATAGTTGAGAGAGATAGTGAGAGTTAAGAGTGCATGAATCTTGGGGCATGAATCTTGGGGCGTGTGCCACTTGTTCATTCTGTGTGAGGGTAAGTGAGAGTGAGAGAGGTGAATCTACTTCTTGGTGGTGAGACCACAAGAAGCAGAACATGGGAATTGAGCTACCAACCAAACTGATAGAATCCATGTGAATATACAAGAGATATGCTTAGGAAGACATGGAATTTAAATGGGAAGGTGTGTTGCCTACAGGCATAACACCTAGAGACTTAGAGTTAGAAAAAACAAAGCTAATCCACATCTCAAGGATGAGATCAAATTTGATGGAAGTGGAGATCCCATTCTCAGTACTACCTAGAGAAGTTTGATCAAATTTACAAGGCCCCATGGGAAGGGTTGATGATCCCACTAAGATAGGTTCATCCGAACAAGTCCAAATGAAGGCCAAGTGGGTTTAGAGACCTAAACTATTGGCTTTAAAGGCAAAGCATGACAATGGTTTAGGTCTCTAAAACCAATTAAAAAGGCTAGCTCTACGAGGTCCTGAGAGACACATTATTGTGTATTGGATTCTTGACTAATGGAGCCAAATCAAGCCATATCGCAAAAATCTATAAACTCAAGCAAGAAGAGAGAAAAACAATTTAGGACTACATTGCTAAAATCAAGTATCTCCACATGAGATGCAGCCCCCACCCCCACCGCTCTAAGAGACTAGATGACTTATCTCTTTTATGATTGGTCTCAAGAGCAAGAGGCTTCATGCCCATATCTATAGGTCTAGATAATGAGTGTTGCCACAAGAGGAAATAGACCTAGTAGACAATCTACAAGACAAGGATGTAGAAGTTGTCCACCCACCAAACTAAGAGATAAGGGATGCATCATCCAAAGCCTCAATGGCTAAGGATGCCCAGAGACTCCTAGTTAAGGGCATGATCATCAAAAAACTTGCTCAACCATTTAGGTCAGAAGTAGCAGTGACAGCCTCAAGGGCAACCTCAAGGCCATCCCGCACCTCATGCAAGATACCCGCACCTATTTCCATGAAAAGATACGGTTTATTAGTGCAATATAAATAGAGAGACCTCAATAATATGGTACATAGGCCACTTATATACAAAGGCCCACACTATATTATAGAGTGTCTCACAAGGATCTTCCGCCAGACCCCCTAAGTGCCCCAAGCACTCCAAAGCATGTGCCGCAAACCCCGACATAATTCCTTGTATAGAGGCACATGCTATAAGTGCACATTTTGGCCATCATACTTGACCATGCTTACAAGGATTATCCCAACATAGTGACAATCGCCCCTTGCAGCAAAAGCCTCATTTTTGGAGCCTTTGTCTTTGGAATTAATCCAACTAGACTTCACATTGCTGGATGCAATAAGAGCACTCATTGTTAGTAGGCAAAAGTTGGGAGCACTCATTGGTTAGTAGGCAAAAGTTGGCCTTCCATGGGTCACCATGGTTAGCACAACATTTTCTCCAAGGTGATTTAGTGAGGACTTTATCACTAAGGATTGTTGGGAAGCCTAGGGAATCCCACCACCCATAGGTACAATCCTCATGGTCAAGGTTGTCCATGGAAACACAACCAAACCCTTAGGCATCCTATAAGATGCAAATATCAAGACATTCGTGGTGATGGATTTTCAAAGAAGAGGGCCATACATGATGATCCTCAAAATGTCTTATAAAAGGGAAGGAAGGTTGGTTTATGATTGGAAAAAAAATCACATTTATACATGTAAAGGATACCAGTCCTTGAGGATGAACCCTGATGACATGGAAGACTCGTCCCATGGGGTTGAGGCATTCTTGCGAGTGATTCTAATACAATTATCCCCCAAAGCATGTGTAAAGACAACCAACAACCAAGTCTATGAGCTTCTTCCAAACAGAGCCTGATGACTTTGAGTATTGGTTCCATGTCTTGCAACCACCATGGACACTCTTCCACAAAAGCTTGGAACAAGATTTTTAAAGACTAGATAAGATAGAAATAACCTCCATATTCATGCTTAGTGCAGCATTACTTTTGGTAGAGCCAACAACGACTTCAAACTAGAATAGCTAGTGATTCATCTAGTGAGGACTCCTCTACAAAAGGATCAATCTGCCCATAGTCACCTAGCCAAGAAGGAGAAAACTATATAGAAAGCCTAAAAAGTATCTTCTCTCCATGGAGATGGATCTTCACTAGCTCTGCTATGTTGAGGCCATAGATTCACATGAGACCTACTCTAGACAATGGGAAGCTGACCTAAACAAGATCACCCTTCAGGCCAAAGAGCCCATGAGCTTTGCACAATAAAGGTGGCTAAGACATTGAAAAATAAAGGTGACAAAGAGCCCACGAGCTCCACGCAATCTAATCTCTACTGAGCTACCAGATGCAAACTCAATAAAGTCAAGGTTGAGGTAAAGAAGGAAGCAGAACTCAACGATCTTGCCAAGCCTCAAAAGGACAATCTGAGGTAAGTATCCAAGTACTTCAAGTCCTATAGATAATAGGAAGAAATGGAGAAAAAAAAAAGAGAGTGAGAGAGGAAGAGAGAGAGAGAGAGAGAGAGAGAGAGAGAGAGAGAGAGAGAGAGAGAGCTCTAGCCTGTGCGCTTTTGCCGCACAGGTCATAGCTGGGGACTTGCCGGGCACCGTATGCGAGCCACGAATGGCTGCAAGCATACAACCAGGGAAGGAAGCTCAAAACAGAATGCAAAAGGTGTGTCACTCACCGCTTAACTACCGCCTTGAAGGATTCCCACGTCGCAGCCGTGAAGAAGGAGCCGCCGTCGTCGTCGCCGCTCTACCGCCTCTCCGCCGCCGTCGTGCCGCCACACAGTGCGCTCGATCGCTCTCTCACTCTCTCTCTCTCTCTCTTACACACACACGCAGGAGAAGGAAACCAAAGAGATAAGGCAAGAGCACTCTTGTATTCACAACACATGAGAATGAGGATTTTAGGGTTACATTTGACTCTTATAGGTGACTTGGCCGTTCACACTTGGGCGCCCATACATGGCCGGCCGACCCTAACCCTTATCCTACTGATATCCAAGGTGCGCCTCTCATCGGCGATCACCCAATCCCTTTATCCTTAACATATGGTGCCGACAAGCCCGGCCCATGACTCATAATATTTAAATTAATGACGTAAAATATAGTACGTCTCAATGTCCGCCATGGGTTAACATGCCCCCCTTCCTGATGTAGATTCCGTCCTCGGAAGCTATGGTATGGTAAGCTCGAGAGGGTGTTGTGGTAGACCGTCTGCAAAACAGGGAAGTAGAGTGAAGGTATGCTGGAATTTAAAAGATATAAAGTGTATAAATTCAAGCATGTGAGACCACAATGGATGTTGCTATGAGAACTTAGTTTAAGGGTCACATGAGTGAGCTAGTGTAGCAAATTAATAGGAGTTTAAAATTATTGAAAGGAATTCAAGAGTTAGCAAGGTGTCAAAGGTTAATCAAGGTTTATAACTGGCGTAAGTCAAGGAAAATAACCAAGCTTAATAAATAAACAGATGACCACACTGTGTCTACTCTAAGAACAAGTTAATACCACAAGCCTTGGGACACAAGAAACATCAGAGTTACAGGAGCTTTTTGCCTTCTTTTTTTTTAAAAAAAATTAATGCACGTGACAATTTTTACACACAATGGCGACCTTCCTAAGGCAAAACTAACATCGATCCTGGTACCATGTTTAACACAAGGCATTATCCAGGAATCTATTAGCTCACTTTAGGCAAGGCTACCCCCTACCAACCAAGGCATCGGTCTGGAGTAGAATACTCCTCACCTACCAAGTATCAATAAGGCGATAGGCCAACACTAAAGCACATCATAGACTTGTATTGCCATTTATTGTAGGCTTTTTTTTTAATTTATTTCTTTTGATCTTCGCTCCTGAACTATAATTTGTCTTGCATCCTTTCGACAAAGGGGTAATAGCTATGTCCTAGAGGTCAACACACACATGGCCAGGTGTCAAACATTAAGATGGTTTGACCCTAGACCTAAGACAATCGTATTCCAAGGTTAACTAAAGACGTCATGCTGCCTGGGAATATTTCCAATAAAGTTAAGCTCATTAATGATTTACACTAGCATGCAAGCAACTTCAAAAACTAAGTAGTGCATTGACAATTTCCATGTGGTCATACGTTATAGTTTATGCAATTGATTGATCGAAGGAGAGTGGGTATGGAAGAATTACACCTGTAATTGGAGATCTCCTTGATTTGACGAGACAACTTGTAATTTGATGTAGATATATTTTGATGAACGTTGCGGTAGTCTCAGGACTTGGAAGCGAACCCACCTCAAACTTTTCAACATGTACAATCAACTAACAAGCACTATACCTCGAGAGGCACATCAGTGTGAAAATTTCAAGAGTTGTTTAAGGAATCTAAACTAGAAAAAACTTGAAAACACTAACCTACCTACAAATCACCACACTACTACTGAGGATACGGTAAGAGGATGTTGTAGAGTCCTGGCTCTAGCCCTAAGGCTAAGCCGCTATCCGCATCATCCAAACAAATAAAGTCAACCTCAGTAGTGCCATGAGTTTCATCCGTCCATTCATCATTATCAGATATTTCCTTTTCATTTTCCCATCCACATAAACTCATCAAGAATGTAACCATGCGAGGATAGTCATCTTGTGGAAAAGGAAAGCATTGGGCTATCGGGGATATTTCCTCTACGGAGTAGGGGTCAGTCATGGTCAATAGGCGAATTAGCCATTCTAATTCTTCAACATTTTCCTCTCTGGCTAGTACATCTATATGATCCCATTCAGTTTCAATAACAGGATAGCACATGTGAAATATCTGAGAAAGGTATAGATGATACCTCTCACCAAAGGTGGGAGTGGATGAAGTGTATGATGATCGTGCATCTGCCATATCTGCAAACACAGATATAGCATCAGTAGGTTTATGACAGGTCAATCTAGTTCTTGATTGTATACGGATATTTCTCTTGTTTTTGTGCTCTTGCTCTTTTTACTATTTTTTGGTTTTACTTTTCTTTGTTTTTGTTTTTGTTTTTTTTTTTAATGTATGAAGCTATATATATACATCCCCTTGAATTTGGCAATTACATGGTCAGGGGAGAAGGTTAAGGAGGATTCATTAGAATGTCGAGCATGAGTACATGCTCCCCCTTTCCTTGGGTAGATCATATTATTTGCAATGATGTTGCAGCCTCTTGGAACCAATTTGTCCAGCGGGTCATAGGTTGTGATGTGGGCAGATAGCTTTTAATGACCCTTGTGGCCACATCCAATTGCAGAGATGGTAGTGTACGCTCCCATTGACGAATGGAGGAAATGGTTTCCGACAATACTATTACAAGGGGAGACGTAGACTCATCGGTTTTTTGTTGGGTGTTGACAAGAGTAGGTGTAGAGCATGTAGAAACTTCTATATGAGTGTGTGCCTGGCATGAGGAGCTAGAAGCTTCATGTGGCTCCCCCCTTCCTGAGCTAGGTGGTAATGATCGATATCGTTTGGGAATCTAAACTAACTCTGGAAGAAGTGGTGCGGAGCACTCTATTACCTTTCCCTTACCACGGTCTTGGATTGTCATTGGGGGGGCAACAATTGGTTTGCAAGGTTTTACAGATGATGTAGAGGGATTCAACTTATGTTTAGGGACCCAAATCTGGTTATTCCCCTCGTAGTACCCTTGGGCTACTAATAATTTTTTAGGGATCCATCGCGATGTTACATTGCCCTTTCTCGGGTGGGTAGCTGCTTTCCTTTTACGAGGCTTCTTGGTGGCTGAACGAGATTGAGCAGGGGAAGTAGCTGTTAACGAAGCTTTGGGGACCCATTTGTATGTACTCTTTGGCATAGTAAGCAAAGCTTTAGGGACCACCTTGCCTGTTTCCACTCTTGGCGTTGAAGCGTTAGAGGGGTGGCCAACAATCGAAGATGGTTTTGCCACTGGACTTTGTGATTTTTCGTTATCTAATATTTGAGTGGATGACTTAGGTGCGGGATTTTGAGCGGTCAGACCTAGTGTTGGTTCTTGCGTTGTGACTTGTCTGGTTGCCCAATCGATATTGCACTTGGTGGCCATCATCCATTTGCGCCCTAAGATTACAGTCCCTTCCATGGTGCCAGCAGGCATAACCAAAAAGCTTTGAATTATGGTTCCCTTGTCATAAGCAACCGGAGTGTGCAGAATTCCTGAGACAGGGGTTTTCTTCTTGTTGATTCCTTGGACTTGGATAGAACTCTTGGTTAAAGGTGGTTTTCCCAGTTGACACCACACGCTATATGATAGCAAATTGTGTTGAGCTCCTGTATCCAATAATGCATTATACAGCACCTCCCCGTAAGGACTCTGTAACTCAATTGGGTATCTTAGAGGTGGGTCAGATTCCAGTATATCCTCCTCTGCTTCCTCGAAAAATACTTGCGTAATTCCCAAGTTGGCTTCTCGTTGTCTCCTAGCACGCTGTTGACGTTCTTTGGCTTCGACTCTCGCTTGTATCTTTTTAAGCTCAGCTTGTTCTTTAGCCGCCTTCTTTTGATGGATTGCATGTAACTCCTCTTGGCTCAGGGGGTCATAGTATCTTTTGAATTTACTCCCATTAAGGAATCCAATGGTTTCAACTCCGTCGAGAGTCTCCACTCTGATGGTACCTTGCGGGGTAATTTCACATACTCTATATGGTCCCTTACCAGCATATTTGAGCTTCTTCTTTTCGTTTCGCACTCCATACATCAGGACTTTATCCCCGACCTTGATGTTTTTGTCCTTTAGATGGCGATCAAACCATTTTTTCCTTCTATCCTTCTCCACAAGGGCGTTGTACACAGCCAATTGTCTTTATTCATTTAGCCGCTCAAGGATATACAGACGCTCTACTAAGGGATTACCATCCCAACCCTCTTGAGTAGCAACACGAAGACTAGGAATGACAAATTCCCACGGCATGACTGCTTCTTGGCCATACACCATTTTGAATGGTGTGCAATTGATAGCCACTTTGTACGCAGTACGATAGGCCCATAAAGCTGTTGTAAGCTTTAGATCCCAATCCGTGCGATGAGCTTCAACTGTCTTTGTCAAAACAGAGATTAATGTCTTGTTTGTACTCTCGGCTTGGCCATTCGCTTGCGGATAATAAGGAGTAGATTTATGATGGGATATCATGAAATTTGTTGTGAGCTCCTTAATCACTTCATTTATGAAATGTGTACCATTGTCGCTCACAAGTTCAAAAGGACAACCGAAGCGTGTGATTATATTTTCAAAGAGGAACTTGGCTGTTGTCCTTGCATCTGCCTTACGTGTTGCTTTTGCTTCAGCCCATTTGGTCATATAGTCAGTGGCCACGATAATATAGCGAGATTGTGTGTTTCGGGCCGCTGGGCTAATTGGACCTACAAAGTCTAAACCCCACTTTTCAAATGGTTGGTTTACTTTGATTGGATGTAGGGGCATCTGATCTTTCCTCTGGGGTTTCTTGTATCGTTGGCATTCATCGCAACCCTTCACAAAGAGTGATGCATCTTGGAACATAGTGGGCCACCAATACCCTGATTGTAAGATCTTTCGCGCAGTTAAGTCTCCTGAAAAGTGACCACCGGCTACGCCCATATGTGCCTCTTGCAAAATGTATAGATACTCATCCTCTCGGGCACAACGCCTAAGAACGTCATCCTTTCCTCTTTTATAAAGAGTCCCGGCTATCAGGCAATAGGGTTCGCATTCTTTGATTAGCTTTCGAGCTAGATCTTTACGAAGCTCCTTGGGTGGGAAGCCATTAACCAAAAAGTTAACAATCTTCTCACTCCATTCAGGCATTGTCTCCACCATGAACAGGGAAGTGTCCGGTAAGTCATCATCAACCCCCGTAGGAGCCTCACCATTAGGTATGCGAGACAAATGATCAGCCATGACATGTTTTTTGCCAGGTCTCACAACAACAGTGAAATCAAACTCAAGAAGAATCAATAGCCATCGTGTCATTCTTCCTGTGGAGCATGGTTTGTTTACCAGATACAACAATGCTTGATGATCTACATAGAAAACAAACTTGGTGGCAAGGAGGTAATAACAAAATTTCCTTACTGCATATATCATTGCCAAGCCTTCTCGCTCCGTAGTGGTATAGTTCATCTCAGCATCGTTCAACTGGCGACTGGCAAAGCTAATGGGGTAGTCTAGCTTGTGTTCTCCAGGTTGAGTTAACACACACCCAATAGCAAAGTTTGATGCATCAATATGCACATGGAAGAGTAAATCCCAGTTAGGCATTCTCAAGATTGGAGCACTTGCCAAGGCCTTCTTTAATAACTCATAGGCACGGTCACATTCTTCGGTCCAAATAAACTCGATGAGAAGCTTATACAATGGTCGAGCTATCTCGGCGAAGAAGAGAATAAACCTTCGATAATAACCAACGTGGCCCATAAAGCGTTGGACTCCCTTGTAGTTGGTGGGTGGTGGCAATTCCAGAATGACCTTGATTTTACTCTCGTCCGTGGAAATCCCATTTTTGGACACTATATGCCCTAAGATAACTCCGTGTTTAACCCAGAATTGGCATTTGAAAGGATTCAAGGAGATGCGATATAATCTACACCTTTCAAATATTTTTCGTAAACACATCAAGTGCTCGTCCCAAGAGGAATGAACACAAAGATCATCTAAGAAAGCTTCACAAAAGTCCCTTAGATATTCCTTAAAGGCCGTGTTTATCAATCGTTGGAATGTTGCAGGTGCATTGGTCAAGCCAAAGGCCATGACGCGAAAGGCAAACACTCCAAATTCCGTGATAAATGCTGTTTTAGCTTGGTCCTCGACTGCAATTGTGATCTGATTGTAACCCGAGTACCCATCTAAAAAGCTATATGCCTCCTTGCCTGCCACTCTTTCAAGCACATGTTCAGAATATGGCAAGGGGTAATGATCCCTTCTGGTGGCTGCATTAACCTTTTTGAGATCAACGCACACTCTGAGTTTCCCATTCTTCTTTGGTACGATGACTATCGGAGAAACCCATTCTGAGTGCTCAATAGGGTATATGAATCCACATTTTACAAGCTTTTCAATTTCCTCTTGTACAATCTTTGCGTACTTAGGATTCATTGGGTAGGGACGTTGCTGGACTGGTTTAGCAGTGCTAATCATTTGAATCGTGTGTTGCACCACCGAGGGTGGAACACCCTTCATATCATGATATGTCCAAGCAAATATGTCCTTGAATTCTTTAAGAAGCTTCGTAAGTGCAGCTTCTTCCGCCTTGGTGAGGTCTTGAGCAATATAAACTGGTTTAGACTCCTCACCCGGATCTGCTAAGTCTATCTCCTTAACTACCGCAGGGCCATCGTAGACACCGCTACTCCCATTGGTAGGCGTTCGTTGGGCTTTTGTGTAGACTACTTTACGTTCCCCTGTGGTGAATGATTTGAAATGCTCGGGTGCGGGGTGTAAGTCTACTGGTTCTTGTTGTGCCAGGCTTTTTTCTTTCAATTCCGCTTCCTTTTGTTGTTGAGCCAACTCTTGGTTTTGCCGCCTTCTTGCAGTACGACTTAGTTTCGGCTTCTCTTCAATTTCTAATTGGGCGACGTCATGAGGTTGTGGAATACACCACATGACACTTTGGAGGTATTGTCCCCAATTATCCGCTATCTTCCGATGAGCATCAATGGCTCCTACATAACTAAGCCATTCTGCAGTGGATCACTCCTTGTTTATTGCAGTTCGTACATTAGCTCGATAGCGTTGGCGCTTATGTCTCGTTTTCTTCTTACCAAGTTTTTGATTTTTGTTTCTATCAGATTCGAACTCACTTGGTCGATCTTCACTTTCGGATGAACTGCAGGAGGTCATTGTCCTAGGCCTTGAGCACCTTGCTTCCACATTTGGGTGAATATTTGATTCATTTTCCCCATCAGGCTTAGGGTCAGTTTCTTCTTGAGATTCATACTCAGAGTTGCATTGGTCAGAGTCTTCGCTACTTTCAGTGTCGGTGGAGTTTGCCACGTTCTCGCCATCAGGAGTCAAGTGCATAACACCTATCATGTTTATTGGCACTAACGGTGGCATATCTTTCCCCTCAGGTGTTTCCCAACTTGTGCCTCTATTTCCCCATGTGTCTATGGTTGCCGCTAGGTGTACCCAATCCACGTTATCCGACTCAGTCATACCCGGTAGGACATCCATATAAGGAGAATCTTTCCCATCATCAGTCTCTTTTTTGCATGTATAGCAATACCTTAATGGGGCGGAGTGAATAGTGGTATCCGATCGATTATCAATGATAACCTTGCTTCCTAAAGGATGTGCACGACCATTCTCAAGATCAACTCGAATGACAGAGTCCTGGAATTGTAGGTAGACATGGTTTTTCGACCAGTCATGCACCATTTGTGCTTCCCTCATGAAAGGACGTCCTAAGATCATTTGATATGACATAGGATGCTTGGAGAAATCCATTACAATGAAGGTATGTTTTACCTTGTATCCCAGGACCTTGATCTTAAGGTCCCTTAACATTCCAATAGGTTTAGCTATGGTTCCGTTTGCCATCTTAACCACTATGTTTGTGACTTCGAGGTGAGGCCTTCCCATAGATTCTCAACAGTTTTTAGTCACAATGCTCACGCCAGCACCACCATCAAGGATTCCCTTTAGAGTTAATCCCTTGGTAGTAATGGGGAGGGTTGCATTAGATTCGTCACCTTCAAAGTACTGTCCCAACTTGTTAACAGGTATTTCAACGACCGAATCTTCATCTAAGTTGGGTTGTAGATCCCAATGCTCCCCTTCATCTTGAAGCGTGTCGGGTCTATCCATATTTGCAAATTGTGGTAGCCCCGCCTTTAGTTCTCCATTGAGAAATGCCCGAAGAGCTAAGAATAGCTCAGGATCTCCGTATAATTTGGATATAATCGTGGTTCTGATTTCAGAGGACATGAAATCCATTAGCTTAGACACATTCAACGGTATTTTTCGAGACATCGCCCCTTGACTAGGGATTGGTGAAGATGGAATCACTTCCTCTTCGATGGGGTCAGGCATTCCCTCACTAAACATTCTTTCAAGCAAGAAGGGTGTTTGCCCACTTCCTGATGTCCTATCCTCACTTTCTTCCCGAATGATACTAGGAATAGCTAATGGTTTATGGTTCCTGTGAGGCTGAACTTGCGTAGGAAACACTGTGTCTGGAATTTTGATTTTTCTCGGGTTTGGCTCCAGTTCTCTTTGTGTTTCTTCCACCAAACCCCTTAAGTGTTGCACTTGTTCAATCTCCTCAACTGGATTTGGGTAAGTTCCAATCTTTTTCTTGAGGGTTTTTGGCCCACGTGGCTTGTCTTGGGGAGTCTCACTCAGGTTGGGTGGTCGAGAGGGCATTAACTGACTTGGTTGTGGGGCCGAGGAAGTTTCCTTCTGTTTCCCCTTATTTATGTACTCGCTTGATTCTCCTTCATTGAGCTCCCGAGTGGGTTCCTCCCTTAAGGTAGTGGCTTTGGTCCCCATGGTTTCTATTGAATCAAAATCATCCTCAGGATCATTCATATACACGGGGTCGTCTCCTGTCCCTATGTTAGTCTTTGAACTAGGCTTGGAGCTCGTGGCATTAAGCGATCTCTTTCGTCGTGTTTTCTTTTTCTTTGCCTGAGCGATTGATGCAGTATCCCTCTCTTCAAGAATGTAGTTTTGATTTTGAAGCATTGACCGTGTAACTACATTCGCGGGTACAATGGGTGTGGATCCTCGTGCTTGGTTGGTGACCTCAACCAAATTCAATGGCGTAATCTTGGGTGCATTAGGATTATGTGGACATTGAGCGATCAAATGATCTATGCCACAACGATTACATGTAAGTATCGGCATTCCCGATGTGCTCCCTTGATTTGGTTGCATATGAGTAGCGATCTTCTGTAGCCTATTAGGGCACTCTGCTACACGATGCGGTCCACCACAATCGTAGCATTGAAGAGGTGGTCTCCTCGCCAAGGTATTAAGGTTTTGCCCGCTTGTGGCGAGAGCAGCCGCTTGATATACAGGCTTGACTTGCCCGAAATGATCCTCCATGTAGTACTGGGGAATCATTTCAAACGTATCAATCCCATATGGAGCAGTGGAGTCTATCTCCTCTTCATAATCCCCACACGCACTATGTGACTCACAACCCATCTGGTTTATAGAAGTAATCCTTGGATGTGTGGTCCTAGCACTGGCGGTGGTAACGGCACAGACTGGACTACATTCGGATTCCTTGGAACTATGTGCTGTGACGGTTGCTCGATAGGTTGTGCAGGCATTAGCGCGGGTGCTTGAGGTGTGTTTGACCAGGCTAGTGGTGCCTGATTTGCCAACATTCGCTTAAGTACTAGGCAATCCTTAGATTGATGGCCGTACTTACCACATGCATTGCAATTCCCATTGAATTTGACTCTGAATGTGGGACATTCACTCGTGCTATGTGGTCCTAAGCACACCGAACACCATTGTTGCTCTCTCCTTGGGTACATATGGCTATTCTGAGGAGCTCGATTACCCCTAAAGTATTCTTGGAGAGCCTTAGTAAGGTCGGTCACAGACATTTCAGATATCTTGGGCTCCTTGGCAATAGGTTTTACCGTCATCATTGGCTCGTGCCCAGATACTTGCGAACTAACGGATTTTGTTTCTGAAGACACCTTTTTACCTGCAATCATCAAGTTGTCTTCTAACTGGATTGCATTGGCCCTGACTGCTTCCCACGTTGTAAGACCTCTAATGACTAGGCCATTGTAAATGTCCTCGTGGCGCAATCCTCGGATGAATCTATCGAGGAGTTGGTTGTTATTGAAGCGTTCATCGGGAGTGCAGCGAGAATTTAGATGCTTCAATCGACTTATAAAGTCTCTCACTGACTCCCCTTCCTCGCGTTCAGCTTTTTGGAGTTGAGATGCTACTCCCCAAAGCACACCCTCACGTATGTATTCTTTCAAGAACAATCTCTTGAGAGTGGGGTAGTGAGTGCGCTTTTCAACCCTTAAGGTTCGATACCAATCTCCGGCCTTCCCACTCAAGGTTAAGCCTAGGGCTTTACACTTATGCAGCTCATTGTGCTCTTCCAAGGAATCACACACGTGTTCAAAGACTTCAATGTGCTTCCTAACATCCTCGTTACCACTGAAGTTTTGAGTGAGCTTAGCCACTTGTACTGCCTTGCTTCTAGGTTCTCTCTCAGGAATACCCCGCATGTTTTCTGCAATGGATCGTCCGATCGTCTGAGCAAATGCTGCGAGATCACCTAAGTGAGCAGGCATAGTTGGTGAAGGCACTTCTGGGATAGCCTGGCTGATAGGAGTTGGCGTTGGTCTGAGTAGGTTGGCAAATGACGTAGGATATGATATGTGACTAGGCCTAGCTCCCCTTGGATAATGGTTATGATAAGGCGGTCGTGGAGCATACGCCATTGGCATACTAAGAGGCGTAGGAGCTACCTGAGCATGAGTAGCGATAGGTACATAGGGTCGATAGGCACTGGCACGCACTGTTGTAGGTACTGTTCCACTAGGTAGTGGTGTCGTACTAACTACAGTGGTAACAGGTGCACTTTCAGCTATGCTCATCATTGGGGTAGGCATTGCGGATTCCCTAATGGAAAGTTGAGCCAAGGTTGGAAAGCTAAAGTTACTACTCGTGGGCTCAACCTGCATTGAGACTCCAGGCGAAACAACATATGAAGGGTCTATGGGACTCACCGAGGGAGTCTCCAATTGTGATAGGGTTGGTTGTTTGGCCTTGCCCGTATCCAAAAACCTCATAGGGCCAGTGGAAACTAGGTTCACTCCCCTATTTTGCCTCTCAATTTGGATAATTCTATGAATCACCTCACATATCATGTGTTGTTGCTCCTCTAGATTAGTGGCGCTAGATGTAGATCGTAGGACTTCTAACCAACCTACATGGTATGTGTAACCTGTGTATAGGTCAGTTAGAGTCTCTGTGTGTAGATCATATTCCCAATTTTCATTGAGAAATATCCCATCTAGACTTGGTGTGCCAAATGGTTCTCTTGAAGTGGCCGCAATGTCACTTCTTATGGATTGGCTTCTAGGGACCTCTACTTTAGGAAGAGCATCGGAATGTGGTAGCTCAGTAGGGCCCTCATTAAACGAAGTGGGTAGAATATCCACATGGACACTCTTTGGGAGGGTAGGGTCTACATAAGATGTGAATGGCGAATCTACTACCCCTCCTTCCTCATTTACTTCGCTTGTCGCATGTTCAGAGCGTGTAGCTCTACTAAAGGTCTCTATTAGACGACTAAACATGCTAGATCCGGGTTGTGGGGCCCACACTGACATGTTTTGGCTTGTCTCCTCAGGGTTCTTGGTAGGGTGTCCTTCCATGGCTTCTGAGTCAGAGGACGAGTCACTATCCACTATTCGTGGATCTTGGGTTGCACTCCCTTGGGTTCCAGCCGAAGGCCAAGATGCCAACGTGGAGGGATGGTGTGAGCCTGCGTAGACTGAAACGCTTTCTAGTGGTTCAGGCTCTAGCACCCGACCAGAACGTAGATGCATGTGACGTGGGTACCCTACGTGCGTTGGTAACTACCCTTAAAGCCCACACAAGTGGTTTCTTGGGTATTTTGCACCTCGTTTTTACTTGTTTTTAGATTGTTTTTAACTTATTTTTGACCCCCTTACTTACGGTCGAACTTGGACTAGGGCGTGTGATAGCTCGAAACGAGCGTATCGTTTAAAGGGTCCTAGTGTGCTTTACAGCACCGTGTTCGCCTATTTAGAGCTCCTGTAGTCCTCAAAATAGTCCGTTTCCTTTGGGGGGAAGGGGCAAAAGCCTATTTGCTTGTGGAGGAAAGGGTGAGGGCTTTATCCCACATGCTCACTTTACTCCTTGGGGAGTGGGCTACATATAGGGCACGACTTCCCATAAGCTCTCACTTGAGAGAAAGCTATGGAGGCTCACTCTCCTATATATATATATATCAAAAGACCGAGACCGGGGTCGAGGGTCGTGGGTCAATTGGGGTTCTTTCTTTTCAAAAAAAAATTCTCCAATTAGAAAATCTTTCCTCTCCACACGTTTGGTTCTTTCTTTAAAAATAAAATTTAGTTTTTTAATTTTTATTTTTTTAAATTTTTTTTAATTTTTTGTTTTCTGTTTTTTTTTTGGAGATAAGTTTTCTAGGGTTTCTTTAGGTTCAGCCTTGGCCGCGGCGCAGTTCGCACACAGCACAGGTCTGGGGATTCAGAAATCCCCCTCCCCCGCAGAAAACCAGATAACAGATCACACGCCCACACGCGGAGCAGAAAAATAACAGAAATGCAGAAGATAAATTACAGAAACAGATTGCAAAAAACGGAAACAACTCAACAACAAACACACAGTCGCTTGCCTGCAGTGTATATTAAACTTCACGCAGCACAGCCGAGCTGCAAACTGGAGCTTGGTGCAGGGCAACTCCCCGGCAGCGGCGCCAAAAATATGCGCTTTTGCCGCACAGGTCGTAGCTGGGGACTTGCCGGGCACCGTATGCGAGCCACGAATGGCTGCAAGCATACAACCAGGGAAGGAAGCTCAAAACAGAATGCAAAAGGTGTGTCACTCACCGCTTAACTGCCGCCTTGAAGGATTCCCGCGTCGCAGCTGTGAAGAAGGAGCCGCCGTCGTGCCGCTACACAGTGCGCTCGATCGCTCTCTCACTCTCTCTCTCTCTCTCTCACACACACACACGCAGGAGAAGGAAACCAAAGAGATAAGGCAAGAGCACTCTTGTATTCACAACACATGAGAATGAGGATTTTAGGGTTACATTTGACTCTTATAGGTGACTTGGCCGTTCACACTTGGGCGCCCATACATGGCCGGCCAACCCTAACCCTTATCCTACTGATATCCAAGGTGCGCCTCTCATCGGCGATCACCCAATCCCTTTATCCTTAACATATGGTGCCGACAAGCCCGGCCCATGACTCAGAATATTTAAATTAATGACGTAAAATATAGTACGTCTCAATGTCCGCCATGGGTTAACATAGCCACACCACCATCGTGAGAGAGAACAAGTAGAGATAAACCCCCCAAGAAGGTACAAGAGAAAATCCATATCCATGATCGTCCTGTGCACATTGAAAACACGGTAACCAATTCAAAGCCACCGGCTAGAATGAAGCCACCAGCTAGAATGAAGACAAAGCTGACACAGCAAAGTCAACCAACCAACCCAAAGAAGCTGGCTAAAAGAAGCCACCATCATAAACTAAGCCCAAAAATGCCACACATCCAAGGTTGGCATTGTTTGACAATCCAAAATTTCACCCCCAAGCCTTTTACATATAATAGGCTTTAGTGAAAAGATTTGCCACATTATCATGTGTACTAAAAAACGATCATATTGATATCTCCTACATGGAATCTCTCTTAAGGTACAATGAAGTACAAAAATGAACAACAATCCTAAACCAGGGATGAGGTTTCTTATATAATTAGCTAACTTTAAGGTTTTCATTCACACCTGGATGACCATGGGAAAAAATCGAGTGGGACAAAAGTGCTCATGGTATAAGTACATGACCTCATAATGTAGAAGGCTAGTTCACTTGAAGTAATAGCTCAAGGTAAAATGAAGTACAAAAATGAATAGCAATCTTAAACCAAGGATGAGGTTTCTTATATACTAGAGCTAACCCTAAGGTTCCCATTCACACTTGGATGGCCATGGAAAAAAACCCAATGGGAAAAAAGTGCCTATGGTACAAGTACATGACCTCATAGTACTACCAAATATCTAACAAACCCCCTTGTAGGTACAAATGTGAGGTTTACAGATATTGTAGATCAGTCTCTAAAGGGGAAGACCCCCAAAGCTTTGCGGAAGGCCTCAAATTTTTCACATGATAAGGCTTTGGTGAAAATATATGCCGCATTGTCGTCGTGTGTACTACAATAGATCAAATTAATCTCTTCCACATGGATTCTCTCTCTGACATAGTGATAATGCACTTTAATATGCTTAGTCTTAGCATGAAAGATAAGATTCTTAGTAATTACCATTGTGCTTTGACTATCAGTGGAGAATAGGAATAGGGGTGTTTAAAGGGACAGAAAGATCCTCCATCAATCTTCTCAACCATACACATTCATATCATAGTAAGCTGCTCTATATTCATCTTCACAAGATGAGATTGCCACAATTGGTTATTTCTTGTGTAGCCAAGATATGCAAGAATTTCCAAGAAATAAGCAGTTTATAGATGTAGATTATCGTGTATCATAATCACATACCCAATCAGAATCATGAAGGCTTACAGTTGTAAAAATCACCCCCTTGGGCATAGAATAATCCAAGATCTTGAGTGTCTTTTTAAGTATCGAAAGATACGTTTAACTACTTACCCTTGCTTAGTACTTAGGTAATGCATGAATTTTGAAAGTTGTGACACACCATACTAAATGTCTAGTTGTGAGTTGCACAAAAAGATCAGGCATCCAATAGTTTGATCATAAAAGGTTATCTCGAATGGTTCTTCATCAACATATGTTGTAGACAAGGTTTCATTAGTGCAGAAATCGGTTTGCAACTTTCCATGTTGAACCTCTTGAGCAGTGCCTTGATGTACTTTGACTAATTAATGACTAAACCATAATCTTGTTGTATAAATTGCATACCCAAATAGTAGTGCGAAAGACCAAGATCTGACATATTAAAATTCGAGGCAAGGTCAGCCTTCATAGTGAAATCCTCATTGGTGCCTATCACTAACATGTCATCTACATAGATAATAGCAAACAAGAAAATCCTTCTTGTCCTCATTGGTGCCTCCTGCCACTAACATGTTATCTATATAGAGAATAGCAATAAGAAAATCTTGCTTGTCCTTATCACATATAAAGTGCTTTCAGTAAAGACTATTTTAAAATCCATGTCCAGTCAAATATGCATGAATTTTCTGGTAACAAGCTGTGAGATCTTGTTTCAAACCATATTAAGCTTGCATACCTTCTATTCTTGACTAGGTTAGGCATAGCTAGCTAATTGGCTCACATAAAATTCTTCCTGAAAGTTACCATTCAAAAATATTATTTTGATGTCTAGTTGGTACACTTTCCACCCATGATGAGCCGCCAAAGCAATAACAAATCAAATAAGTGGTCATATGGGAAGTGAGACGAAAAATATTGTTTTGATGTCCAGTTGGTACACTGTCCATCCATGATGAGCTGCCAAAGCAATAACAAATCTAATAAGTGGTCATACGGGAAGTGAGAGAAAAATAATCAATCCCTTTATGCTTGGACATAACCTTTTGCAATAAGTTTGGCCTTGAATCTATCCAATAGATAAATCTACCTTTCTCTCAACTTTGAAAATCCACTTAGTATCAATAGTTTTCTTGCCAAGTGGTAGATCCACTAAATCCCAAGTATCATTTTTTTGAATGGAATGAATTTCATCTTGCACACTTTCACCTAATTTGGATCTTCCTGAGCCTCATTTAAAAGACTCACGTTCATATATTGTGTACAGAACTAAGAAATGCAAACTCAGCAATATCTACTAAGAAGAAGTGGTTCGAGCACCAAATCTAGTTCTACTCTGCAAAGGAGCAGACAATTTGCTATCCCGCAAGGTGCTTCTAACCAATCTATATTGTGTATAGAACTATATTGTGTACAGAACTAAGAAATGCAAACTCAGCAATATCTACTGAGAAGAAGTGGTTCGAGCACCAAATCTAGTTCTACTCTGCAAAGGAGCAGACAATTTGCTATCCCGCAAGGTGCTTCTAACCAATCTAGGCATAATCTTAGATTCATTGATTGATGATCTTTTAGCATTTACTACATCTTTAATCTGATCTAAAGTTGGTGCATTAATTTCTTGAGCACTCCCCGCTTACATCAAATAAGGATCAGTTAGGTACAATCTACTGAGAATATTGGCACATATAATAAACCATCAAACATGTTCAAAGAATTTGCATAGGCGAGCTTATTGAATTCCATCAATGGATAGACAGAATCCTCTGCAAACATCTCTATAGATAATAATCTTCTTAGTGAGAGGATTGTCGAGACGATAACCTTTTTTTCGGCACTATAGCGATACTATAGCCAATAAAAATGCATTTCACTACCTTATCATTAAGATTAGTTTGATTTTGTGCTAGCACATGTGCATATGCCAAATAACCAAAAAAACATGAATATGTTTAACCTTAGGTTTCCAATTCAACCAAGCCTCATAGGGAGTGAAAGCCTTCAAAGCTTTAGTGGAGCACTTATTCAGCACCACATAGGTAGCACATAGAACTGCTTCCATCTAAAACTTATGTGAAAGCTACTGACCTTTAACCATGTATCTTACCATCTCCTCCATGAGAGTCCTATTACATTTGTTATTAGCAACACCATTTTGCAGCGTTGTTGGCCATATCTAACTATTGGAGTAGAAGGAAAGATGTTGAATTAAAGTCATCAGAAGCAACAACAAAGCTGGAGCTGTTGATGAACTCTTTGAAGATCTACTATAAAATCTTAGCCAGATCTCATCGATTGAAGTCCCCGATCGGATGATTGGAGATGAAGAATTGGATAATTAGACGATGGGAGGAATCACCGATTGGACTCTAGATCACTGATTGAAAAAGGTGAAATCCGACAACTATAGAGAAATGGATGATCAAAGAGACACAATCGAGCAATCAAAAAAATCATGAATCACACGATTCAAAAATCATTGATCGCACAATTGAAGAAGTTGAATCACTAATAACAATTGAAGATCACTGATCGGATGATTGAAGAAGTTGACTGTTGTGAGATTGGAAAATCAAAGTGATTTCTTTGTGCAATGATTTGGAGAAGCTGTTGGCGCGATTGGTGAAACAGTGTAATTGAACAATTGAAAAAACTTGCTGTGACAATTGGATTGTAGAATGAAGGATCAACATGTGAATGATTGAAGAAGTTGATAATTGGAGAAGTTGCTGATTGTTCATGCTATAGCGATTGTAAAAGCCAAACAATTGAACTATTCACAATTGCTTAGACTGATGAATTGTTCAGTTAAGCAATTGGAAAAACTTACGATTAGATAGTCAAGTGCTTCAACTGTTCGGCGATTGGAAAATTTGCTAATGATTGCAGATTTTATCTCCCACGTGTCACACTGTGGTGAAGTGGTGAAAATCGATAAAATCCTTAGCGAATCTCTTTAGAAGACCATATTAGGGAGTTTGGGAAAATCCCATTACTTTGGGAATTTTCTTTTTAATATACTTTTTAGTGTATCTTAAGTATATACTTTTTGGTGTATCTTAAGTATACCAAATCCAAATTTGTCAGAGGATGTGGATTTAGAACCTACTCTTCAAGAGCTTTACAAACGATATGTCATATGAGCTAGTTTTGACAAAAGCTTAAAAAGGTTCTCCGCGCCCCCATTTTTTTTATCTTGGAAAATGGGAATTGGGATTTTTCCAAACTCTCTAATATGGTCTTCTAGTCCATCGATAGAAATTGATAGCTATCAATTAATTGACAGAAATATGCATTTTACAATCAATGAAACTGAAGTGGATGGAATGAAGAGATCGGAGTGGAGACCGTGAAGCTAAGAAAGTGTTGCATGAGGTTGCAAATTATAATCGAATCCATGGTAGGGGCACTATAGGCATTGACCTGCCTATTTGTGTTGTACTACCTACATCCAACTATGTAAATAGTTGTCGCCTATTTGAGCTACACCACCTAACTATTGACACAGACTATACCACCCGACTATAGGAGCTCCTTGTTTAGTGTGTTGTTTGTACATGAGATGCTCCACACAATAGCTAAAAACACTGTTAGAGAAGCTTCATTTTGAACCAAAACCAGCTGATAAAAGCCAATTCAAACAAGTTATTAAAAGATTGAACACAAGCTATGGAAGCTTGCACACAATGAAGAAGAAAACCAGACAGCAGGCTATGGAAAAGCTTTGCTCTAATACCACTGTTAGAGTTACCAAAACTCACTCACTCAATGTTCATATATTAAAGAGAACACAAGGGGGAGAGAGAGAGAGAGAGAGAGAGAGAGAGAGTGTGTGTGTGTGTAGAAGGCTAGATTACTTCAAGCAATAGCTCAAGCAAACTACAAACACTTACTCATTCAATGTTCATAGATTAAAGGGAACACAAGGGAGAGAGAGAGTGTAGAAGGCTAGTTTACTTAAAGCAATAGATCAAGGTACAATGAAGTACAAAAATGAACAGCAACCCTAAACTGAGAATGAGGTTACTTATATACTAGCTAACCCTAAGGTACCCGTTCACACCTGGATGTCCATGGGAGGAAATCCAATGGGATAAAAGTGCCCATGGTATAAGTACATGACCTCACAAAATGTCGTACTATTAAATATCTAACATTTTCACCCATGATAGGCTACCAAAGCAATAACGAATCGGATAGAGGTTATACGAGAAGTGAGAGAAAATGATAGTCTTCAAAGCTTTAGTGGGGAACCTGTTCAACACATAGGTAGCACAAAGAACCGCTTTCATCCAAAATGTGTGTGGAAGCTACTAACCCTTATCCATGCATCTAACCATCTCTATGAGAGTTCCATTATATCTCTCAACAAAACCATTTTTCTTTGGCGTATAAGGAGTTGTACACTAATTCTTAATACCTTTTTGTGCTAAAAAATCTTTGAATGCATTAGACATATATCCCTCCCCTTTATCGGAACAATAGGGAGTTTGTATTTTAACGCCAAATTCATTCTAAACCACCATAGCAACAAAATGTTGAAAGTGAGAAACTACCTCTGATTTAGCTCTCACAGGTAAGACCAGCCAAATTTGTTGTAATCATCAATGAATGTTACAAAATTTAAATTTCCTCCCAACAAAGACATAGTGCACATTGGACCACACACATCACCATATATGAACTACAATTTATGATCAGCTCTATCTGTTGCATTCTTTTGAAAAGGTTGGCGAGCAAATTTACAACAAGGATGTTGCATAAAAATACTTTGGTGGGTGGCGGACTAAGGTGAGGAAGGTCTTCTAACATCTCATGTTATTGCAAAAGCATCAAACCACCAAGAGAAGTATGGCCAAACCTAGCATGCCACAACTAGGCATCTTTTATTGTATTAGAAGTGTCTTCCAGACAAGTAACATCACACTTGTCATAAATGTCTAGTTTGTACAAACCACGTGTGGTCAGAGATCCAATAGGAACAATCTATTTGTCCTATTTTCTATCACGAGCAATGCATTTAAAAATCTATAGGGAGTAATTTTACCCATCTAATTTTAGGCCATGCATGACTACTGTTGAATTTGAGAAGGAAAGATGCGAAAGGTAAGCTTGAACTGAAGTCAGCAGATGTTGTGAAGTATTTTGTAAACTGCTCAAAAAATTAGCAGTAAAATCAGATGATCTAAGAAATAGAATCAGCAAATTTAAAAAAAAAAGCATCACACGATCACATCAACTAGAATCGACGAAGTGGAAATCACACAAGAAAGGATTTTTGAGGAAGGATCGCCAAAAAGTAGGATCGTTTAAGTAGGATCATTGAAAAGTAGGATTGTTGGAAAATTAATATCGCTAGAGTAGAATTATGAAAAGTAGGATCGCTAGAGTAGGATCGTTGAAAAGTAGGATCAAAAGGATTCCAACAGAACGATCTGAGACAAAACTGATTGAAGAATCATGTGATTCTATCCAACCTATAGAAGAAGCGGAGTGTGATCAGATTGTTTTGACAAAACGATCCGACTGTGAGATAAACAATCTGACTATGAAAATCTTAAAACTACAGCTGTGTGTTGTGAATCACTTGGATGTAGCTTGAAGGCCCTTATACAAATCGATTATATGGTAGCTTATTCAAGTAAAAGAGCTTATTCAAAGGAGCCTCCTTCACAATACAATGAGAAAGAGAGCTTCAATGGAAAGCTTGAAACTGAGCTCCAAACACCAAATGAAACAAGCTATTGAAAGCTTGAACACAAGCTATGGAAGCTTACACAAAGTGTAGAGAGAAACACTAGAAAGAAAGTTATGGAAAAGTTTGGCTTTGATACCACAATTGGATCTCACAAAATGGAGAGCCAGACTCACACACACACAATTCTCAATGACAAGAACACAAGGGTGTAGAGTGTAAGAGAGCATGGCAAGCTCAAAGGAGAGAGATGAAAGCTCTCTACAACAAAAAAGTAAGTTATGCAAAAGCTTGGCGCTGATACCACTGTTGGATCTCAGAAAATGGAGAGGCGAACTCACACATACACAATGCTCAATGACAAGGACACAAGGGTATAGAGTCTAAGAGATAATGGCAAGCTCAAAAGAGCGAGATGAAAGCTCTCTACAAGTACAAAGAGAAATTACAAATGAGAAAGCCACCCTAAAATATAAGGTTGCTTATATACTAGCTAACCCTAAGATTTCCGTTCACACTTGGATGGCTATAGGAAAAACCCAGTAGGACAGCAATGCCAATGGCATAAGTGCATGACCTCACGGCGGTGAAGTACTACAAAAGTACTACAAGATATCTAACATGAACGAGTTTGGGACACAACAATACTAGAAGTAACAGTAACAGTAAAGTATATCACCATTTTGTTGGATGGTGGATCTAGAATAAAAATTATTTTAGGCACCATGCAAAAATATCTTGGAATTAGAACCCAATCCTTTCTCAATTATAATGGTAGATCAAAGTGGGTCAAGCCCTTGGAGCTAGTCTATAGGGGGTAAATCCATATTGTTGAATGTGATTATTACCCTATATTATTTATGGTTATCTACAAGGAGAAAATTGCTAGAGCCTACCCTATGTTGTTGGTATGACCATGGTTATGGCAAGGCATGATCAAGCGTAATTGGGCTACTAACCAAATCACCTTGCAAAAAGGTAAGAGAAGACTATGGTCACATTTGCTCATACAGAGCAAGTTACTCAGTCCACAAGACCACTATATGCCGAAAGTTGAAATTGCTTGGCAAGGGTTAAGAAGGATGAGGAGGAGAAACGTTTGAAGAAAAAATTGGATTTAGTTTCTCTTTTTGAGTTGGACATCAACCGGGTTATCTCCCAATATGGCCTCTCTTCCCTAATGATGAAACCAAAAGTGCCTCCGTCTATACCAATAGAAGGAGAAAACTATGGAAACACATAGTCATGGAGGTTCTTGCTTTGGAAAATGATCGAGATTGTCTCCCAATACGGCCCCTCTTCCCTAATGATGAAACCAAAAGTACCTGCTGTTGCTGCCGATGGTCTAGCTACACCAAAAGGAGAAGATAATTGTGGAGACACACGAGTGGAGGTTCTTAATCTGGAACATGTTAAAGGCTTTGTGGGTCAAGACGCTACACACAAAGAGGAAATGCAGAGAATCCATAGAGTTAAGAAAGATGAATTGGAAAGATATGAACTTGGGAGATGCAGAAGGTATGGGTAAATGTCAAATTAGGAGTTGTAAAAGAGCTATATGAATTTCATAAGTCTATGTAGATGTGTTTGCTTGGAGCTACATCAATATGAAAGGAATGGATCCCCAGTTCTATCAACTTCATATTAATTTGAAGGAAGACGCAATTTCAATCTGCCCCACAATGGTATCAAATGAATCCCAATCTTGCCAAGCAAGTCAAGGAGGAGATTGAAAAATTGTTACAAGTTGTGTTTATTTATCAAGTGGATAAAGCCAATTGGCTATCCCCAATAGTGATTGTCCCATAGAAGAATGGTAAATTGAGGATCTTTATAGATTATAGAAATATGAATGTAGCTGCAATTATAGATCCATTCCCATTACCATTTATGGATTCCTATGGATGCAATGACCAATCATGAGATGTATTCTTTTCTCCACGGGTTTAGTGGATATAGCCAAGTGTTAATGACTCCAAAGGATCAAGATAATACGTCCTTTGTGAGTGAATAGGGAGTGTTCACATTCAATGTGATGACATTTGGTTAAAGAATGTTCCAACAACTTTCCAATAGATGGTGCATGAGTTTTTTGATAATATTTGAAAAGCTTCATGAGAGTATTTTTGGATGATTTCAGTCTCACGGTCAACTTTTGAGTATTTTTGGATGATTTCAGTCATGGTCAACTTTTGATATTTGGCTGATGTGGCACATCTGCTAAATGCTCTGACGAAACAGGATATAGTCTTCATATGGACAACGGAGTGCCTTCCAACAGCTGAAGTTGATGCTCATGATGATTCCAATCCTACAAGTGCCGGAGTGGTTGAGGCCCTTTCATGTGTTTGTAAATCCCTCAGATGTAGCCAGAAGCTACACACTAATGCAAGAATATGAGGAATTATATTGTTATCATCAAGCCCTTTTGCATTTGATTAACAAGCCAAACTTGATGGGTTAGCTAGCTTGATTTTTGCTATTTCTTCAAAAATTTAACTTTCAGATCCACCAAATCTACCACAATCTTGGGGAGGAGCATGTATGGCTGATTTTTTGTCAAGGATTAAAATAGGGGACGCTCCCATAGGTATTTTCGACTCATTTTCTATTCACAATAGGGGTATTCACATCGCCCTTGGATTGGTATTATGAGATGTCGATGTTTTTGACACAAGGGAATTTCCCGCCTACCCTATCTCACAAGATCAGCAAAAACGATTTGCATTGAGGAGAAAAACTTTCATGGTAATTAGCTGGACAATTTATAAGATGGACATCGACCAGGTTCTTTGAATCCATCACATGAATATAGCAAGCTATTTTGGCGGAATCCCATCAAGGAATTACAAAAGGCAGACACTTTTCCAGAAACATTACTAGGTAGAAAGTGTTCCATGGCCAATACAGTTCTTAAGGACTCATGGCGGGATGGCTCTAGAATGTGATGTATTTCAACGACTGATCCAACCTACAGGGTAGATTGAATGTCTCATAATCCAGTCTTGCCTTTGTTGCCCTTTCAAAAATGGGGGTTGGATTTCTTAGGTCCCTTTAAACCCCTTACACTAAATCCTAGCAATAAGTACATTTTGGTGGCTCTACTGATTTTACTGCATAAAATGGGTGGAAGATTAAGATAACCAGGTGGAATTGGTGGTGAAGTTCTTATGTGAAATGATTATGACTCCTTTGAATTTCCCAATTAAATTGACAAGTGATCAAGGAGGGAATTTTCTCTACGCTGTAATATGCAATTTGACAAAACACAACGTCATCATTCACAAGAAATCAACAGTGTATTATCTTTAGGCAAATGTCCAGGCAGAGCCCAAGAATAAAATCCCCTAGAAGTTTCTAAAAAAGGTGATCAATGAAAATCAAATGTATTGGGATCAAAAGCTTTATTTCGCACTAGGGGCCTTCCCGACTACTTACAAATTGGCAACAGCTAGACTTACTCCTTTCTCTTTAGTGTACGGCCTGGAGGTTGTAGTTCCCATGGAGTTTATTGTGCCAAGTCTTTGAGGGTCGCTATTTCCACTCTCGCCTTCACTTGGAGGAGTCCTTATGGAATAGATTGAATCAACTAATGGCCTTGGATGAAGATGGGCTTCAAAGCTCTTAGACAGCAAAAAAAGTTCGACGGAGGCGAAAACTGTGGGGGTGGACAAGAATACTAAATTCAAAATATTTGAAGTAGGTGACCGAGTATTACTTTTTGGGTCAAAAATGGGTCCTCATGTTGGAAAGTTGAAACTCAGATGGGTCATATTACCCTACCACATTATTCTAGCCAAGATTGGTTGAGGAACCTTTTCTTTGGTCTCATGAAAGAGTGAGTGCCTTTGCCAAAGCTGGTTAATGGTCCGATTGAAACCATATTACCCAATCATCAATTATGGGCAGCATCTCGCCCCTTGCCACCTACTACAGGCGCTGCTTGCCATCCCACCACCACCGAAGAATCCATTCCTGAGTTGCCACTTTTGCAAAATAGCCTCACAGGCAGGCAATTATAGTGGGCACAGAGAAGCCAATGGACACAAAGAAGCCTGTCATAACACAGAAGCCTACCCACATGGAAAAGCTTGTCTAAATCTCCACAAAACAGAGAAGCCAATGGACACACAGAAGCTTGTCAAAACAAAGAAGCAGGTCGACCGTGTTGACCCTGCTAGCCCTTCTTAAAACAAAAGTTGGAACTCACATCATCCACTAAATCCTTTCACACTGGGTCAAATATTGCCCAAGCCTTATACTAATACAAAGTGAACAAAAACTCTCTTGGGACTACTCATGGATATAATGCTACTTACACCCATAGATGTGATGTCAATCTAAAGCCTTTCACACTACTAGATCAAATGCCAAAAAAAAAAAACTTTCTTGTTGGGACTACACACATGCCAAATGTAATGCTAATTACACTCACAGATGTGACGCAATTGCACTCATATGACATCCTGTGCAATTGCATTCATAGATGTGATGTCAATCGCACTCATGTGCATGAACCTCCAATATTCGTGGGCCATCCATAAAACTTGAGCCCAAATAAAGGGCACCCCACCCATTGTAGGTATAAGTAAGGCCATAGATGTGATTACAACTCAGATATTAGTAAGGCCATAGATCTGATTACAACTCAAGTTTTTCCTCCTTCAATACACTGCATGCCTAATCACGTGGGACTGTTAATGGACATAGAAGTGAAGAAGCAACTACCATCCCACTAAACCCTCTGTGTCCTTTTCATTGACCAATGGTGCAATTCTACCCCGCTCTGTTACAAACATTGGGACCGATAAACCAAACCATGCTAAATCATATGTAACCTTAATAAGGGAGATTCAATGTCTCTCACAACATGCACACCCACCAAGGCTAGAGTACCCATTCACATTGTTTCTTTCTCTAGGTGGGGTTTTCTAAGGATATCTAACACAAAGTGGATAGATGAGTGGTACATCGCTAAGAAGGACTACCCATTTACATTGTTTCTTTCTATAGGTGGGGTTTTCTAACATTGCCAAATCCAACCTCACTATCAACAACTTCTTTTTTGACTTGGAAAGTTTCTACTTGAAGCAGCACTCCCAAGGAGAGTAAGTCAACCACATCAACACACTAACAAAGGGCACCCCATCTTCCTACCATCACCTTAAAATACCAATTATGGGTGCTAAAGAGCTTACTCATTACCCAATGCTACTTCAAAGGAGACACTAGATTCTAGATCCCCAAATGACCTCAAAGAATTCCAGCACGTGGAGACCTCAGATGACAAACCAAAAAGACGTGCCAAACAACAAGAGACCTAAGATGAAGAACCAAAAATATGTGCCAAAATCGTAGGAAAAGAAACAACCATGCATACTAATGCATATAACATCTTCCATTTTTTAATGAACACATCTTCTTTTTTAATAATTAAAACATGGGGTAGATTAGGATATCCAAGTCTCACAATCTACAAATTATGGAATGTAGGCATTCCTTTGTGACTATCCATGCACATAACATTTTTCAGCTTTTAATGAACACATCTTCTTTTTAATAATTAAAATATAGGTTAGATTGGGATATCTTTCACAATCTACAAATTATGGAATGTAGTCATTCCTTTGTGACTATATCCATGTCTTAATATGATGTTCACTTTTTTGACATCTCTTTGGATATATAAAATTTTAAAATTATGAGTCATGCTTTTTTCCAATTATTTACAATCTCAATTCTAAAAATCTTTATAACTCAAAATGAGGCCATTTCACCCTGTTATAAATTTGGGGTTTTGCAAGCACATTGGCCCCACTGACAATAATTACACACTGGTAGCATTATCACATTGTGGGCATAAATCTGTAGACTCACACCTTTAGACTCACACCTTTAGACTTGCATGAGCCTATAGGTTCATGCCTGAATTTTCACAACTCTAATTTTTCCAGGTGTTTGTTGAATTCATTGCTAATGCTTCTCAGGCCAAATTTAAATTTGCAAGTCTTCCCCATTTTTTCCAATTACATTACGTGAGGGAGCTAGAGTTTAATTATCTCCTTGACTCTTTAAAGAAAGCAAGGTCTTTATTTGTTTACATTTTTTAGGAATGGTCCTCTCCCATTCTCTCTCTCTCTCTCTCTCTCTCTCTCTCTCTCTCTCTCTCTCTCTCTCTCTCTCTCTCTCTCTCTCTCCACACACACACACACACACATGCACACTTATCCAAAAAAACGTAAGTGCACACACACACATACAAAACTATATTAACTCCCTTATTGGCAAAATTTCCTCCCATTAAACCTAAAGGAAATATACATTTAACCTTTATATATTACTTACTAATTATATTTAATTCTTTTCATACACATTTTGTTTTATTTTTTATTTTAGAATTTCAGATTAATTTTCTTATTTTTTTGTTAGACTCTTGTTTTTGTTTATTTATGTATTTTCTTTTTATTTCTTTGCTTATGTCTCTCCCTACATATTCTTTTCATATCCCTCTCTCTACCTCGTTTTATGTTGTAAATTTTTATTATTGAGAGGTCATATATATATATATATATATATATATATATATATGTGTATGTATGTATGTATGTATGTATGTATGTATGTACATACATATATATATATCATATGCTATTAAAATTCACACACATAATGATTAGGAGTTTTGAGCAGGCGGTGGCAAAGTGCACCCTACTTTGAGTTTTGAGCAAGGTGGTGGGCAAAATTCCCTACTTAGAGTACTTCAACACTTGTAGTACTACCGAACAACTTACAACCCCTATGTGAACATTGTGCCATCAATCACACATGCTCGTAGATTGCCCAAGGAGAGTTGCTTTATTGCAAGCTACCTTACAATACTCAACACTCAATATCTTAGGTGTGCAAAATGGGCATTTGTCCATAGTGCCACTAAATGTGCTCACCCTCATACAAGCCAAGGTGCGAGCAAAAGCCAAAAAGCCTCACAATAACACTCAATATCTTAAGTGTGCAGAATGGACATTTTTCCATAGTCCCATTAAATGTGTGCACCCTCTTACAAGAGACAATGTGCAAGAAAAAGCCAAAAAGCCTAATGACTACACACAAAGGGTGGATGAGAATACCTTAAAACAGAAACCCAAAATGACAAACATGCTTCTAAACGCAAATGAACTAAAGATACATGAACTAGCGAGGTTAAGGCACCTCATGACAAGAAAAAAAGGCATGTAGAAGAAACATTTCCAAAAGACATAAAGGCCATACACAATGTTGAAGCATCAAAAGCTGCCCATAAAACCACAAAACCTACAACCAACAAGTGTTCAAAAGAAAGTTTATTCTTGTCTCGCTACATGGTCAAGAACAATGGGAACTTGGTGACCCAAGAAGAATCAGAAGATGAAACAACACCTCACTTGGCGCCCCTAACAGTCCAATCCAAGATGTAATACCCAACACATCACCCTAGGTTGAGAACCACACTCTTGGAACATGTCACGAACATAATAAGCAAGCTCGAGAGAGCATGATTAGTGTCAAATTGGATCACCTGTTATAATTTAACCACATAATGTCGAATCCATAAAAGTAACTCAACCACAAAAAGAAGAGAAGTATCAATTTCCCTTTCAAGAGGTAGATGTATTATTTACCAAAATTAATCCTTTCAAACCTCAGCTTAATGTTTTAACCAAGCTAAAGAGTAACAATTGAGCCCTAATCTAAAAGAGGTTTATATATGTGCTCTTTTGTGGTTGTCCTTTCAAAAGCAGCCATTTTTGCATTCCAAATGCTATAGCTTCCAAGTTTCCACACCTATGGTCTAAACACAAAATGTACTAAGATCTGAAAGAAGATATATAGAAAGGTATTCTAATGCCCAAGAAATTTACAAGCCTCCAACAAGTCTCAAAAATAATGGTCAGTGGACCTACGGTACCATTGTTGTACCCATTGGGAACCCTTGACAACAGTGAGAGTCATGATGAAGAACTTAACATAATGGACCAATCCCTTGACAATCCACATGAAACTCCAAACTCAACACTTCCTCTTGAATCACCTCTCCAAGTATGGCTAGATTCCAGTGGGGATAAGAATGTTAAATGGAAAAGAGTGTGTGTGGCGCTAGCCATAATATCATGTCTTGGGAAACTTTGACATATTTGGGCTAGCCAATCATCCCTAGAGATTGTGGAGAACCGATCGAAATCTTGGGCCATCTCAAACAAACATACTCATAGTGCGTGGAACCATGATATGCAAGCTCTATGCGGCTTCTTTCCAGAAACCCGTAAGAAGGAAGGAATCGTCCTTAGTAGATTTTGCATGGATGATGTTGGTATGCAATTAATCAATCAATCAAACTTGTCATCCTAGACACTCCTAAAGGCATTTTCACAATGCTTTTGTAGAACGAGTGGAGCCCTTGAAAGAATTAAAAACCCCCATGTTTGAACTTGACCCTGATCTAAATCTTCCTAAAATAGAGGTCGGCATTGAAGTTTCCATGGCAATCAAAACAATACAAGCTCAAATCTACATGTGCCATGAACATGATCTCATGACCTTTGATATGTGGGAATTATTAGGCTAACCTGCACTACAAGCTACATGAAAACTAACCCCTTGTTGAATTGCAAGTTCTTTGTGCTTAAGTATGTGTTGGGAAGGATTTAATTCTAGAAGTACCCAAGCTTAACCATGCTTCACTAGCAATACATTCACCTTGAAGGTTGACAAGTTGAAAGTAGCTCAATATACTTTTACATGCTATTTTTTACTTGGGAGTTCATATTCTTTCTTCCCTCTTGTTGACTTCCCATGTTTTTGTGTGTGCTCATTTTTGTAATTTCATGTGTCCATGGTGCTCGCTAGCTTCTGGGGTTTCATTTTAGTTTGCTCATGAGTTGTTTGTGCTTGTGGGAAGGTAGAAGCTTGTGAAAGTGTGGGAATCTATTAAGTCATTTTGGAACCCCAATTTTGTAGTTATCTACCTCTTGTGTAATGTAGCTTTATTAAGATGTGGGCATTAGATGTAGGCTATGTACATGGGTATGATGTCATTGCAAAGGTTAAAAATATATGTCTTTTTAAGATGTGTATGGCCTAATGTGAACACAAGGCTACGTATATAAGTGTATGGCCTAGTATGAACACATGGCAAGGTATATAAGTGACTTTTAACATTTTATGGACTTTTACACATAATACAAAAGAGAGCACTTTGCAAACTCGTGTACAAGAGCGAAAGTGTGTGCTTGAGAGAGCTCATGCGTGTATGTTGTGCCTTTATCATATGCCAGAATTTTGAAATGGGAAACTGCAGACCTCGAGAAACACGTGCAACAAAAAAAATAAAGAAATGAGAGAGAACACCAAATTGGGTCCCACTTGCCCCACCAAGCATGTGCCAAAAGCATCCCTGCTTGAGTATTTATAGATTTTATTACTTCAAAAATAGGTTACATGGTTATTTTAGCCCTTGCTTGCTCCACAAGCTTTTCTTTTACTAAAATTTGATAGTAAAATATCTGAAAAATCTCACTCCCATGATAGTCCTCCCGGTTGAGGATACAACCATTCTCGGTTGTAAATATCATCGCAGCACTCAGGTGATTAAACACGTTAATCATTCCTAGATTGGATTCACTTACAGTGTCTTCACACGTGTCTTAGAGTTGACTGGATTCACTCACAATCAAACTACCACATTAGATTCACTCACAATCAAACTACCACATTAGATTCACTCACAATGTCTTCACACACATCACACGTATTCACAGAGTTAATCAAACTCATACCACATATCCCACACGTGTCACAGTTGGTTGGATTCACTCACGGCCACCAACTTGGGTCACCCTCTAAAGAATTAATCATATTCGCTCTTAATTCTTATACCACACTTGGGTCACCCTCTCAACAATTAACCAAAAGAGTTGATCGAATTCACTCAAAATCAAACTCACACATTCCTTACATGCCTCACACATGTCATAGTTGGTTGGATTCACTCACAACTAACTTGGGTCACCCTCTCAACACTAATTGTGATAAGTTATCCGCGTCATAAATAAATATCACTAAGTATTCGTCACAAACATGTAAAAGAGACATAGTCTATGCGTAATAAATTCTAGTGTCCCATACCAACAGAAATTATCCCACACAAATCTAGAGATAAGTATGCATCAGAATACTTCACATAGGATTAATCTCATGTCCCTTATGCATCAGAATACTTCACATAGGATTAATCTCATGTCCCATACCATAAGACTAAAAGAAGTTCTACTTTTGATGCATAAAAACTCTCCTTGAAATTTACAAAAAGTCTTAAATAAAATTTATTGTAAAGATAATCAAATGAATATATTACCCTTTGTCGTGGTAGTCTTTTTCTTCATCATCATCGATCATATTGAGTCCAAGTGAAATAAACTTTGACTTACATGGACAATTTGATGTGATATGTCCAATCTCGTTATACCTGAAACACTTCTTTCAATCATGTTTATTAGCTTTTTGTGAATCATCTACCTAGGTGTGAATACTTGTATTATGGTCATTAAGCGACGTATCAAATGATTTTGGAGAGGCTTTAGGATTCAAAAATGTTAATGTCGAGGTTTGGAGTGTCATTGGTTTCTTGGAAAAATCATTTTTTTAATAATAAAAAGTTTCCACAATATTAAATAAAACTTGATGATGTAAAATAAAATGCAAAAGTAAGAAGGTCTTACCTTGATGTATTGTTGACTACAAAAATGAAAAAGTTAAGAAAAAATAGAGAATTTAAAACAATTCGTAAATAGCTGAAAATATAATCATTCGGTAAAGATGGGGTCTTATCGTGCTAAGTAGAGCTGATAATTGTCGGAAGCTCAACACGGCTCCGTGGTATAGATCATTGGTATAACCTGCACATCATGCTTACACCACACATAACAATATGCCTACCCTCATGTACAAACTCAAGGTTATAAAACTAGTTAAGTAAAATTACCATATTGCCTAGAATAACATCGGCCGAAGTGAGGTGCATAACTGAAAAATTTTATTCAGGTCCCATATCCCTGCAGAGTTGATGACGCATCGAATGTGGTTTGGTCATAACAATATAAAATTATTTGTTTTTGGACTCATATAGCAATAATCGCTCTTTTGTTCATTTTTCTCTCTTTCTTTCTTTCTTTTTCTCCCTTTTCTTCTCCTTCTTTTCCTCTTCTTCTTCTTCTTTTCCTTCTCTCTCCTCCTCTTCTTCTTCTTCTTCTCTTTCTTCGCTCTCCTCCTCTTCTTCTTCTTCTCTTTCCTCTTTTTCTTCTCCTTCTCGTCTTTCTTCTCTCTCCTCTTCTTCTTATTTCCCCCTGCTCACCACACGCTACCATGCGGCTCCCAGTATATCTCACATAGTGTTTAATAGCTCGACGAAAAAGGGTATAAGGGAAAGATTAGGTTGTGTCTTGCATTTGTCTCTTAGGAGACATCATTGCCCATGTTGAGCCGATGCTTATGGCCGTTCATTGTCGATCGTGTGCTACCGATCGTACGTGTGTGCTGGTGCCGTGTTCTGTCGGTGATGCGGCCTGTGGTCGTCGTTGCACCAGTCTCACAGTGCTTTTTCATTGTTCGTTGCTCTACCATTGTTTGGTCGGTGCTGTGCAGGCCGTCCTAATCGTCGTCACGCTGGGTTTCTTGGGCTTTGTACTGCCGTTCCTCACCTTCACACACACAGAGGACCTGTTGGTCCCGAGCCGTCTGAGTGCCCCAAACATTCACACCTTTCTGATGGACCGAGCGTAGCCAGGGCTTTGATATCACTGAAACGGGAAATCGCGGACCTCGAAAAATGCACGCAACAAAAAAATACAAAAACGAGAGAGAGCACCAGATTGGGTCCCAACTTCCCCTCCCCAAACGTGTGCCAAAAACATCCCCGCTTGAGTATTTATAGATTTTATTACTTCAATAATAGGTTACTTGGCTATTTTAGCCCTTGCTTGCTCCACAAGCTTTTCTTTTACAAAAATTTGATAATAAAATCTCACTCCCCGTGATAAATTGTCTTGTGAGTGTGAGAGAGTGAGAGAATTAACCTTCTTGTGTGTATAACCACCACAATGAGTGACACACCGGCAGAGCTAATGACAAAGTGGAGCGACCAAATGGAAGTTGCATCTCAGAACACGGCTCGATACGAGTAAGTCATAAGTTCCCCAGATAGTTGCAATTATATTCTAGATTGGCCCAAGGTAGGAAGTAACAACTTTGGCACACCACCGTGGAGGCGTCCAGTTGTCGTTCATTCCTTTGTTTACTAGCTTAGCATGTTTGAGAAGTGCTTATTAATCATATGTGCATTTGGAAATGATGTAATTATGTGTGAGTTGAGAAACAGAAAATGTTTCTTTTCTAAACAAATCGGGTTTATAATGTTTTGTTTTGTTTTTCATGCATTGAAAGGCCATAGCACATGTTGTCAATTTGTTGTATTGCGTGCATCGAAAAGACAAAGCACACATTGTCAATTTGTTGTTTGCTTTCCATATTCCCATCAATTTTAATGTTTATCTATGCTGTCAAAGAATGAAAAATCCCCCCCCCCCCCCAAAAAAAAAGAAAAAGAAAAACTAAACTAAACTAAACACCAAAATTGGGTACATAGGAAGCCCAAAATCAACACACACAAGCTCTAATTTGGTTGGAAAATCCTAAAATTTCAGAAATCTATAGAAATACACGTTGGGTCTGCAATGGTACCTATACCACAAGTTACAAGAACAGCAACAGCGATAACTGTTACAGTTATGGATCACATGTCATAGAAACGGGGATGGAAACCCAACTCAAAACTCAGATTCATTGCACATGTTTAGTGATACTAGGAATGTTGTGTGAGATGGGTGAAATGTCAGCTCCACCACTAATGGATTCCTTGAAAGCGCTTGTGAGAAGAGATGAAAAAATGGTCACAACACGAGGAGAGACTCCAAAAGTGGCAAAGCCGGCTGGAATAGAAGGACGTACCCCAAGAGCTAGTGTTGCTCCTACAACTCTACATGTACCTACAGCAACATTTTATGAAATGCCAAGAGACAGACATGTACCAACCCAACTCAAGTGACTTAAGCTGATGCCCAAATTTCACGGGAATACAGATCCTAGAAGACATTTGGAAATATTTGCCCAAGTCTGCGAAGCCTTACGTAATGGTTCAGAGCTCTAAGAGCTGAGGAGAAGGTTGACTTTAAAATTTTGAAAGGAGTGTTCATACACAAGATGCATCGGGAAACACTCGTTTGTATCCTCACAAGGATCTAGTGTTGTATATGATCTGCTCTCACGAGTTCAAAATGTCTTCATCTAAGAGACTGATTGCGATGGGGTAATCATAACACAAACTTGTATCATTATCCTAGAGCTTCTAATGCATTGCCTTACCAAAGAGAACTCCCCTTACCTTACTAGTGCCGCAAGGGCAACAAGCAAACTACAAATGTCACAGTACAAATGCAGTAAGAACAATCAGAGAGGACCAAGTAGAGAGGTGTGTGCCTTAAGATTCCCTTACCTCCACTTCTACTACCACCACAACCTCTCGCATATAAGCTACTCTCGTCAATCAAGTTTGGAGTATGAAGACAAAATTGAGCCGAATCCACTTTAAGTGGATGATTTACAGGATTCTTTACCAAGTTATTATTGGGACCATCAGCGAGTTCCATTCCAATGTTGCAAGCACATGTACAACCCAAAGGCAGCTGCCTCATTTCCTCGTAATTTCTTTAAACTATAAAAATTCATACTACATGGCTAGCCCCAATTCTACCAAAAACACTTTTTGCAAAAAACAAATGCTGGCTTCATCCAAAAGCTTGGCTACTTATGAAAATGCATGTCACAAGGCTCCCAACTGTTTAGCTATGATGGCACGGTGGATGAGTTAACATTCAGCAGCTATACTACTACTTTTTAAATTCACAGCTTTCACTACGAACCTGCCCACACTTCCCTCACATGGACGTGCACCTTCATTGCACTGAGACTACAAGAGGTCCTTTGCGATTGTTAACATCCAGACAGTTTTCACTTGTACTACATTGGGTCATTCAGGTCTACGCCTAGGGCAGACAGTTTTCACTTGTACTACATTGGGTCATTCAGGTCTACGCCTAAGGCTTATCAGCTGCAGACTCCACCAACATTTTGTGTTTTTGACGAAGAGTTTTTGGGGCTTTTGAAAGCCTGACACAAAGAGTTTTAGGCATTGCATATCAAAATCCTAAACACGAGTTTGAAAGAAATTCTTGAATAACCTAAAATAAAAGAGGGCAGAGATGACTACTATACTTCCAGACCAGAGGACTTAGGACATTAGAGAATGAAGCAAGCCTCCAGCCCACCAAATCCCTGAAAATGATGACAAACACGTGCGTGAATTACACCTGTCCACAAAATGCATCCCAGCAATCAGCACATTTGTTACATTGCAATGAACCGAGCATGCCACTGCTGATCTTGAACCCATATGGAGACAAGGAAAACCAGGCAGCCAGGCAACCATAACCCCACCATGAATATAGATAAAGTAAAAACAGTACAGAGGATGTCTAGTGCAAAAAACATGTTTGATTCCAAACCACGACCTTTTACAGTCTTCTCTCCTTTTTACACTCCTCTCTAGTTTACTTCAAGCTAAATGATCTTAGTGCTCTTCACAGTTAATTCAATCCCACCAGCACAAGTGCTAGAAGCGTTGAGATACATCTAAATTGAAAGGTCAATCCTCTAGCCAATCCATCAAAAGCTTGAAGACAAAAGATACACTGAGAATCTTTTCCTGCTGGAAGCAACACTCGTTAACCAGAGTACATATGCGTGTCTCAAGTTCGAAATACTTCAAAAGTAGCTTTTTCCATAGATGCCACAGCGTCACTCAAACTTTGAGCTTCAAGGTTCACATGAGAAATTTCCCCAACCGAATCATCACTTTCGTTGACCACCCACAAGAGAACTCCTAGGATGGCACTGCAAAACATGAACCACCAAAAGAGTTAACAAAGTCTGGTACAAATTGAAGAGCCAAAGCCAGCACACATACAAACAGGGCCCATACATAGCTAGGTAAAGGAACTCTCCACACAGCCTATTTATAAAAAGGGCCTATATATAGCTAGCTAAAGGAACACTCCATACAGCCTATTCATAAACAGCTAGCTGAAAGGACTCTGCTCCCACATACTATATGTAGACGTGTCAATTTGTTCTGGCAACTCCTTGATGTCCACCTCAAAGCGCTCTTGGACCTTAAGGAAAAAAACTTAGGATCTTTAGACATGTAAAGATCAAAACCACAGTTAACTTAGTCAGCTGCACAGTGGAAACTGACCTTATTGAGGACCTCTGAGTCTTTACCAGAGGCGACAAACGTGATAGCAAGGCCTTTTGTCCCAAAACGACCCGCTCTTCCAACCTAAAACAGCAACAACTAGCTTAAAAGAGAGGTAAAGCTTTGATAGTAAGGCTCATTACAAAATGGTCATGCCTGCCAAGAGGGATCATCATGACCACATGTGAGCCTTGGACAGACAAGATGCATGCATTGCCATCAGCCAGGTCTCAGTAACATCACACTGCTTGCCTTCGACCAGTCATGACCACTTGTGAGACTTGTATGAGTAATCTTGCCCATCCAAAAGCCCTCGCCCACGAGATTTGAACATGTGAAGAGATTTCAGCTTACTCTGTGAAGATAAGTATCTGCTTCCTCCGGCATATCATAATTGATGACAATGTTCACTCGCTCAATGTCTATGCCACGCCCGACCAAATCAGTGGCCACAAGTATCCGTTTGTGTCCCTCCTTGAAGTTTTTGTATCGTGTTAATCTAAAACAATTAAAAAATTACAGCAAAAATCAGCACTGAAAGACGCCTGGACAGACATTTAAACCCGGATTGGGTGGACAATGTAAGGCCAAGGCGATGTAAACTCACCTCTCTTCTTGTGACATGCCAGAGTGAATGCAAATGGAAGGAAAATTGCACTCCACAAGAAGCTTGTTCAACTCCGCTGCCCGGCCAACACTCTTCACAAATATCACCACTTGATTGAAGTCCAGGGCATCCAGGAGGTCATTAAGCTTTCGGTTCTTCTCCTGCTCGCTTAGCTTAATGTAGTGCTGATTCAAGGAAAAGCTTAACATTAGACCATGTACAAGATAGAGACTAGCAAATCCAGCACTTAATCAAGTCATGCTGAACATACATACCTGCACCAGTCCATGTAAGGTAAGCTTCGCCTCATCGTCAACGTAAATCTCCATGGGCTGTACATGAAAACATTGCCACATACATAAGCCAATGAACTATATTAGAACCACTAATTTGATGGAAAAAGCGATAGCGATGCTGTTCGCCGCACATGGTTGTCTCTACATTAAGAGTGGTGCACTCGCCCCCTCCCCTGTGAGAGGTGCTGCCAGATCTTACGGAGGATGTGCTGTCTGGGGAAAGAACGCTTTGAAGGGCCACCAGAGTGCCAGGCGGGCCCAAATGTGCTGTTCTCTTGTAAAGCCACCCTAAATAACTTTCTAGCTCTAGTAGCCACTGATAGCCCAAAGAACTTGAATTGTGCCTTTTCAAAGGAAAAACATCTCGAAAGCTTAAGAACAAGATTTGCGCCACAAGACATTACATCTTGCATAAACCTCTTGCAAACAGGTCGGATTTCTTTGCTGAGCGTTGCAGAAAACATCATCACTTGCTTATCATGCGGCGTGAGCTTGAAGATCTCCTGCACGTCCCTTCGCATATCTACACATGTAAACGCATGGGACCATACACAATTTAGGAGTATTCAGGGGTTTTACTGCCCTAAAGAAACAATGAGCAAAACTTACCGAGAGATTCAAGCATCTTGTCACACTCGTCGAGAATGAAGTGTCTAACACTTTTCAGATTCAAATCCTTGTCCCTAGCCAAGGCCAAAACTCGGCCCGGAGTTCCCACAACAACATGGGGGCTATCATTTTTCAAAAGATCCTTATGATTTTTTATGTTGACCCCTCCATAAAACACAGACACCTTACTGTCCGGGAGATAGGTACTGAACCTTTCGAATTCATGGCAAATCTGCAAAACATATAGATCAAAGATGTGTAATAAGAGCTGCTGGTTTTCACCTTTCATTTCAGGTAAATTAAGCGCCATAAATGATTACCTGATATGCCAGTTCACGAGTATGGCAAAGGACAAGGGCAGCAACCTGCCCAGCTACCGGTTCAATCTGTTGAAGAGTAGAAAGGACAAATACAGCAGTCTTCCCCATGCCAGACTTAGCTTGGCAAATAACATCCATCCCAAGTATTGCTTGTGGAATGCACTCGTGTTGTACTGGTACATAGAGAAGGCAAATGACTAAGTCAAAAGGAAAAATCCCACAGCAAATATGATCAGGCAATACCAGTCATGATCAAAAGTCTCTTACTAGCAGTAACTCACCTTCAGAGGGATGCTCAAATCCCGAATCTACAATTGCACGGAGCAGCTCTGGTTTGAGAAGAAAGTCTCTAAAACCTGAACTATGAATCCCAACATATCCTCTGCAGGCCGAATCGGGTCAGAACATGAACACAGCATAGCTACAACCCAATCACTTCAATAAATATTTCTCAAGATCAATGTAGTCTAACTTAATTTACGTAATTTCTAAGCAATATAAGAAAAGCTGCAGTAAGCAAAAAGCACAGAAACTTAAAGGAAGAACTCAATTGTTCCGATTTGAGATAATCGCCCATCCGGGAGTGAATGAGAGTGTTGAGCCTTGCACAGCAAATTTTGATTTGAACTGTTCCACAACGGAGGGCCAGCAACCACCCACTTAGACTCTATGTTCACGGACAACACAGAACAAAAAAACATTTCCTTCTTATGATCTTTGAGCTCATCGTGTGGTTGATGCGATGCTTTACACCTCTGTTGCGTCCAAGTCCGGGATCAGTGGCAATTAAATGTCACCTGTCCTCAATGTCCCCACATGATATGTTCACCATACATGAACCAAGACTCACTGTCATTGAAGTCGCATAACCTGTAAGTTACACAACCTTCTAATACGAGGGCTGCCCAGCACGCTTTGCACACGGCTTCTGCAATTCTTTTCATTGCCACTGCACATGTGATGCTGCTTGTAGACATCTTTACAGTTATCCGAAGATTTTGGTTTACTTCCAGCTACTACCTATCCATCCAATGTACACATTAACTTTGTTTAACAAGTTCTCCTGCATTGAATTGCCATGCCCTCTCTACTTGCAAAAGCTGCCGACCTCAAACTAAACTTCAGTGCCCACTTTCTCAAGCTAATGTGATCCACACCTTGACCATCTCTGTTTCACTCAGAACAGGAATGAAACGGACCTTCAAACTAAGTACTGAACTGTGATACTTACAGCAGTGACCTCATTCAGTTCAAAAGCCTACTGTCTTTGTTCTCACGAGGATCATTCTAGCACCTCATTTAGCTCATGAGTCTACTGTCCTTGTTCACACGAGGGGTTTTTCTAGCACAAGGTAATAAGTTTAGACATATCTTAGATGTCAGAATCTAAAAAAATACCTAAAAAGGCTCAACATATACCAGTTAATGATTTGAGAAAATTACAAATTTTAGTAAGGTACAAGGTCACACCTTCAAGTGAGAAGGAGATACTGACCCTCAAAGAAAACCCTACATAAAGTGAGAGGGAACGGACCAGCAAATCCTGTAGGCACAGCAAGCTATGATGGGCTCCATCCACATCTCAGGCCTTGTGAAGTCAGAAGATTATCTATGCCTTAGCCTTAAAAATCAGTTCCAGAAGCTGCCCATTCTCCAACCAAAGACCCTGTGATCTGCTTCAAAATCATGATCTATCACAGCAACCATCTTGTTTTTCCAACCGACTGAAACTCTTCACACCATCTACGTAAAACTTGGCAATAGCTGCAAAGTACCACCACTGCTAAAAACTTCATGCTTCCAGCACACCCAACCGAACCCGTGCTCATGATTGGATAGGGGCAGCAGAAACGTGGTACAAAACTAAGATTGGCAGGCATGTAGACTTCTTTCTTTCATGGATGATTACTCGAGCTACATCTTTAAGGCTCCTGCTGTATTTTCTGACAAGACGCGGGTGAACGTGTGATTAAAAACCAGTCGGTCCTTAGCTGCGGTGTAACAAACATTACATTCTGATGAAGCTCAGGAGTGAACTGAAGAAGCAAAGCTTAGGGAGGCCATTGATGCCATGGCATACACGAACCCGAGATCTGGACATAGCAATCATGCAGTTTGCCCACAAAATTCTTGGTGTCCCCCATGTTGGACTGAATCATTAAGAAAAAGTTCAAAGAGCTGCTGGAGAAACCTTTGGCAGCACTCATCTTTTTATGAGACAGTTCTACACTACAGCAAAGGTTGAAGATGGCTTGACCCGCCAAGTTGCCCCCATGCTAAAGAGAAGGACTCAGAAGCCTGTTGAACCACCGAGGCTGAAGCTCCGGGTACTTACTTTTTCCCTGCATCTCCTGATGCCTTTGTTGCAAGGGCGTCTGGGGCGGCTTCTTCTTCTTCTTCATAATCAAGGAGCTCCTCATGGTAGGTGTCCCCATCCTTGATGTCATCCATACTGGAGAGCTGCAGGGTTGAGGAAGATTTCTGCAAGACTCGAAGAATATATCTGCAACACCAGGAACAGAAGCATCCTGAGCCCCGTAGTCACAAACTTGACTGCAACTGTTTTATTCCAAAAAACCTTAACTGCACCTATTCGACTGCCCAACTGCACAGAAAGCCTAAAACAGAGTCCCTGACCAGAGAAACGTTGAGACACGACGCCTTAAACCCCGAAGAAGCCATGAATCAAAACCCTAAAACAGATCAAAACCTGAAGCAGAAGCCCTACACAAAAATCCTAAAACAGAAATGCCTGAAGAGGACACGAGAAGAGCCCCTCCCCCTTACCAAACACAGAGATCCTCAAAACACACTAAACCGCATATAGGCCTTCAACCCCGAAGAAGCCTAGAGAAACGTTGAGACACGACGCCATAAACCCCGAAGAAGCGATGAATCAAAGCCCTAAAACAGATCAAAACCCTGAATGCAGAAGAAAAACCCTAAAACAGAAATGCCTGAAGAGCCATGAGAAGAGCCCCCTCCCCACCCCCCCTTACCAAACACAGAGATCCTCAAACACACTAAACCGCATATAGGCCCTCCACGAAGACCCATGCCCTCAAAGCCCTACAGCAAAACCCTTCGAAAATCCTAGCCCTAGGCCCCCTTGGTGCAAAACAGAATCAAAACCAAGAAAAGCAAGCTCCTTCAGAATTCAGGAGAAAGGGGGACCTGCAGCAAGAACGACGATGAATTCAGTGGAGAGGGATCGAACCCTGGACGGTGAATCGCTGCCGAAGAAGAGCCGACCTGTAGCTGCTGAGAGAGAGAGAGGCGCGCGCGTGTGTGTGTGTGTGTGTGTGTGTGAAGAACCGACCGTGTTAACGAAACACCAAAGACTTTTCTTCTCTTAAGCCAAAAAACCAATGCCAGTTAATAAAATTAATTATTACAGGCTTTCCAAGTTAACTCGGCCAAAATAGGGTAAACATACCGATGGTAGGTCATTTCCGCCTTGATGGATGGTGCCAATTCTGCCAAGCGACTTCTTCAAATCGGCGGCTGCCAGTTCTCTTCCTGCAACTACTGCAAATCACACTGCTACAAAGGGGCTGATTATCTTCAATCTCTTTTGCTTCACAGAGCACAGAGGTTTCCTGCGTTTGTGAGAGAAAGGGGAGGAGACACCCTTGGTGGGAGAGAGATACATAGTTAATTTTGCATTGGTGATTTCTCTGCGTGTCTTTTGCATTGCAAAATTTATGTGTGTGATGCCACTTTTGCTGGAGTGCTTCCACCATACCTCTGTACTCTAGATGGGTGACCAAATTTTCATGTAAAACGAACCTTGACTGTAAGCTACAGGGAGCCCCCAGGCAGTGGGTTAATGCATGCATAATCAAAGTTGGATTGTAAACTGCCCTCAATAGTCAGCCCCATTTGCCCAGCGAAATCAGCACCTCACATTTGCTCCCACAAATCAGTGCTCATCTGCCAGCGCCCACTTGACCAGCTCTTATGTGCTCTACAATTTTGCTGTTGTTTCCAGGACAGAACCTCAATCTTGCCCAGTTTGCAGTCCTCATCGAGAGAGCGAGAGAGAGAGAGAGAGAGAGAGAGAGAGAGTGAGCTGGGCGTTTGTTTTGTTTTTCCACTTGTGTGTGCTTTTTTCTATTTTGCAGATAGTGGTGGTTCGACAAGATGTTATCCATGGAGGTCCATCATGCCAGTCCGAACAGCCAACCAGGTGTCTAGTCCACTCTTGGGACCTCCCATACGGGGCACCATGATGCATGAGTCAGCATACACAAGCTCCCCTTGCAAAGTAAAGCTCTTTGACCCCTCATTTTTTGCAGGTCATCCCTTGATGGATACCACAACTTCCAATGCAGCACACTTTTCAAGTGGTTTGTCAACAGAAAGAGGATGACCTCATGGTGCAAGATGAAGTACAGTGCTAACCAGCGCAGCGGGAAAAACTCCTGAGCTTGTAGCCAGGGCACAACAGAATAGATTGTCAGGTGATCAGATAGGTGCAGGAAGAGACAGTTGGTCTCTGCAGGACTTTTAAGTACTTACCAATGCCAAGCTTAGGTTGGATGACATGCTAGTATATGCAAAGGGGAAAGCCCAATTTCTAAGTTAGTAAATAGGCTAAGGAGAGGTTTTAAACGCGCTGCATTTCAATGTTGCCACAAGTGGGAGAATTCTTGGGGCAAATTCAAGAGATTAGAGAGATTGGGATAAGGCAGTTCCGAGTGGCAAGAACTCATTATGGATAATGCGAGGTTGGATTAACCACACTAATGTAAACAGCTCGAACAATGTGCAGAGGCATGAGACCACATCATCACCCACTATACAACAGGGTGATGCAAGTGGGGGGAGTTCATGGCAGCACTTACTCAACCTACAATGGACCCATAACGCGAGCAGAAAGAAAAGACATAGTCGTCGTGAATCCCATATAGCAGGTGTGAAGCAGGACTTTCAAGAGAAGATTGTTCATACTATGCAGCAATTAGAGACACAGCATGATGTATGCCGCTTTGTATAAGCCATGGTTGTGTGTGAGGTCAGTGGCAGAGTGAAGGTTTAACCCCGTTCAGGGTTAGGCTCTTTGAACAGCATCTCAGTTCAAAAAGAATAGGAGTGTTTATATATTTTGTTTTTGATTTGGATGCAGCAATATGATGGATAGGGTTTGGGTTTGCATGTATGCAAACCCTATTGACTCCAGCAGAGGACTTGCATAGGAGATGGTCAAGTTGAGCCTTCTTGTGTTTGCATGATGGATAGGGTTTGCATGTATGCAAACCCTTATTGACTCCAGCAGAGGACTTGCATAGGAGATGGTCAAGTTGAGCCTTCTTGTGTGTAGCTATGCACACACTCAAGATTTCACTACTTACATGTTGGGTTACACTCTAAGAATCTGTATCATTACCTATGATTACATTACTTGTCTTTTGTCCTCCTAAACAATGCTATCTTGTCCCATTGGAAGCAAATCTGATTCTCCCTTATAATCCTTGCCTCTTTCGTTAAACACCACTGTATGCGCAATGGGGAATTACAAGGGAAATTCCTCCTAGATTCTTTCACAGTTCAGGGTCTCAAGTGGTTCAAATGTGACCACTTCTTAAATCACTAGCTCTAAGTCAGCCTAAAATCTTCGGACTAACTCTTGCATTTGTTTGATTTGAGCTTTCTGAGGAGCTCAAGGCTCTGGTAGATAATGGGTTCACTGTCTGGCAACTCTTCAACCATGAAATGATGCTATTCTTGGAATTACAAGGGATGCAAGTAGTGTCGCCTTTGTTTTTAAAATCTCTTACACACACACTCTTACTCAAGTATTTTAAAATTTTCATTATACATGTGTAATCATCGCTTTCTTAAACTCATATATAATAGCTTACTTGCATGATTTGGCAAGTTCAAACCCCGTTGTATGCTTGATGTAGTGCTCTATAAACGAGATAGATGGTGTGTGTCTGTGTCGTGCTTTGAATTTCCTTCAATAAATAAAAAATCACTTAATATATTTTTCTACATCTCTCTAAATTTGCTCTTTCTCTATGTGTGTGTGTGTTGCTCTCCCTTCGTCTCTCTCTCTCTCTCTCTATATATATATGTGTGTATATTCACACACACACATATATGTGTGTGTATATGTTTCTCTCTTTCCCTCTCTATCTTATATATATGTGTGTGTACGTGTGTCTCTCTATATATATATATGTGTGTATATTCACACACACATATATGTGTGTGTATATGTTTCTCTCTTTCCCTCTCTCTCTTATATATATGTGTGTGTACGTGTGTGTTTCTTTCCCTCTTTCTTATATATATGTGTGTGTACGTGTGTCTCTCCCTCCGTCCCTCCCCTCTCCCTCTCCCTCCCTCTCTCTCTCTCTCTCTCTCTCTCTCTCTCTCTCTAAGGCACATGCACACGCACACACTGTGTCAAGAACCTTCTTACTTCTTGCAAAGACTCATAGGATAGTGGCTAAACCACTTATCTGAGATCGTGGAAGTTCCATTGGGAGAGGCTAAAGAGGCCAAGAGGTGTGTCAATCCCTCTTGTTTAAGCCCTTCTTTTACTCTCAATCCTCTAAATTAATCCTTCCAAAAGGTAATTGTCAAGCTAGAAAGCTTGAACCACTCTCCTCTCCACTTTAGCTCAATTGTTCCCTTACTCAGCTCTATCAAGCATGCACACTCAATCACACTTTGAGCAATCACACAAGTATGCATACAACAAACAAGCAAGACGTAAGAGAACAAGAGAAGAAAGCTTTGCACTTTATAAATGATAGATTCTCCCTTTCACATTATCAAAAGTGGTATATACAAGGGTTTTTTTCAATCGGCCAACTTAAGTGGGTGCCCATTGCCTACCTCTATTCATATATACAAGCTTATTCATTGCCTATTCATATGTACAAGCCTTAGGAATGGATAATTTTACCACTAATTGGGCAAGCCTATTCGAGCAACTTAAGAGGTGCCCATTGCCTATTCATATATACAAGCCTTATGGATGAGGGCAATTGTTAAAACCCTAAGATCACTCTAGATAATCATCATGCATAAATATGCATAAACTAGGCATAAACTCATCCACCCAACCACCCCCGAGCCCAAGGGATGCACACATGAATTACAATGAAGTACCTCATACCTTAACCTTGCTGTCCCATACCACCAAGAGGTATGACTTCAATCCAGCAACACTCAGCTCTAGTATGAAATGGCTTGAGAGTAGATACAATCCTCTACACAAGAGAACATGCCTTGAGTGTGTCCTATACTCCTATTATAGGAGAGCCCTCAAGTGACTCTTGACTCTCCAATATCTAGGAGATAATTTCGAGTATTTTCCTGTTGATAAAGTCTGAGAGTCTTTATTAGGAACTTTTAAAACTAACGCTCCTAGTTCAAAAGACCGAGGTGAGTGTCCTCTATCAGCATAAAACCATGCCTTATCCTGAGCATTCCTAATAGAATCCCGAGCTTTGGCCAGCATTTCTTACATATCACGCAAGAAATCCCTCGATGCATCAAGCTCAATGTCCTTAAGACCGACATCAATAGGTGCCTTGGGGGGTTGATACCCATACATAAGCATGGGTACGTCTTTTCTCTGAGCGTCTTGGTCTGAGCACATTTTTCTGAGCATGGCCTATATTGTGATTTCGTAGATAATTTTATCATAACATCACACACCATTTAGTCATAAAACTATCCCAAGAAGATACTATATACATTTCTACCCCACAAAGATGCCGCTAACATCACACACCCTTTAGTCATAAAACTACCCTACAAAGATGCTATATACATTTAATTACATTTCTTTCCAATAGTATTTAGGGCTTATAAGATCCCTTTATTCACAAAACTACTTTTCATGTCTACTTCATTTCAACACCCTCCACCTACATCATCCATCATTCATACTATCATGATAGATAGTGATGATGAAATGATTGCAAGTCACATGGTGAAGAATTTAGGGTGCAAATTTGCATGCATCTATGCCGAAACATTTATTAGTTGCAAGGAGATACTTCAAGGTTCAATTCACCACGATGATCATTTGTACACAACTCATAGTTTTGACATGCAAACCTTAATTAAGATCTTAATTAAGATATGACATGATTATCACATCTCAAGAAAATAGAAAAAGTTTTATGAAACCAACATGCTCAAAATTGAATATGCGATATTGAGATTAATATTCATGGTGGGTACTCACATGATGTACTAATAGTTCTTCAATATGATTACTACATCTCTAGCAAATGAAATAGGTGCAAGACACCACAAAAGTTATACATGTTTAATACTAGGGAATCACAAGCAAAATGAATTGCTTGAAGGGAAAAACTCATGTCAAATCACTAGACTCAATCTTCTTTACTAATGTCATCCACATAGATATTGCGACGATGCCTTCTCTCTTTGATGGGGGCATTGAATGCAATGTCATTACACATCATCTCAGCCATAGCACCTGCATAAGAAGGCAAAAAGCTAAAATAGATCAATCAATATCAATGCCTCATTGATAATAATATTCTCCAACAAATAGGTTTAAAAAGATAAAACACGAGAGTAACATACTTACTAGTCGTCTGGAAGATTAACAACCATTTCCACATCTTCGGAATCATTTAGAGTCCCATAGTTGCTTAACACATTTCCCTTTCCTTTCTGTCCATCCAAAAATGGTTGCAATATAGAATTGCAAATGTCAGGATCATTCTCAATAGATAAGCATGCTCTCCCAGAATGCACGCATGCTTTTTGCATAGAACCAGTCCCAGCACCTAAGTCCACCACATGTCCAGAAATTGGACACAAGAACTCCAAGAAGTACAACATCATGCATGGAGCCTTCTCCAATGCACCTCTCCATGGAATACTCTCTCCATGTTTTATAGTCTGCTCACTTGTTAGTAAATAATGATGAAACAAACTACTTCCAAAAGCAATGCCCAATTTGGTACCAACCACGGAAGCATTTCCAGGATTACAAACACAAGACATACCAGCCCGATGAAGAAGGCATAAAACCACAACATCCACCTAAAGATAAGAAAAGAATTAAACATATACTTAGTACAAGCCATTTCATTATACGAGAGCATAAATTCTTTCAACAGGTCATTGTATGACAATTGTCTCACCTTATGATCAATACCACCAACTTTGATTGTGCAATATGCATCCAAGCATTGCATGTACATTCGACACATGCAAACTCCAATCTACTGATCCTAGCATAACGCTCAACCAAATGAAGAACATGAGGAGCACACATAACTAGGATCCAGCCAGAATCTGAAACAACTGTGGCCGCTACTAGCAAGGAGTAGCGTACATGGTCCTCTGTTCATAAATTCCAAGATGGAGATGTGGAATCCTCTACTCCAAGAGCTTCTAGCTGTGTAGGCAGATCAATAATGACAAAATCTGCAGCCCAAGCAACACTCTTACCATTTCTTGTTTTTCTTTCACCTCCAAGACCCACAAAGTATTCCTTCATGTCTATATAGGCTTGTGTGAAGTTTGAGACAGACAATTGCTTCCCAAACTTGACATAATCATAGCACCAAACCTTGCAATGTGAAGCATCACATGTGCCACTCTGATTCAAAGTTAGAGAGGTCAATGGAATGTACAAAAAGCGGACAGACCTATCTTTCCATTTACATCCTTTCAAAATGGGTGTAGACTGCAGTACCTGCACATCTATACCCACACCACATATGTAAAGACACAAAGTGATAACAACATATGTTACACAAACAAATAACAGCTTGAAAAAAGATCAAGAGAACTTACCATTATTAGTACCAGGATTTTTTTGGCCTACCACCCTTCTTTAGTTCCATACTTGAATCTTTGTCCTTTTTAGTCATCTTCTCAAGTGTTTTTTGAACCTGCATCATCCTCATGGACTGAATTTGAGCTTGATGAACCCATCTCTCCCTTTTTATGCTGTGTGTACAGCTCTACCTCCTCCTCGATGCAACATCCTTTTTTCATATCGAGCCACCGGGCAGTTCTTTCTCTCCCACTCAGAGAGCACTTGCTTCCCTTCTTTTTCTATCATGTTTGGAGAGTACATACAGAATTTTAAGTCCTGAATTTTTGTCCATACTCGACATATGAGCAACAATTTTTCAATCTTACCAACAGCTTCTAAGGATTGCAAGAATCTGCATACAATAAGAGTCTTAGTACAAAAGCGAAATACTTAAGGATGGATTTTTAATTGAAAAGGAAAAAACATGTATTGCTTACCTAAATACCAATCGTCGAGATGCCCTCGTCATCTCCATTTGTCCTGTTGTTGCTGTAGCAACAGTCATTGAATCCTTTAAATCTTCATAAAGTTCAAGTCTGTTCATTGCTTGTATTTCCCCAAAATACTCTCTCAACGTAGGATCTTGAGGAAGCACAAAGCTAGCTTGTTGACTAGCAACCAAGACCTGAGAGAGTAACCTCTCAGATTCACAAAGCAACTGATCCATCCATGCCTCTTTTGCCATCCACTTTATGAATTCTCTATCAGCTTTTGGCATCCCATAACTTGTTCTCAAATTTGAATCTGACCCTAAGATTCTGAGGGTTGCTAGTTGTGTCTCCTTTGAGACTTTTGCAATGGAGATGTTATACAACTTTTCCAATGTGACAATGGATGATTTATCATCAAATGGGAGGCTCCACAAGATATTAAACCAATCTTCACCATTTGTTGGTTTGATAATAGACAGAATCTACATATAAACAATACATGCAATCGTCACACTCAACTGTATTTTTTAATCATACAATACATGCATATCCCATACCTTGATCATTTTGTAAACAAACATCATATCTCAAAAAACACTTGAACACTTTAAAAAGTCAACTTTATGTTAAGAATCATTAAATTAACCATACCTTGATCATTTTTCGACCATACTTGAGATTCACATCCTTTCACATACTTTTAAGTGCTTTCTCCATATCAGCAACACTCAAATTTGGCTGAAGTTCCTTTAGCTTTGCCTCATAATCTTGCTTGTATAGTGGCTAAAATATATTCCAAAGAGATGAATGAGTACAATGAATTAGTTGGTTCTAATTTAAAAGATATCCATGACAAATGGTATGAAACTTACTGCAAATACCATTCTCCCTAGCATCAGAGATGTCAAAGGATACCAAGTACTTGATCCTTTACTGCTTTCATTTGCCCTATGCTTTTCAAGTGTCTTTTTTTCTTCCTCAGAAAAAAGTGATAAGTACTCATTCTCATCACACGAACACATTGTCTTCATGTTGTACAAATAATCCTTGAGATTTGTTTTAATAATTGCTGTTTCATTAAGGCTGAAAAATAAAAAATACATAGCTTCAAACATATTAAGAATTGTTCACAAAACCCTTAAAAGCTCGAAAAAAGGTAACACATATAAGCAAGAACTTGCACTTACAGATTGAACCTTTGAAGAGCAGCTATTAGCTTCATTTCTGTTTCTTTCTCTGGAGTAATAAAACTTGCTAAAACTTGAATATGCCATGCCTTTGATGTCTTGAATTTCTCCTCAATTAGAGACATCCATGCAACAGTACGGTGATTCCCCTCCCACACAAAAAACATCTTTCAAGACAAAAATGACCAATCAGCATCATCAACAATCTGTGCCTCAAATTTTGCATTTACATCCCTCCAACAAGAATCCCATGATTGTTCAATTTCATCTGTCACCTCTTGTGAAACACCATCCGAAAGTGTTGTAGATAAAATAAACATTCCTTTCTGTTGAATATATTTTTCTGCCTCTAGAGCTTGCTTTAGGCTATCCATATCAGTTCGTAGGCCTCTCACTCTTGTGTTTACAACACAACGACATAATGGGATCAAGGGAGCAATCTTTCCATGATTGATTGTTGCAAGAGATTCAATAACATCCTTCCCTTGGCCAATATCAAGTGCAGCAGGAAACACTTGCTCAAACTCCTCATCCAGTTGTTTATCCTCTTTCTTTCTCTTCTTAGAAGATTCCTCCACAATTATAGTAGTGTCTTCAAAGTCTTCCATCTCCTTATCCTCTTCAACTTCAATTTCAACCTCTTTTTGAATCTCTAAATTTGGTGTAGATTCCACTTGCAAACTTCTCTTGCTACTTGTCCTTCCACCTCTCTTGCCTCCTCGTTCTCCTCTTCCACCTCTCCCCCTCTTCTCAGAAGTTCTTAATTTTACCATCCTGCCAATGTGACAAAGATGCATTTAAAAAAAGAAGTCATCGCATGGCATAGAATAGACTTACAAGGTCAATTAAGTCCCAGCATTACTTCAATAGCATACAAAGAAACCCCAAGAGGCTTCAAAATAGAAAATACCTGAAGCTTGATCGTGACGCTACTAATTGAAGTTGCACTTTGACGAGATGATGGGGCTTGAGAAGACTAGCTGGACAACAAAAGCATACAAGAAAAAGTTATTAAGCATACAAGAACAAGTTATTAACCTTAAAAGCGTACAATATCTCGAATATACTGTGTTGTGTCTCCTAAGGCCTCCTCGTCTCCTTGCCTTATTTTCATAATAGTGCATGTGTCTAAAAGGGAAGCGAAAAATCTCCAAGTACTATGCCTACATATGTCAATATCATGTGGTGTATAGGAAAACAACGTGATGTGCCCTTAAACCACACAGTGTATTTTGTTTATACAGTGTATTTTGTTTATACAGCTTGGTATATATGTTCACTGTGCAATAATAATCTAGTCAACCAATTTACAATGACTGACTAGAAAAGACATGTTTTTTTGCATTTTAAACATCTTTAATACCTCCCTAATATCATAAGGGAGATATTGGGGGAAAGCACAAAGAATCTTGATCATAAAACTCATACTGAGTCTCTTCTACTACTCAAAATAGGCAACCAACAATCATAGAAGCCTTGAGAGGTATCGAACTTCAAAATATCCAAGTTGATGCTGTAAACATAGTATGCTGCTCTAGGTTATCATTTAATATTCTTCATTATCCTTCATGGCATAGATCCTTGCAATCATGGTGAAAACTCTATAATTCCATCCTATTATGCCATGTGCACCACATTGTTGGAGGTCACGTATAAAGATATGCAAAACAAATTGAAAGAATCCATAATTAATGATCTAGCTTCAATAGCCAAGTTCCGACGTGTGCATACCTTTCACTGCTTGTGGTGGTGCGGACTTCAGACTTGCGTGGCCATGACACCCGTTTGTGATTTCATGTAACCCCAAGCGCTACGTGTTTCAGGTTGAGACGCCGTCCCCACAGATGCAACGACCCCTTCTGTCAGCACCTCTCGACGTCGCGCCAAGCACATGGGGAGGAGTTCATGATGCACTGAACGGCCAGGGGAACGCCTGATCGGGAGGGAGGGAGGGAGAAAGGCAGAGCGAGGGCGAGGGAGGCAGAGCGGGAGCGAGGGAGGGAGGGAGCGGGAGCGAGGGAGGGAGAGCGGGAGGCAGAGCGGGGGAGGCAAAGCAGGAGCGAGCGAGGGCGAGGGAGGCAAAGCAGGAGCGAGGGAGGGAGGGAGCGGGAGGTAGAGCGGGAGCGAGGGAGGGAGAGTGGGGGAGGCAGAGCGAGGGAGAGCGGGAGGCAGAGCGAGGGAGAGCAGGAGGGAGAGCGGGAGAGGCAGAGGGAGAGGGAGAGCGAGGGAGAGCAGGAGGCAGAGCGAGATAGCGAGAGAGAGCGGGAGGCAGAGCGAGATAGCGAGAGAGAGAGCGGGAGGCCAAAAGTTGAAGGCCAAAATATTTGAAGATTGAAAACGAAAGGCCAAAATACCCCTTTCGTCGACGAAAGGGGTATTTTGGCCTTTCATTTTCATGAGGAAAAAGGGGCCTTTAAATTTTCTTAAGAAAATGAAAGGCCAAAATACCCCTTTCGTCGACGAAAGGGGTATTTTGGCTTTTCATTTTCATGAGCCCTTAAGAAAATTTAAAGGCCAATAGACCCCTTACGTCGACGAAAGGGGTCTATTGGCCATTTATTTTCATGAGAGCCTAGAGTAGAGAGAGACACGAGGGCGCGGGAAAGGGGGGCGACGTGCGGGTGGGTCACGAGTCACGAGGGCGAGGGCGGCGTGCTGCAGAGCTCGAGAGGCGGCGATGGCTGATCCAATCCATAATTCATCCAAGGGCTCTCATGAAAATGAATGGCCAATAGACCCCTTTCGTCGACGAAAGGGGTCTATTGGCTTTAATTTTAGACACCTTTCGTTGTCGTTTTTATTATTTTAAATCATTACAATCAATGCGTTTATTTTATTCACCATGACGGGACGACATACTGGCTATAGAAATGCTACCAAACTATGATGTTAATAGGAACCATGACTTATAATGATTATCATACGAATTCGATTGCTAATGAGAATGCAGCAATGATGAGTGATCATTTAATTAAACATCATTACTGTGTGAGGTTGATAATTTTTCATAATTGTGAGGTTGATAATTTTACTGTGTGAGGTCGACATACAATTAAATATCTTTTTGATTAATATTCAATTAATGATAGAGGCCAATAGACCCCTTTTGGAGAGAATAATTAAATATAGAGGCCAATAGACCCCTTTCGTCAACGAAAGGGGTCTATTAACCTCTATATTTAATTAATGGTTCGTGAAAGATAGAGGCCCATAGACCCCTTTCGTCGACGAAAGGTGTCTATTGGCCTCTACCTTTCATTAATAATTGATGAAAGATAGAGTCCAATAGACCCCTTTAATCGATGAAACAGTCTTTCGGCATATTTTTAACATCATAATTTATATTCAAAAGGTTAGAGATGTGCTAACCAACCATTTCTTGTTCGCCACAATTATAATTTATATCTATCTATCAACTTTAAAATACTTATATCAAATTGTCGGAATGAATATGTAGCAATAATGAAATGTCATTGCTAGCGAGAATGGCTTGCAATAACTCCCATACGTGTCAAAGAAAGGTTGGGGATTAAAAGCTCTAAGAGTCCATGGTATTATAGTATTGTTGTTAACAAATGATGGCTAAAATTTACATCATGGTTCAGTACCACACTTGTGCTGACTTTCACAAGACCTATCTTACAAAGTTGTGAGTATAAACAATGGGCAGTGTGTGCAAAGCATTTGTGAGCATTTTTTCTTGCGGCATACTCTTGTTTCAAATGAGTTCTTGAAACAAACACTCTGCTCTTGATCTCGCCCTTTGGACTTGATCTCATTGAGTTGCACAGCTCAACCATTCCGTTCTTATGGAATCTGTCACAATTCAGAATGAGGATAGATCTTTGCATATGTTTGTTTGCACTTCCATAGGTAGAGGAGTGTTGTCAGAGATGGTGCTTGCTAGCCATTTTCAATTCACACTTGGGTCCATATCTGTCCATCAGCACTTTGGTGATAATGGGTCTGATTTGACAATGGAGCTGCAATACGAAGTCCATGACGATGGATACAAAATGTTTTCACCTTGATGCGCAGTTTGGTGATATTTTCACCGTGAAGGGAGAAAGATTCAAGCTTGATGACAATGAACTTCAGAAGACTCTAGTGCACGAAAACAAAAAAGATTTCTACTCTGTTTGCAACAAAAATGATGAGGCAAGGAAACATGATTCAGCTAGCAACATTGAGAATGACAAACAACATAGTGTCATTGAGATTATTATGCAACTACCTATAAAGAACAGATTGCGTGAGGCCTATGAGAAGGTTGGAATGCACGTCACTGTGGATGAGTTGCCTTCTACTTATGATGGTGATGTTTTCTTTGAGCTACCAGCTACTTCAATGAAACATCGCACAAAAGGTACGGAGTCAAAATTTGATGGTCATGTTTGGAGTGATCCTATTACAACAAATATAGTATTTCCTGGTGTGGTTCGTAGAAAGGAATGTGGAGGTCACCTCCGTTGTATAAATGCAACTTGTGGTTATAAAAAAAGAATTGGGATAGAGAATGAGACACAATGGGATGGGAGATTGATTAGAGTGGCCCCAGCAAATGTGTCAATTGAATCATATGGCTCCTTATCATGTATACATTGTGGTCGTCCACCAATTTGCTTGGAGAGATGTTACTGTGAAATGTTACTCTACATGCCAGAATGTAGAGATGGTGTGAATCTTACTCGTGCAGTCATACACCATGGCCATCATAATCATCCCGTTGGAGATGGTTTGACTAGAAGAACAAAGGATGCCATTAAAACCAAAGTTTCTGAAATGGTGAGGGCTAGTGGTGCTGTATGCCCTAAAGGGATACAAAATATAATTGTCCAAGACATTATTCTAGAAACTTTATTGTCTAAAAATGTGCAAGATGGGATTAAGATGTCGGATGTTGAGCTACAAGATTTGCTAAAACAATGTGAACCTTTGCTCAACAAAAGAAGGTAATTACCATAACATTTGTTATTGCATTGGTTTATTAAATTATGTTATCACAATGAATATTGATCAACTTTATGTCTGTGTATAGATTATCAAGATGGATTGAGGAGGGTCGACGTGACTCTCGACCTGTGTCAGATGGGCTAGATGGAATTTTATACTTGAAAAGACATTGTAGATATAATTATTTCCAAAGTGTAGTGTTTCTTGGACAATTGCAACATAGTTCATTCAGCAGGTGTCATGTATTTAAAATGTCTACCCAAGGTTCTGGTTCAGGGGTTGATTTGGTAAATAAAATGAGACCTGGAGGAGAACTGGGTCATTGTTGGGTGTTGCCATTGACTTTGTGAAGCGAATGAAAGATTAGACTACCATGGCTCGCCATGTGTATAATCCTTTTATCCCAGAGTTGCAAACAATTGCAACTTGTGACTTCAAGGTGGAAGATACTGACGCACAAATTCTATTTTGGGATAATCTCAACAATGTAATGGTTTCAGAAGGGTTTGACAATGCTGAATTCAAAGGGTTCATGGGGCAGATGAGGCCCAAGCCAACTAGAGAGCTGTACGTGCCACTTTCAATGGTGGCCCTGACAATATAATGGAAGGGAAAGAGCGTTCTTGCCTTTTCCATTGGGAGCAAAGTCTTCATTCCCATGCAAAGGCATGTATAAAAGTTGGCAGCCAAGAGGAATTTAAAATCCGATGTAGACGCTGGAAGGATGCCTCTACAGAGCAAGCTGCAGAAGTCGAAATGAGAAGCCTAAGGGCATGGTGGAATGCAGGCCATGCAAGTGATTCAGACTTGCCACGGCTTGAAACTTGGTTTGCATGGTGGCATGCTAGGATTTCCCATTGGGGCCACTACATTATAGAGGTTGGTTTTGTATTTCTCTTGAATTTTTTTTTATCATGTTAATAATGTAATTTTGCCATTACAATATCTCTGCAGAGTATGTTAGATAACGAGAAGTACTTGATACCTCGAACAAATCTAGCAGAGTCTATTCATGGTAGTTGGAGGGCTGGATTGAACCATGTCAAATATGTTGGTCTCTACAATGCCTCTATTAGTGACCTCTCAAATGCAATTTTACAAAGCGCTAGATACACATCTTTTTTGAAGGGCCAGTTTATCGGAAGTGGGCCGAGTCTGGAGACCTTAAAAAAAAGATCTTCAAAATCTCGGATTGACATTAGTGCAAAAATAGTTGTTGATCTAACAAGTGATGTTGCAAAGGAAATGGGTGTTTTATCTGAAGTATGTTTTAATGATGGAGATGACAAGACTGTGCGAAGGAAAAGGCCAAAGTCAATGCCTTCAAATATATGTGAGGATGATAGTCACCGCCCTGAGTACAGTTATGCAAATAAGAAAAGATACTCCATGTCTTCAAAATCTAGTACTAAATTTGCAACAGAGAGTTTTGAGGATGATGATTCCAAGAGTGTACAAGAATATGAAGTGCATGATGCAAATTGGGCATTACGAAGAGTTCCTGTAACAAGCCAAGTCCGTTGCCAGGCTTGGCTTGGACAAGGAGGAAAATGTAACAAGCTTGTCAATATAAAGGATCGTGAAAATCGACGTGGAGTTGTTGCACCATCATTCTTTGGGAGGATTCAAACACCAATTGGAGTACGCTTCCAAATGATTTGGTTTTGTGGAAATGATGTAGCCCACACGTGGAAGCCATCAACTAGCATTACAAGTATTCCAGGACCATCACCAGGAAGGTGGAAGGTTCAATCACAGGAACATCCTTGACAAGTGTAGAGATTGCCAGGTTGACAAGCTCGGGGTTTGTCATATTAGGAGTGTCAACTCCGATGGTGGGTGCAAGTTGTGCTTCACCAATTCAAGCCCATGATGAAACAATAGTATTGCATGAAGATCGACCTCGGCGTCGAGATGGCAAAGCAATCAGATGGCGAAACAAAATCTCCAAAGAAATGGAAGATAGAATTCAGAGGTCATTGGTCATGAAATGCATTGTTAAGGACGCAACAGTCGTGAAGGCCATGGAGCATGCTGAGTTCATTGTTTCTACAGAAGGATCAATGCAAAATGGTATTGAATACAAGATTGACATTTCTCCATTTCCTTCTTGCAATTGTGAAGACTTCATTGGACGATTCCGCAAATTGGATGCCTATATTCCATGCAAACATATTTATTACATCTTCCTTTCATACCTTGGATTGGATAGCATAAATAATATGTTTGTTCACCAAGCCACCTTGAGTAAAAAAGAGATATTCCAGGCATTGTCCCGCATGCCTTGAGGTTTAGTTTTTGGAGACTGTACTTTCATGATGGTCAACAAAAAATGGAAGGGCTATTATAATAATCCTTTTTCCATAAGGATTTTGAACCACAAAAATGGTATTTTTTTAAAGACTAAACCTTCATGATGTTGAATACAAAATGAAAAGATATCTATAATAATCCTTTTTTCCATGAAGATTTTGAACCACAAGAACAATGTTTTTGGGGCCTTTTGCATTTCTCCTTGTGTAAATTTTTGGTTTGTTTCTCTACTTGTTGATAATTGTGGCAAGACGCTTTGTAGGAAACTTATTTGAAATAACATGAACTCAACACATCTAGTAGCAAAATACCAAACTATGAGTGTAAAATATTGACTTAAAATTTGGCTATATTTGTTACATTTCCTTTTGTACCTTGGATTGGATATAAGAAATCCTTTTTTCCATGAGTAATTTGAACCACAAGGATAGTGTGCTAATTATTCTCCACTTGATAATTGTGGTAGGACATTTTGAAGGATGATTTTACATCACAAAAGTTTGAACATGTCTTCTATGTGATAAATCATGTCTTCGTTTTCATTTGCATAGGTAGAAAACTTATTTGAAATAATGTGAGCATGTATTGGAATATACAACAAATAGCAAAATAGAAAATATTGTGTGTATTTGACTTAAAATTGGGCTATATTATTTACATATTGGATAGAAAAGATAATATTTTTGGTCACCAAGCTAACTTGAGTACAAAAGAGATCTTCACAGCATTATCTTGCATGCCTCAAGGCCTAGTTTTTGCAGATTGCACACCTTCATGATGTTGAACAAAATTTGAAAGGACTATTATAATAATACTTTTTGTAGATTGCACACCTTCATGATGGGACGCCTTGTAGGATGATTTTACAATCACAAAACTGGTTGTTGTGGTTTATTAGTTTACAAGGATAACCACTTCTTTTATTGAGCAATATGGACCCTTCATTTACAAAACGGTTTCATAATCATGGCCTCATTTCATGAACTTCAAGAGTTAGAAAACTTGTTTAGTCAGAAATGAGGATATCCATTTCTTTTCTTAAGCAATATGACCCCTTTATTCACAAAAGGGGGTCCATAAACTTGGATTGTTTTCATGAACTTTGACACAAAAAAACTACATTCTGATCCAATTTGCTCAAATGCTCAGATGGTTTTGCTCAAAAATTAGAAATCCCCCATAAGCATGAACGAACTAAAACCAATAGCCGTATGTTTAGAACTGTTATAGGCAAATTCCATCATTCGAAGATATCCTAACTCGATGGTTTTCCAGAGACATGTACACGAAGCATATCCTCTATAATCTCATTCATACGCTCTGTTTACCCCTACCATCAGACTGTGGGTGATCAAAGAAACTCATACTCAAGGCAGTTTCCTCGTTGTAAACTATTCGAAATAAAGTAGGAAGACATGGCATTAACGGCAGGAACCAGGGACCCATCGGTGGCCCAACGTACCCACATTTGCACAGGGAATTATCGGCGTCCCAAGTTACCCATAGCAACATAGGGAGTCATCAACATCTCGATGAGTCACATATGTATATCCGTAAACCATCACGTGAACTGTACAAATCAAAAGACAGAACTAGAGAAAGAAATGCCAACAAAGGAAGAATCCGAAATTCCTTAATCCGAATACAACAAGATAAACTCGTTGAACTCTAAAGAAAAAGATTTCAACAAGTGAAAATGCCGATGAGATTACACTCATCAAAACATGCAGGCTATAGATAAAAGAAGTTTATCTAGAGAATGCCTACACTACAACTTCAAGTGAAGTCAAAAAATGAGATTGTCTTTGAATGTTGGGGTTAACAAGTAAGCAAGGCAACAATCCTGAGCCCAAATTATCCAATAAAACAACATATGTGAGGGATCACTAGCGTCCCATACCACCATGATACCACCCATACATACCTTACCAATTTGGAACTCCCTAGTATGCCGTCTAGGAAATATGAATAAAATCCTGCATAAAAGAAATGAGATGGCCTTATCCCAGACTTTCACATACTAAAACCTGTCTCTATATACCTGAGACCACATCAAAGAATAACTCTTTCCGAGTACATCATTAGAAAACAATTTGAATTATTAACGTCTTTATAATGATAACTACCCAATAAACACAATAAAGCTCGGGTAAAAAAATAACAATTCACCTAGATACATAAGCAACTAGGTATCTAAATTAGAATATGTACAAGAGTACAAGGAACATACTCCAAAACTACGTGCAAAAATGAAGGCAAATGCTACCTTCAAAGCACAAAGATCCTTATAAAACCATGAATAGAAGCATAGAAGCACCTCAAATCCATAAAAACCATAGTTGATCATAAAAATCAATGCATGCCATCTAATAGTTATTAATCATGCCAAAAGAAGCATTAAAATTGGTGGCCAACTCATCAATCCGGAGTATATGAACGTGGTGTTGTTCAAGCAAAACTAAAAAGTAAGAAAGTGAAACACATGTGTAGCACTCATTAAAAACCCCTAGACACAAGTGATCTAGGCAGAACTTGATGAGTCCATATAAAACTTGGAAATTATCCAATAAAATCCACCAAAACAACTAGATCAACTAACCCATGAACACTAAATAACCCTCGAAAATAAGAATTCTCGAGAAAAAAGAATTACTATGATTTTTTTCTAATTTTTTAGGGCTTCAAAATATGCTAATTTTGAATTCCACCAAACCTATCTTATGGCTTTCCAACCTATATTTTTCCAAAAAAAATTAGCAATTAGATTTACCTACCATTGATATTTTAAAAATACCAATTTCTAGGATTTCTAAAAATAATTTCTAGAATATTTCTAAATTTTTCTAAGAATCCCATCGTTCACGAAATTTTCAATTTCGCCCGACAATTCTCAAATCCAATACAAATTTACAATTTTAATGGATTTTCTAATTTTCTGGGTAAAAAATAGATTTTTAAAGGAATTTGAATGGTCACCACACGGGCACTCGAATGGACACACCACATACTAATCACCAATCCCACATTTTCCAAAAATTTAAAATAACCTTTGTCTAGTTTTCCACCAATTTTTAAGAATTTTTTAAAATTTTTAATTTACCCCGAACGCATTAAAAATACAAACGGTCCAAAAAAATTGAAATTGGTCTTCTTGGAATACGGAAAGCCAATAGTTTCGGGAAAATGAAAAGACAAAAAAAATCGGAATGTGAAAGGTCAAAAGTTTCCGGAATCCGAAAGGTCAAAAGATCCCCGGAATTCCAAGAGGTTTCCTGGAAAACAGAAAGCCAAAAGGCTCCAAGAGAAAAAAATTTAAGAAAATTTAAGAGAAGATTTTTTTTTCAAATCTCTTATTTTTTTAACCTTTTTCCCCAAGCTTTTTTGAAAAGCTTTGAAAAGTTTTTTTTAAAATTAAAAAAACTCCTTTTTTTTAATATCCAAAAGCTTTAATAAGCTTATAAATTGCTTTTATGGGGGGGGCGTTTTTTCCACGCGGCGGTCTGCAGCGCACCCCCCCTTCCCCCGCGTTGCGAATAATGAGAGAGAGGGAGAAGGGAGAGCCCCTCTCTCCTCTCTCCTCTCTTCTTCTCCACTCCTTCTCTTTCTTCCGTCCTCTCCATCCCCTCCTTCTCTGTTAACAGAGAGGAGGATTAAGGTTTAATTGACTTTTTAATTATAATTAAAACTTAATTATGATTAACATTAATCAAAATATGCCTTTTAAGAGGTGTTCACAAACGCGCGAGAGAAAAATAGAAGAAAATTTTAGTTTTGAGAGGAGAAAAGAATCCCACGCACACGGGAGAGAACTCAATGCATCAATTGGCTACCCCACACTGCATTTCAGCAAAAATTTGATAGCACGGAAAACCCACCAAAATGCATTAAAAAATGTATTTTTTTCATAAAAATGCTCTAAAATTTTCTAAATGATTAGGAAAATTTTCCAAACCTCGTAGAAATTCAAGAAATTCATTCTACCAAGAATATTTGCAATAAAATGTGCGATATTTTGGTAGAAATTCCATAAATGCTTATTTTAAACCAAGAAAAATTAGAAAAAATAGCATCGAACTCATATAATTTCCCTGCATCATCGATTCATCCATTGAAAGAAGAAACACACATTCCAACCGCCATATCAATGATCCACGTGTGTAATTACCAAAACAAACCAACAAAATAACATTTTTTTTAGTAAATATTAAAATTTACTTTAAAAAATGCTAAAAATTAGAATAAGAAAGAAAAAACAACAACAATTAACTAGAGATTGCTCTGATACCACTATTAAAACCCTAAGATCTCTCTAGATAATCATTATGCATAAACCAGGCATAAACTCATCCACCCAACCACCCCCAAGCCCAAGGGATGGACACATGAATTACAATGAAGTACCTCATACCTTAACCTTGATGTCCCATACCACCAAGAGGTATGACTCCAATCCAGCAGCACTCAGCTCTAGTATGAAATGGCTTGAGAGTAGATACAATCCTCTACACAAGAGAACATGCCTTGAGTGTGCCCCATGCCCCTATTATATAGGAGGGCCCTCAGGTGACTCTTGACTCTCCATGTCCCATGTGTGACCCTTGGATGCCTGACCCTAACCTCAACCCTTAAGGTTAGCCCTAACCCATGCTCCACTAGAGCTTGTTCCCATGCTCCCTTGCTCACAAGCCTAATGTGGGTTAGCCTCCTAGTGTATGCACATATAATGTGCACATAACAGCAATTGTACCACCAATGGGGCCCATGGCCATAGATAATGTAAAAAGCTCTTGGCTAGAGGCGAACACTTCATATGTACGAAAATGTGTGAACAAACCCCCCTTGCCTAGCATGCTTCCGTCCTTGGAAGCTATGAATGACGGGATGATGATATCATCTCCAAATTTATCTTCACACAATCTCATCGTGTGAAAATGTTGCACCGCCTTTAATCGTTGAAGTGGATTTTCATTATTGCAGGTGAACACAAAGTTATAGCTTGAGAGGATGAACTCAAATGAGAACATCTCTTCAAAGGCTCGTATTCGGAAGGCTTCTAGGAACTGGATGCACATGAACAACCCATATATTTACTTGAGAGTGGGCGCAATGTTAACGTCAAAGGCGAGGTCATGCACATGGGATTCATCATATTTATGCCAGTGCATACAGCCTTTCTCTTGTTTAAAATCATGTAGCAATGTTGGAGACTTATTGATAGGAAATGGTAAATTGTGTAATCTGCCCACACATCCAATCCTCCATTTTGGGATCATGCCAAAAGGCGAGGATTGGAATTCTAGACAGTTAAGTAGCAAAGGATTAATCTTCTTTTTTGCTTTATACTCTTTCCACCTCATGCGCATACAATGGTATATACATGGGATTGATTCTCTTGGTTTACTGGTGTTACACACTATGCTACCCAAAAATCTAGGTTCCTAGGGTAGCAAAGCCACAATCTTGGTTGGTTCTTCATTTTAGCACAATTGAAGGCGATGTCATCAGCCGGCGGCGTCCTATATCCACCTCTTTCTTCTACAGAGGTACTATGAAACCACTCCTGAACAAGGTATTTATAAGCATAGCCTCATCAGTGGGACCTCAAGTCTTTGTATTTTATGCATTGGCTCTCTGAGGAAGGTTCTTTGCCACCCTATGAATGGTATCATCGTAATAATGGATAGTTGGTAGGTGAAAGAAGTTCCTTGGAATGTTCTATGATAGCCTTTCTTCCGCTTTAAAGAATAGGTTGGGGGGTTGAAAGATCCTCGTAGGGGGTCTCGTGCCCATTGAGGTGTGGTTCTCCAATCGAGAGATCAGAAGTTAGTAGCACCTCACCTTTTTCTAGCATCGTATGGGCTTTATGCAATTGTGGTGACTCATCAAAGGTGTTAGCTTGTCAAGCTCATCAATAAAGTCTTGGGCCTTAGCCCCTTTGACATAACGTGGGACAAGTTACATATGTTGTGGTAAAGAAGAAGGCATTGGCTACCTTTTTCTCTTCAATTTGCACTACAATCTAGCGGTAGATAACTACAACACCGATTAGGTTATAAGTAGATAACCAATTTGCACTACAATCTAGCGGTACATAACTACAACACCGATTAGGTTATAAGTAGTAGCCAATGGACTAGTTTTCATCGCTTTCTAAGTAGCTTGCATGAGAGAAAGGCCTTCTCTAAGACCCTATCATTTTGCATGGTCCGTCATGTCATTGCCCAAGGCAGTAGGCTCAACAAATTGGTCAGCATTCAACACTATCTGCTCTACATCGGCCTCTACCATGGATTGTTCAATAAAGAGCACCAAGCCCGGTAGTTTGAAACCAGTCACACAGATGCACCTTTTGAATATAAATGTCCTACCCCAATTGCTTATGGCAAATATCTCCTTTGAAAATAAGCATATATTCCATTAGCACTTTGTGGCATAACTTTGTAAAACAAGTGGAGGGTAAGAGGCTAGTCCAAGGCATATCCTTATAGATAAACATGAGAGATATTGCCTAGAGATCCAAATGAAGGTATTAGGTTGGGCTATGGTGCTGTAGCACCAAGTTTGGCAAGTTCACAGTATCCACTTCCAAGATTAGTTGTTCCTTTTCTACATTAGCTCCAGTCGATTGTACAGAGTCTCGATTGTTTCTTTTCTACATTAACTCCTATCAACTCTACAAAGTCTCGGTTGTTCTTTTCTACATTATCTCCTATTGACTCTCCAGAGTCCATGCTTGCTCGCTCTTGAGCTCTTTCGTTCACAATTTCGATGTAAGGGAGCTTCGATGCCATAGCCATGTGAGGGGGAGAGGAGGTAGTTAGCCCATGTTCACCGCCCAACAACAGAGGATAAGAATGGTGCGGTTACACCTCCCACTAATATGTGTCCTGCCATCCACATTCGCCCAACCATCCGACCACCTAGCTCTATGGCTAGCCGTCCGCCTAGCTCTATGGCTAGCCATCCAGTCACCTAACCGCCTAACTCTATGGCTAGCAAGCCGGTCACCCGGATGGCCACCTAGCTCTATGGCTAGGCGGCCAGTCACGTGATCGCCTAGCTCTACAGCAGCTTGTTGGCAACCGGTCACCTAGCCATAGCCAGGTGACCGACTGCCTACCTCTATGGCTAGCGAGCCAGTTACCCGATCGGTTACCCAGATGGCCACCTAGCTCTATGGCTAGGTGGACGGTCACCCGACCACCTAGCTCTACGGCGTGCCGGCACCCAGGGTGATCAGTCACCTAGCCATTGCCGGGTGACCGACCACGCCTAGCAGTAGCCGGGTGATCGACCACATAGCTCTATGGCTAGTCGGTTGCCTATCCGTAGAGCTAGGTGACCGGTCTCCCATCTACAGCTAGGGAGCCAATCACCCCGGTTCACCGACTAGCTCTACGGCTAGGTGGTTGGTCACTCGACTGCCTAGCTCTATGGCTAGCTAGCCAGTTCGCCTAGCTCTATGACTAGCCATCCAGGAAATTGGTTGCCTAGCTCTACGGCTAGCCAGCCAAGTGACTGGCTGCCTAACTTTACACTCCGACTGTGGTATCCTCACCCCTGAACCTCACTAGCTCACATTGGTCATGCTCGATCCTCGATGCTCAAAGCCCGCTCTAGTGGTCGAGCCCACGTATGATGCTGCCTACAGGCTACATGACATTAGCCCCCCCTAAGAATAGTTTTTGTCTTTGAAAAAAAATACGTCGTTGTTACTACAAGCTACATGACATCCAGGCTTGCTAGGTCTTGAGCTCTTTCTTTCACAAGTTTTTGTTACAGCTCTTTGATGATGGCATCTTTCCTTCTGAGTTCTACAAAGCAATTCACCTCAGTTTATTATTTAGCCAATGCATTAATGGTTGGCTCTTTTTCCCTCTACAACATGCCTATGGCCTTATCTCTCTTGGTGAGGTGGGATTGATTTCTTGATAGTAGGTGGGAGGAATGTAAGACCCCTACCCCTCTTTCTAGTCTTTAGTTAGCCAGTGGAAGTCTTTTATCTTTAGGGTAGAGAATCTTTAATCGGGGCCTCTCTTACAATTATCTTTATCGTTGGCTATCATGGAGACTTGCCGTCGAAGTTCAACCAAAAAAATCCCTTAGTAGAGAAATGCAAGTGGTTCCTCCAGACGTTTAAATCTCACTTTACTCATATCATTTCCCCTTTTAATTCTCACAATCAGACTTCTTCAGCAACTCCCTAAGGCTCAATAGGAAAGATCACACTCCTCATGTAAAGAGAGAACTACTTAGTGTTTTATTTCACAATTTTTTTTTAAGATTTTGGTTTTGGTTTGGAAAGTACTTGAATCTTGGGGTCCACCCTACCACCCACTTTCCAGTGTTTGGTTCCTTAGCTACTTAGACTAGTTCCATAAACTCAGCCTAGCCCCATCCAATCCCATGGGTCTTGCCTTTTGCCCAACACTAGGTCTATTGATCCGGCATTTTTCAATTAAGGTTGTTGGGGGGTGCCTGGGGATTAAGGAGTATTCTCCAAGCTTCCTAGTTGGCATCGATTATTGTGTGATCATGCAAAAATATAGTCATACCGCTAAAATTTAAGAACACATGCATGCCTCAATCATTTTACTCACATGCTTTCCTTGTTTTAACTTCAAACAGTCCTTATTTCACAAAACTATTACAATTACTAAATCCTTGAGAATTTCTCTTTGTTATCAATCCATCATTTCTTGGGCACTTTGTCCAAGTCTACATATTCCATATAACTTGCATTCCTATCACTTAAAGTCATTGGACTCTCTTGCCCTCATCCCAAGTGAACGATATAACCTGCATCCTCATCACTTGAAGTCATTGGGCCCTCTGACCCTCAACCCAAGTGAACCATATAACCTGCATTTCCATCACTTGAAGTCAATGGGGCCTCTAGCCCTGATCCCAAGTGAACCATATAACTTGCATTCTCGTCACTTAAAGTTGGGCCCTCTGGCCCTCATCCCAAGTGAACCATATAACCTGCATTTCCGTCACTTGAATTCATTGAGCCCTCTAGCCCTCATCCTAAGTGAACCATATAACCTGCATTCCCGTCACATGCAATCAATCATGGCAACCACACACGATTCCATGTCAATAGAACTTTGAAAACTCCCCAGGGAGTCCCAACCCTAGATAGACGGTCGTACATGGCAACCACACAAATGCCCATTCTAACAGGAATTAAGAGACTACCTAGGGAGTCCCAACCCGAGATAGACAGTCAAACATGGCAACCAATCTGGGTCCCATGCCAACATAGCCCATACTGTCATACCAAGGAAGGGTATAGCCTTGGCAAACTATTGCTATGAGAGTGCACCCCATACTGTCATACCAAGGAAGGGTATAGCCTTGGCAAACTATTGCTATGAGAGTGCACCCCATAGTCGACCTCTATGAATATCACACTCAGGGCATTCTCGGGATATAAGGTGCGACCTCGAAAACCACTCAAGGCATCCACATATCCACTTTATCAATTCATAACATTTTCTCAACAATAACAATATTCATACTTTCAACAATCAATGTAAAATAATAACTCAAACAACTAAGCAACCCTTTTTCCTTAACTCGAAGTTATTTTGAGGGCCCCTAATTTTCACGGGCCTACACTTTGCTTTTCGTGGATCCTACTTTAATGGGGTTCCATCATCAATAGTTCCAATAAAAATCCATAACTCTTCTTTAATCAATGCAAGATATCATATAAGAACAAGTTAATGAACTAAAGCATCAATAATTTCAATAGAAATCCATAATTTTTCTTTAATTAATGCAAGCTATCATATGAGAACAAGTTAATGAACCAAAGCATCAATAATTTCAATAGAAATCCATAATTTTTCTTTAATTAATGCAAGCTGTCATATGAGAACAAGTTAATGAACCAAAGCATCAATAATTTTAATATATATCCATAACTCTTCTTTGATCAATGCAAGATATCATATGAGAACAAAGCTATCATATGATGAGAACAAAGCTATTGAACCAAAACATCAATAGTTTTAAATAAATTCATAACTCTTCTTTGATCGATGCAAGCTATCATATGAGAATAAAACTAATGGACCAAACCATCATTCGTTTAAATAAATCCATAACTCTTCTTTAGTCATGAGAAGTAACACCTATCACACATGAGTACTTGATAAATATGCTTCAACAAGAGCATTGATTTATACAAACTATGCTTATAAGCTTGAATCAAGCTTAAGCCTCATACATAATTTGTTAGTATACACTCAATTCTTGCCTCTCAACATGTATCTCAGTTTGATGTGTATAATGCACATTTGTTAGGCCCCCATTATTGAGGAGTAGCCATGGTGCATATGTCTTTAGTGGGAACCCCGGCTTAGATACCGATGGGGTCATTATTGTGACCATTGATGATGGTTAGAGGATGGTCAGGGGTACAAGTGTTAGCGGGAGCATAGGTACCAGGTCCACCATTAGTGGGCGGTGGTGGTGGTCGGTGGTCAATGGGCCAAGTTCTTGATACGACGCATGCGATGATCGTGTCTATTTAGTGTAACCGCCCCCATTGTATACGTGTCTACCACACCGCCTCTATAGTACTATATATGGAGATGGTTGCCATGAGCTAAGATATCCACCAATACTGGTGAGTATCCACCTCCTTTTACACTTCGTACATCCTCCATCCAGAGTCTGTCTAGATCGCCATCTAAGCTCTACTTGAGAGTGCACGGGTGGAGAGCACCATCACTTGTACCTCTTTGGTATAATCAAAATTTTTAAATTCTCTCCGTTGTGTATCTATTGCATTTTCTATTGTGCTTTGTCTTGTTATCTCTTTCCGCTCTGCTATATTTTTATATGGTATCAGAGCTTAGGTGCTCTTAGCAAGAATAGTGCATAAAGTTTAGTCTTTCTTTGCATAGAATCCTAGGAGTGATGGCTTCTATCTCTGTTTGCTGCACAAGTCTTGCGTATTCGTCCACCTACCTTCACAGAAGGCAAGCTTGATGGGATGAACTACACTCTCTAGAAATTTAAAATCAATGCCATTCTAAATTCTTATGAGCTCCTAGAAACCGTTCTGGGAATGGATGCAAAACCAGTGGGAAGTCTTGACCCTAACAACCCTATAAACATGCTTCCACTAGATGCTACACTTCTTCAGGCATGAAGAAGGGACAACGTTGATGCACTTTGTGCCATTGTCACCAGCGTAAGTGATTCTGTTCTCACTCTGATTCAACGTATTACCAAGGTTGTAGAGGCTTGGATCATACTAAGAAATCAGTATAAGAATTGGAATCAGAGCAGGATTCAGAACCTGGAAAATCAGCTTGCTGGCTGAAAAGTTTAATGAAAGAGAAGCTACTGAAGCATTTATCTCGCGAATCAAAAATCTACGAGATCAAATGGCTACTGTAGGGATTACACAGACTAGTGAGGAGTTGGCCTAGAGGTGTATCCGAATTCTTCCACAGAAGTATGATGGTTTGGCTACATCACTAAACACTCAGGTTATAGTACCACCTTTATCATTGGAGAATTTAGTGCTATGTTACTTGAGGAGGAGATATTGAAGACCCACGATGGTGGTGATGTTGCATTTTTGGCCAATGCTAAAGGTAAAGGCATGACATCTTCTGATGAGAAGAAGAAGAATCCAAAGAGAAGTTTCAAGGGAGCTGCTACTGTGACAAGAAGAGTCACGCTGTCAAAGATTGTAGAAAGAAGTAGGCTGACGAGAAGAACGGCATGCACCTTGGAAGGGAAAGGAGTCAATCAACAGTGTCAAGACCGAGCTTAAACTTTGGGTCACCACATTGAAGAGTTATGGTCATCTGCTCAGGCTCCAATTGTTGATGATTCATGGATTTTGGATAGTGGAGCATCCTGACACATGACCAATAAGAAGGGTTGGTATAGTTCCTAGAAGCCTCTACATAGGAACCCATCACTGTTGTTGTTGGGAAAAATGCTAGTCACATAAATTCCTTTTACTTTAAGCTCATTGGGCCTCTTTTATACATTACATGGAGATGTTAACCAAAACATACTACCTTGCACAAGAGAGGGAGAGAAGAAGAGAATGATGCCATGCAAGAATTGATTCAGAGACTCGCACACTTAGCCAACCCTAATGAGGGTTAAATCCGAGATGTGAGGCTGCTAGGGGCTCACTTCACCTCCACTTGTGTCACTCAAATGGAGATCCACAAGCTAGGTAGTGAGCAAAGAAGAAGGGAGCTCTGGAAAGCTCTACCTCCACTCAATGCCAATGTGCATGCAAGAGGGATCTTAAGAAGGAGAAGACAAGACAAGACAAGACTCATCCACTCCATGCACACACTACAATCAAGCAAGCAAGCATTCACCAACACAAGCTCACTACCATAACCACAAGAGATTGAGAGAGAGAGAGAGAGAGAGAAGGCAAGACTCAATTGTGACAATGGGATTATGTCTTTTCATATTTCATAAATCACTTATATACATGAGCTCACTTTTTACAATGGCCATCCACCCATTTACAATTGGGGGCACAAATCTTACTTCCTAGTTCTATGTACATTTAGGCTCATTTCTAGGGCCGGCATTATACCAGTCCGTAACCTTGGTCATCCCATATATCTTTTTTCATTAAGCATTTGATGTAGTTATATAATAATGGATTACAAAAAACATAAGCACGCTTGAAAATTGATGTTAACCAGTGTAGTTAACATACCCTCCTCCCTAATTTAGATCCATCCTCATAGCTAGCAAGGGATCTAGTGGTAGTAGATCGAGTAGGTGTGGATGAAGTCTCACCACTAACATGAGATGTGGGGAGGCTCGTCGATGGAAGACTTTGTAGCTTGTCCAGAAGTCTCGGCACCACGTGAGATGTGGAGGGGCTTGATGGAAGACTTTGTAGCTTGTCCATAAGGTAGTCTCCATCATGTCTTCAAATGTTTGCAGGCACTAGGCAGGTATCCATAGGATGCACTCATAATAGCCGAAAAGCTGCTTTTTCAAAGTGGGGCCTTTGTTGAGGTCGAAGGTCAGGCCTTGGCTACCCTCATGGTAGTGGTGCCAATCTAGGAATACTTCCAAGAGAGTGATCATGAGGTGAAAAAAACCGAATGGTGGCCACCATTGTGGGATCAGGCACCTGCTTGTATCTATCAAGATGAAGGCATGTGTATGCACTTGAGCATGGTGTCCTTAGTGCAAAGGTTCTAGGTAGTCATAAGAGTGAACCATGGGAAGTTGTAGCGAAGCTTAGGGTTCTTTGCTTGCTCTCGATGAAAAATGTCCCAGGCCCAGCAAGGCGTCGGATGGGCAGATAGGCTAGATCAATGCGTAGTTTGTCGTGGCTCCTTGCAGTATTGTTCCCAGATGAATGGTTTGAGAAGGAAGGGCCTACGCAAGGCCGACTGCTCTCCCATGAGGTCGACCGTGATGGGGCAAGCAACGGGCGGGGGGCTTGTGGCAACCTCCGTGTTGACGGGGGGTGCTCGCATTTCCATTTTCTATGCTTGGCATTGAGGTAGGGCCGTATGACATGGATGTCCCCATGTGGTCAATCACCCTAGGGATGGGGGCTTCCTTGAGTTGTCGACCCAGCAGGATGTGTATTGCCTACTCAAACTCCATGCAATCTAAGGGATCGTGCCAATCGAGGGGGTTAAGGGGTGGATCCACCTCATCTTGTTCCTTCGTGGAGGTAGGGGGATTTCACCTTCCTCCAAAGGTGTGGGGGAAGGGATGTCTAGAGGTGGTTGTGATGATGGTGGAGGGGCTAGCGAAGAGGCTAGCATGGTGAAGGTTTCATGAAAGAGAGGGGGAGGCCTTGTCGATTATTTTGAGGGAATGTCTTTAAGAGATAGGGGAAGGCCTAAGTGAAGATTCAGGGTGGTGGGTGAAGGGGGTGTTGGTGATGGAGGCAAAGTGGGGAGGTGAGCGGGTGTAGAGGATTATGAGGGGAATAGAGAAAGTGTGGTGGTGTCAGGTGGGGGTGGGGGTGGGGGTTGTGGGGTTGGGTGCTTGTGCTGGGGTGTGATGAATTGGGAGGAGGGGGTTGGTGCAGGGGAGATGAGGGTGGAGTTTGCCGATGGGGGTGGTTTCCTATTGCTCCTCCTCCGCTGTCATCTTTGTAATCGTCATCCTCGGAGGAGGTGTTATCATGGCTTTTAGAGTGGAAGAAGGTGCGGGCGTCGGGACGGCTTCTTCGGGGGTGAACTCCATGGGAAGGCCATGTGGGAGTCATCGAACTACATGATCCCTGTGGCCTAGATGATCTCCAATTGAAGATTGCATCATTGGTAAAGAATGAGGAGGCCCTCGGCTATATAGGGTGGAAGCTCGTAGGCGGAGGAGGGATGTGTAGGCAATGTAGACAATATCCTAGTCACTGCGGTGGAGGTAGCAGAGGGCGTTGGTGGTGCTGGGAGGGGGGGAGTATACTTTTCTCCTTCATAAAATAAATCCACACTTTCCTAGTGTGATCATTAATGAATGTAACATAATACTACAACCTTGTACATTCAAATGTATAACATCCAATGGCCTTGCACTGATATGGATAAGGGCATAGCCCATCTGCAAACCGCTAGGTCAATGGGGTCAGTTTGCTCTGTGGGTTGCCCAAAGCGAAGGAGATGGACCCAGTTCATGAGATTGGCTTGGGGGGGATGGATAGGGAGATCAAAAAAGATGGTGGGGTGTGTGAAAGAAAGCTGGCCTTGAAAGAAAAGGTGGCCATGAGGGAGATGGAGACGAGGGGGAGCTTGGTGAGGACATATGAGAATGTGGCTTAGGAGAGGGGTTCGTCGAGGAAGATATCATGTTGGAGTAGATTTAGACGAATGGTGCAAAAGTGGAGCTCAAGGATTTGGGCTAGGTTTTAGGGAGGGACGGTGAGGATGGGGAGTTCGGTGGCAGTGTCCACATCAACCTTTTTTCCTTTAGCACTAGGGATAGGGCTAGATGGGGTGGGTGGGGGTTGAGTGGCCCAGGATTCTATGACTTTGAGTTGAGAGGCTTTGTGGGCGGAGGGCTTCCTCGGCAACCTCACGGTACTGCTAGAAGGCGAAGGTGGTGCTGGTGAGGTTCTCTTTAGCTTGTGCCACTTTCTGTCGGAGGTTCTGGGCTTTGGCTTGGGTAAGAGAGAGGGCGTGCAATGCCTGTTGTTCGGCATTGTGGGCCACCTGGAGCTTTATCTAAAGATTTGAGAGTGAGGAGAGGGTGTTGGCGATGGTAAGCTCACGATCCTCCAGTGTCCATTTGAGGTTAAGGTTGGCGATAGTGGCATCATAAAGGGCTCTTGGCTCTGCTACTCTTGGGCCTTTGCTACTAGCAACATCTATTGCTATGCCACGGTCACTTGCTCTTGTTACCTGTACATGCATTCCATCATCTGGCTAATGAGCTCTCGAGCCAAGTTTGAGAATCCTTGGGCAAAGTCCGGCACTACTCCATGAGTTGTACGGATGCCCTTTGAGTAAGCCTCCTATGATAGAAAAAATTGCATGTTCGTGCCCAACGGAGGGTCTCCAATGTGTTTCATGAGGGAGAGGAGGTGGGGGAAGAGGGGACAAGGAGAGAGCAAAGAAGAGCTCAGGGGTGGGGGTGTTTCATACAAATGCTAAAAAAAAAAGCCTTGTGTTGCGCCTCCTCTTCAGTGGTGGCCGCCTACGCTGCTCCTCTTCTTCAACGGGCTTCAGCATCTTGTGCCTCGATATTTGGTTCAGGGGTGGAGTGGCGAGGAGCCTGCTCCTATCTGCTGAGAATCAGAGTGATGGAGCTTGGGTGGTGGAGAGGTGGGAGAGGAGCAAGGGGGAGGGAGAGAGACCGGAATGGCATTGGGACCCTCTAGTTGGATGGCCCTAGGGAGCTCATTCCACCCTACGGCATGATAAAGGACCTTTGTGAGCAATGATGTGGCCGCACGCTTCCCTTGTGGGTTTGCACATATCAAGTGCAGCTCCTTGTGTAAGTACTCAGCACTGTTGACAAGTACTCCGTCCTTAACCTGGGCTAGTGTGGATAGGCTGCATCGATTGAAATGATCTATCCAGTGGGTAGCTAGTAGAAATGATAGGGCACAGGCATGCATGATTAGCTCCTCCTAGGTGATATTGGACCACTCTACCCCATCCTTGGTGGTGGTTCACTAATAAGTGCCACAAACATGGCATGTCATGTTGGTGAGGCGCACATAGGGGTGGTCCATCCGTGGAAGCGGCCCCCTATTGATCGCTTCTTCTTCTAGGGGGTATGGGTGAGGACCTTGATGGAGGAGTCTGAATGTGTGGCCATTGTGCTAAGGCTAGTTAGCTAGGAGGTGAATGCGTGGCCATTGTGCTATGGAAGGTGAGTGCTTAAGAAAACAATTGGCAAGGGTTTGGCTAGGGAGAAAGCAAAGAGTGAGGAAAATGAAGTGGTGGGCCTTGTATTTATAGTTTTCCAAGAAGGACATGGGCATGGCATAGGAAGGACATGGCATAGAAAGCAAAGAGTGAGGAAAATGAAGTGGTGGGCCCTGTATTTATAGTTTTCCAAGAAGGACATGGGCATGGCATAGGAAGGACATGACCATGGCAATCTGAAAGGTACAAGCATGTCTTCACCAAGGTACAAGCATGGCTTGAGGTTGGTACGACCATGGTGGGGCAAAAGGAACTGGCATGGCTTCAGGTTGGTACGGTCGTGACTTCAGGCGTGCTGAGAAGGGCATGGTCGTGTCTTCATGTTGGTATGGTCGTGACATCAGGTGGTGCTGAGGGGGGTACAGTCATGACTTCATGTTGGTACGGTCCTGAACTTCAGGTGCTGAGACGAGTACGGCCGTGTCTTCTTGTTGGTATGACCGTGACTTTAGGTGCTGAGAAGGCTATGGCTGTGTTTTTGTTTTGGTACGGTCGTGGCTTCATGTTCGTACGACCATGACTTTAGTGATTTGTTTTTTTTTTGGCACCCTATAAATAGGTTTTGTACCCCTTGGCTATTATGTAGCCAGCATCCCATTACGGGTTTTGTACTGACTCCTTGCCCAGACTCCTTGCCCAGTTTGCCAGAGTGAAAAGGCAGCTCCAATTTGGTTGTGGTGGCGAGGTTGGTATATCCTTTGCAAGTTCAAAGGCTTCCAAGGAGGGAGCAACTGAGGGTGGAGAGGTTGGTTGTGGTGGCGAGGTTGGTATATCCTTTGCAAGTTCAAAGGCTTCCAAGGAGGGAGCAACTGAGGGTGGAGAGGCAAGGGATTGATTGGGAGTACACCGAGAGTCCGGATAATTAGTTGTTGGGGAGTAGCCGAAGTTGAGGGTAGGCCACTTTGGGCTTCCATTGAAATGTGGGTGCTCGTTAGATGACAAGGGTAGGAATGGTGTACCTTGGGTGCCAGGGGACCCAAATTTGTTTATTGCCTTGATAGAATTTTCGAGCTTGAAGTAGAGGCTTAGGGATCCACCGGCTAAGTCATCCTTGGGCAAGGCCGAGGTTTTGGGCGAGGATGGATCTGCCTTGGGGAGCGTTTGGGCAAACGAGTGTCTTGTAACCAGTGGTTTTATGGTTTTGCCAAATGGGTTGCCAGCGTCAAGAGGGACAAGGAGCTAGTGTTGCCGATATGTGAGTTTGGGAAGTGAATCGGTGGGGGATCCACAAAGTTGTGGTACCTTCATAATATCCTTGGTCCGTGAGGAGAAGCTTCTTAGGTATCCACTAGAGAGAGTGCTTGCCCTATGTACATCGATTAGACTTGTTAGTAGGGTTAGTCTGGTGAGTGGGGTTAGTGTTGCAAGGGGGTTCAGCAGTGGTGGTGGTGTTTGTGATGCAGGGTTGGGCTGTTGTAGAGTTGGGTAGTGGTGAGGGTAAAAGAGGCAACTCGGTAGGCATAGTGGAAAGAGGCCTCTTTTTAAGCGACACGGATTTGTATTGGTTGGAGGGTGGAGTAACAGTGGTGAGGGGAGGAGGGGGGTTATCAACTTAGGCTGAGTGATCAGGGGGCAAGGGATCTTCTTCTATCATTAAGACTGTAACTTGGCCGAAGGCCACTTGGAGGGTGGCAATCCCAAGGGAGAGCCAAGTGTCATAGGACATTAAGCTGTGATTAGCCCCTATATCGACAAGAGCCAATTTTTGGGTGAATCTTGTTGGGGTTGTCATTCCTAACCACAACCAAGTAGGTTTCACCTCCTAGTCTTCTTCTTCAAGGTCTACTACTTGGGCCATGTTGACTACGATGTTTTCCCCTCGAAGTTTTGCTTGGCACTCCTTGGCCTCTCGTTGAGATGTTTCTTTCATCTCTTCATGTTGCATTTTTTGTTTTTTTTTTGGTCATGAATGGCCCTTAGTGTGGATCCCGTGAATGGGCCATAGTATCGTTTCAGTTTTCTATCGTTGAAATACGCCGCCATCTAGACACCGTCGAGTGTTTCGATGCGCACTATGCCTTGCGGGGTTATCTCAGTGACTAGGAAAGGTCCTAAGCCTCTGAGTTTGAGTTTCTTTTTGTGGTTTTTTTTGCTAGAGGAGGACCATATCACGCTCGTTCATTTGTTTGTCCTTAAGTTGCTCATCAAACCACCATTTACGCCTCAGTTTTTCTATAATCATACTATATATAGTGCGAGGAGGCAAGCTTTTCTAGCTCAAACAGGAAAACAGCTGAGGACATTACCTGTGAGAGTTTTTCCTTTACCACAATTCGCAAACTGGGGACCAAGAACTTCATAGGCATGATAGCTTCAATACCATATGTTAAATTGAAGGGTATGTTCAATAGGCCCAGAGTGCTGCAGGTAATTTTTGTTCCCAATCATTGCGCGGTTGGCTTCAACTATTTTGGTTAAAATGGCACAAAGGACTTTATTTGTGCTCTCTTCTTGGCCATTAGCTTGGGGGTGGTAAGGGGAAGATTTCCTGTGAGAGTGACTAGGAATTCTTGTAAGAGGAATTGTATCACCTCAATAATGAAGTGCATGAATTGTCGCTCACGATCTCAAGAGGGCATTTGAAGCGAGTGATCACTGATTCATACAAGAATTTGGCAGTGGATCGCGCGTCAGCCTTGCAGCAGCAGGTAGCCCTGGCTTTAACCCATTTTGTTCAATAGTCCATTAGCTCTGCGATGATGTATCGAGCTTGAGTGTATCGAGTCGCTAGACTAATGGGTCCTATGAAATCAATGCCCCATTTTTCAAACGGTTGCAAGGACACAATGGGGTTCAAGGGCATGTTGTCCTTAAAGCGTAGAATTGCCACTCATTGGCATTCATCACACCATTTGACATATTTCACTGCATCTGACATATTCAGATGTGTCTGCCATCAAGGTGGGGCCACCATAGCCCTGCCGTGAGGAATTTGCGAGTACTCATATCTGTTGCGAAGTGGCCCCCCAACACAGGTGGAGTGAGCCTATTCTAAAAGGAAGACATACTCATTGTTAAAACCCTCAAGATCTCTCTAGCTAATCACTATGCATAAACTAGGCATATACTCATCCACCCAACCACCCCGAGCCCAAGGGTGCACACATAAATACAATGAAGTACCACATACCTAACCTTGGTGTCCCATACCATCAAGAGATATGACTTCATTCCAGCAGCACATAGCTCTAACATGAAATGGCGAGAGAGTAGATACAATGCTCTACACAAGGGAACATCCCTTGAGAGTGCCCCATGCCCCTATTATATAGGAGGGCCCTCAATGAAGTACCACATACCTAACCTTGGTGTCCCACACATAAATACAATGAAGTACCACATACCTAACCTTGGTGTCCCATACCATCAAGAGATATGACTTCATTCCAGCAGCACATAGCTCTAACATGAAATGGCGAGAGAGTAGATACAATGCTCTACACAAGGGAACATCCCTTGAGAGTGCCCCATGCCCCTATTATATAGGAGGGCCCTCAAGTGACTCTTGACTCTCCATTTCCATGTGTGACCCTTGGTTACCTGACCCTAACCTCAACCCAAGGTTAGACCTAACCCTTACCCCACTAGAGCATGTTTCCATGCTCCCATGCTCACATGCCTAGGGTGGGTTAGTCTCCTAGTATATGTACATATAATGTGCATATAACATACTTCCCCTCTCTCAAAACATTGCATTCTTGCAATAAAAATAAGAAAACCTACATGAACGTTCTCAACTCACTCCCAAGTCAAATCCTCAATTTCCCTATCTTTCCACTTAATTTTAACCTCAGGGATTAAGCAACTACAAAGTTTCCTTTCCCTGAATTCAAGTACCTTTTCAGGTTCATGTGGAACATAGGATAAATCTTTGACTTCAACGAGTTCTTGAGGAGTAACTGTGTTATCCTCACCACCTCCCAACTTCTCTTTTAGTCTACTGACATGAAAGACTGGATGAACTCTAACATGTGGAGTCTTGGCTCAAAAGACCGAGGTGAGCGTCCCCTATCAGCATAAAACCATGCTCTATCATGAGCACTCGTGATAGAATCCTAAGCTTGGGTCAGGATTTCTTGCATATCATGGGAGAAATCCCTCGATGCATCAAGCTCAATGACTTTAAGACCGACATCAATAAGTGCCCGGTGAAGTTGGTTCGAGTGAATCATGATTTTTGAAGAACCTTATTACCATGGCTCATATTGATTTCTCAGTCCAATGATAATGTCGATGAAATGAGTGATCATCCCAACTTAGGTAGGGAAGATCTTAAATTCCAAGTTGAAGAAGAGAAGGCTATTGGAAATAGTGGATTTATGGAAGTGACAGAGCGTCTAGAGGCAACTATAGCCAAATTCCATGACGAGATATAGTCACTGCTGAAGATGCAGATCTTGACTTTGCAAAAAGCTCTTTTGGGCAGCACCTCCTACTCCTACCAAGTGAGTTGCTCTATCATTTGCACCAAAGGTGTACTAGATCCAATCCAAATCTATACTTAAGCCATCTTGAGAAACCTTATGACCCAAGTATAACAATTCCTTTTTTGAAGAAATCACACTTAAATAACTTACAATAGAATTTCTCCTTCATGAGCCTTCCAAGAACCTCTTTAAGATGATCCTCATGCTCAGCCAAAGTTTTATTGTATATCAAAATATCATCTAAGAAAACCACCACAGATTTTCCCAACAGATCCCAAAATATATCATTTATCATGTGTTGGAAAGTTGCTGGTGCATTAGTGAGACCAAAGGGTAACACTCAAAATTATTAATGGCCATAACGTGTCCTAAAAGTAGTTTTAGGAACATCTTCCTCAACAATACGGATCTGATGATAACGGTTTGCAAATCAAGCTTTGTGAAATACTTAGCTCCTTGTAACCTATCAATAAGATTGTCTGATCTAGGCAATGGGTATTTGTTCTTAATTGTAGCCTTGTTAAGACGTTTGTAATCAATACACATCTGCTAGGTACCTTGATCTTTTTTCTTAACCAGGAGGACTGGTGCACCCCAAGGAGACTTACTTGGTCTAATCTGATCCATCCTCAAGTATTTAGCTAGTTGCTTGGCTACCTTGTCTTCCTCAGTCTATCTAAGCCGATATGGAGGAATACTAACAGGTACTGTCCATGGTACTAGCTCAATTTTATGGTCCACCTCTCATTTAGGAGGTAATCCATGAGGTAACTCATCAGGAAATACATCTTGAAATTTGCTCTTAATGGAATTTAATGCTTTACTTTCCCAAACATCTAAAGAAATAGTGTTTACAAAATGAACACATACAGACACTGGATCCATAACCAATTGGAAAAGTTTATAGTTAAAAAAATTTTCCATTAACTCAAGCTCATTAATAAAAGTTTCCTTGGGTACAACAATGTTTCCCTTAAGAGTAACAAGGTTTCCATTGTGATGGAAAGACATCAAATGTTTGACCCAATCAACATAAAAATCTTTATTTTTTCGATGAAACCATTCCATCCCTAAAATGATGTCTATATGACCCAAGCTCATAACATGAAAATCAAGTCTATCTCAGTACAACTGGATGTCTAACGGTAGTTTTGGTACCTTCTTGTCCCAAAATTGGACTTGTCCCCCAGCTATCTTGACCTTGTACATGTGATCATTCTGTGTTGGTTTCAGCTTCATCCTCTGTACCACAATGTTGTTAATAAAATTATGAGTACTACCAAGATCAAACAAAATATGAACATGATATCCATTTATTAATCCATAAACACGAAATAATTCGTTTGGACCAAAAATGTCTTTACTGAAAGTACAATCTGAACATTGGCTTCCTTCAAGATGTATAATATTGACCTCAAAAAATTTACCTTGAAGTCCTGTAATGTGTATATATTTATTTGGTATGAACTTCTTCAATGCCACCTTTTGTCCAAGCGTGGAAGGTGCTGTAGCTCCATTCAAAGGACATAATTTCTTCGTGTGTCCCTTTTCCTTATATTTTAAACATGTGATACTATCCCTTCTCACAAATTTCTGCTTCTTGCTAGCATTGTTATAATTTTTTGGTTTTGGTGTGAAAACCAACTTTCTTTTTTGTCCACTATTTGAAAAAGTGAACGTGGATTTCTTTTCATTAGACGATGGTTTTGAAGTGTTGGCACCGACCATAGTCTTATGAAAAACCTAAGCTGCCTAAATAGCATTCTCAGTTGTTTTGACCTTGCATTTTTTTACCTTGTAAGTACTGATAGTCACGAGCTAGACCACTGATGAAAATCCGACACAAGGTATGATCATCATACTTGGCTTTGGTAGCCAATTGTCTAAACTTTTACACATAATTGTCAAAAGACTGATTTCCCATGCTATTTTTAACAACCTTGGCAATTATTTTGAATTCATCCTCTGGTTGGACAAACTCTTTTTGAAAGCTTCCTTGAAAGTTTGCCAAGTGGTAGGAATGGAATCTTGTTTGAGATCCTTTTATCAAGTTAATGCCTTCCCTTTCAATAACCCCTACGCTATCTGTAGATTTTGCACATCAGTGAATAGATGAACATGTCTAGATTCCCCTGAACCGCCAGACTCCCACCTATTCCTACCCGTGTTTTGACATTATGGGTAATGCCGCACATTGAGTTCATCACCTTTGAAATATTGTCCGAGTTTCAGTGGGGGTGCCAGTGATCCCTTGAGGTTCGATGAGTTCATCATCTTCTGTCCCATGAGAGCTACTAGCTCTGTAGACTCTTGCATCCCGGCTCCAAGATGTCCCTCCATCCAATACTCTAAATCCTTCCATAAGCTTGGGCTACCTTGGAGTAAGGTGCCAATGGGGATTTGGATATGAGACGAGAGGACTACAATGTCTCTGGGAACAGGTGTGGTTTCATGAGGCGGGTCTCTTGTGCTTGTCCTTAAGCTCTTGCCCGTATAGGGTATTGGGATCTGGACTTCTGTGTCCATCCTTTTGAGGCGGTCATCCCCCAGGTTTTTGAGATATTCAGCTACCAAGGTTTCCGTGGTGGGGGATATCTACAGCGGTGGGTGTTGCTACTTGTGTGAGTTTATTAGGGGGTGCTTGTTCTTGGAACTCTCTGGTATACACCTGAGCTTCCTCAGTAGGCACATGTTGGAAAGCGAGGGGCATGGTTTGAGTTGGAGGTTCATCCTCTAGTTAAGCTTAGTAGTCCCAAACCAACTCTTGGGCTGTCCTTAGCCTCTCCTTTTCCTCAATGGGATTAGGGTATTCGGTTAACTTCTTGGGAAGCTAGTTAGGGTTAATTGGCTCCCTGGCATAGGTGGCTGAAGGTAGCAGTTGCTCCTCTTCATATGAAGAGGTTCATCCTCTAGTTAAGCTTGGTAGTCCTGGACCAACTCGGGCTGCCTTTAGCCTCTCCTTTTCCTCAATGGGATTAGGTTATTTGGCTAACTTCCTAGTTAAGCTTGGTAGTCCTGGACCAACTCTTGGGCTACCTTTAGCCTCTCCTTTTCCTCAATGGGATTAGGGTATTTGGCTAACTTCCTAGGAAGCTGGTTAGGGTCAATTGGTTCCTTAGCACGGGTGGCTAAAGGTAGCAGTTGCTCCTCCTTAAATGAAGAGGCTAACACATGGGTGGCTGAAGGTAGCAGTTGCTCCTCTTTAGATGAAGAGGTTGATGCATGGGTGGTTGTGCTGTCTTTCGAACCGCTTTTTATGACTACCCGGGTATCCCCTTTTCCAATTTTTGTGGCCTTCTTTCGCGAGCGTTTAGTCATGTGCGCTTGTTCTAGGACATTCTTTTAAGATAAAACTTTTGCGTGTCCTTGGTTTTGCAAGGTTGATGCCTCTCCTACACCGTGAGCTACGGCCCTTCGTCTGTTCTATAATCTGGTCACTATGTTAAGAGGGACCGTGTGGATGAAGCCATCTCTTACACTCAGTAAGTTAATGCTGGTGCTGGGATTAGCTTCCCAAGCTTTTCTTGCTATGCCTACTCTCAGAGCAGATAGTCCTTGTACATGTGGTTGATTCTGCACCCAATGCATAGGGGGGTTAATGTGGAAGCACCTACGAGATTACTTGCCATCCCTTTTTTGATCGGATACTCAACTACTCAGTGAGGTCTTGCACAATGGTAACATTGCATGGGTGGTCATTTAGCCACAGTGTTCATGTCCCATCTCCCTGTGGATTTGGGGTGGCTAAGTATACATGGTACATATGGTCGCCCTCCATCACATAATGGCTTAAAATTTGGGAGGGTGGACTGTTTGGTTCAAGAGGCTCGAAGGTGGGTCCTTTAGCAACTTCCCCCTCATCACCTTCTTCAAAAATTTCCATCAAGGTTAGTTGACAAACTGGAGTGACTCAAGGTAATGAGGGTTGAGGTGGAAGTACAGGGGGTGGTAAGGGCATCTCTGGTACCCTAAGGATTCCTCTTTGGGCCACTTCCTAGCCTAGTTAAGGTGCATTATAAAGTGCAGGTGCTAGCAAGGCTAGCGGTTGCCTGGGGTTTGCTAGTAGGGCTCAGGCTTGAGCAGCTCTTTGCTCATAACAATTTGTAATTTCATGACTCTTTGGTAGGATGTGCAGTAGAGGGTGGGATGGGCTCTTAGATGTGGATACTCTATGCTAGGATGGTTAGCTCAATAAATTGGACACCACACTAGTTCCCTCTTGGGGTAGAGATGAGGTTGACCAACTCGATCCCGGCCTTGGCTGGTTCTCTAGTGTTGGGTCATTTACTACATTAATGCAGGTTGGTGAGCTGTTTGCTTGTTGTCCTAAGGTGGACTCCTTGCCTTTTCTGTCAGATCTGGTGCTTGTTGTTGAAGGAGGCCTCAGATATGCCCTCATGCAGTTCTCGGGAACATGTTCCCTTGAAGTTATCCTCAAAGTCCATAACATTCATGCAGCATTGCTCAAAGGAGGTATAGGCTAGGGCATACAAAGAATTATGTAAGGGTACATCGTCGAGGCCTTCAAGAAATCTCCCAATTAGCCTTTCATCAGAGAACTTGTCTCTAGCACTACAATGGGAATGGAGATACCTCACCCTGTTGATGTAGTCCGGAATGGTTTCTCCATGCTTTTGTTTGACATTGTGTAATTTCTCAACAAGACTCCATCGGGTTCCTTGACGGGAGTATCCAACTTTAAAGGCCTCTTTTAAGGCTTCAAAGGTGGCCTTATCCTTTGTCTTCAGGGATCTAGCCCAAAGGTAGCCCAATATTCTAGCAAGGATATGAGAAGGGGGGTGATAAGCCTTAAAAAAAAGATAAATATAACTATTGTCAGAATCCATGTCATTATATCAATGAATGCATAAAAAGGTTGGAGAAGCAGAAGAATAAAGAGTCAGGCATGGTTATGGTGGTTGATGCATTAGTACCAAGTGGTGAAAAGGAGGAGTCAGGCATGGTTATGGTGGTTGATGCATTAGTACCAAGTGGTGAAAAGGAGGAGTCAACGAACTATGCACAAGATGAAGGGCATTCATTATGCACTATAGTTACAACCCTTCTATCCATGATGTATGCATATCAATAATGGATCAACATGTCTAGTATTTTGATAGTGGTGCTAGCAAGCATATTACTTCTCAAATGATTTGTTTTCCTCTCCTGAGTGTGCTCCTCGAGGAGGCACAATCACATGTGAAAACAACTATCTTGCTTCTACTCTTGTGTCTAAGCAACAATGTAATAAGCTGGATGATAAGGCGGTAGAATGCATTTTTGTCAGATGTAGCTTAGAAAGCAAAGGGTATAGACTTTACTATCTGGCTACAACGTGAATTTTGCTGAGAACTCAGTTCAAGCCATGCTTTTATGTAAATTATAACAAAAAATTTTGCTCACATGGCATCTTTGAAACACTCCTACCTTTGTACAATGCCGAGCATCGATGTGTGGAGCAAATGAATGCTCAACAAGGGGCTACAAATCATCCCATATACCAGCTAAAAACTAGCTTGAATTTTAGCATATATATCAACCTATTGATGAGGTAATTGTGGATAATGCAATGGATAAGGAAACAGCTGCCATATAGGCATCCAAAAGTATATCAAATTGGCTTGTGTGTAAACATTGTGGGATAGCAAATTAGCTACTCCTTTGCCTAGCAAAACACATGCATGCTCTTATCATGCATCTTATTCTTTTGTGGATCATAATCTCATTGCCACAGTATATGAAATGAAGTGGAATCTATGTAGGCCATGTAGGACGAGTACGACTTAATCGTCAAAAATGACACTTGGTATTTAGCAGATTATCCTTATGGTAAAAAAACCATTGGTACAAAGTGAGTTTATAAGCATAAGCATAAAGCTAATGGTAGTAGCTTATTACAAAGGGTTATGCTTAAGAGAAGGGCATAGATCATGATAAGACCTTTGCACCCACATCATCATGGTTGGAATGTACCTCAGTTGGAATATTAAGACTGCCTTTTTGAATGTTGATTTGCATGAGGAGACTTATGTATCTGAGCTTCGTGGTTTTGTTGAGAAGAGGCAATAGTCTTAAGTACGTAGGTTAAGAAAGGCTTTATATGGCCTTAAGCATGCTCTCAGAGAATGGTATGAGAAGAGAAATACATACTTGATTACAAATTATTTTTTGCAACAATCTAATTGAGAGTACCCTCTATGTAAAGAGGAGTAAAGATTGTTTTTTGGTCATCATTTTATGTGTTGATGACATGCTTCTCATCACAGGCCGATCTGGGCTCATTGTATTATTATTTGGACATAATCTATTCAATGGGATGATGGTATTATTTGTAGTTAAAATACATACACAGACTAATTACATGGTTTTGTTTGGAAGACTATAAGCCAATTGTTATTACAATAGTAGAGACAGGTGCTAGGCTCAGTCTCTATGATGCAGGTGAACCATTTTGATACATCACTTTATCAACAGGCTATTGGGTGCCTCATCTACCTATATAATACAAGGCCAAACATTCAGTTTAAGGTCTCCCAATTAAGTAAGTTTATGCACAGTCCCAGAAGTAAGCATTGCTAGGGATACCAAGCGGGTATTTCGATACTTACAAGGCACTCAATCCCTTAGCCTATTCTACACTAAGGGGGGTGATATTCACTTGTATTATTTTAGTGATTTTGATTGGGTTAGATGTTACGACACACGAGTGTCCACTAGTGTATTTTACTTTTTTCTTAGTAATTCATGTATATCATGACTCAACAACCAAGGACAGTGGCCACTTTGAGCTTTGAAGCTGAGTATAGAGGAGCTTTTATAACAACGACTGTAAAATGTGTATGGCTCATACACCTTTTGACAGATCTTGGTGTTAGATAGTAGTCCCCCACTTCCATCTTTAGTGATAGCCAGAGTGCATCAGCCATGTGAGAGACCCAGTGTTTCATGCTCACACAAAGCACATTGAGGTGTAATATCATTATGTTAGGGAGAGGCTCATTATAGGAGAGATTAGACTGGATTATGTCTCTACACACGACAATGTGGTAGATGTATTCACGAAGGCTCTCCGAGAGAAGTTTGCTTATAAAGCTTTGAGCTTATTACCATTTAGGGATTGATCAACCATATAATCCCTATGCATGCTCACATTATCACTAGAGGGAGAATTCATAGTCATTTATATGGCTGTGATGTGTGGACATAGGTTAATAATGGGCCAAGGTAATTTTTCCTCCTTATGAGTTTTTTTAACATGAGCATGTGTACACACTCTTATAAGCATGTGTAAGTGACCTTATCACGTCACTTCACTTGTACTTCACTTATTCTCATCAATCTACTTTGAGTGTTGTGCTTCTATATATCTCTCCCTGCTTGCTGCATCTATGTGTGTGTTACTACTTTTATCTCCACCACTCCAGGGTGATTTCTCCCTCCTTAGGAGGTTTTTTTCCCTTGAGTGTGTGCACACTCTTATGAGTGTGTGGAAGTGATCTTGTCTCATGTCACTTCACTTGTGTTTCACTCATTCTCATCAATTTTCTTTGAGTGTTGTGCTTCCAGCTATCTCTCCTTTCTTACTACATATATCTATGTGCTGCTATCATTGTCTCCACTCCAACAGTTTCTCAAGAGTTAAAACTCATTTTTTCTCTCAATTACCCTTAAATTTCATATTTTTTCAAAGATTTTTCAAGCTTAGGCATATAACAAAATTTTCTATTAGTAGGTAGGGTTCGAGGTGAGTTATCCCCCACAAGGATCATAACTCACTCCAAACATAAGATTACTCAACAATTTCTATTTCCAAATTGAAAATCTATGTATTATTTTCTAGTGCTAATGTGTACAATTCTACACGTATATATTTCCTAGTGCTAATGTGCACAATTCTACATGTACATATTTCACTAATGATTTTAGGTCTTTTGTGCATAATAGTACACATAAACTAGTACTTTGGAGTTAAATGTGTATATTGATACACATAAATTATCCTAAAGATTTAATTTTAATAGTATAAGAAAATATATTTATAATCATATTTACAAGTATAATTACCAAAATAAAAAATTTCTATTTTTCATTAATTCTCAAAGGCTTCTGGTAAAGAAAACCTTTTTCCCTTTACATGGAGGTACATTATTTTCTACCTCTATTTATGGACTTAACCAATAAATAAATTTGAGATTTAAAAGTCAAAAACTAGAAAGATTAAATTATTTCCTTAGTGTACTTTGTAGACATGAAACAAGCATTATTTTAAAAGAATAGTGTACCTTTGAATAGCCATGAGTGAAAATGAGTAAAAAGGGGGTCAAAGCACTTGATTGCTTGTTGATTTTTCTTCAAAAATATAAGGAAGGATGCCCAATTTCTACACACCTAGGAGAAAAAGTCTCGTTTTGCCTCCAAAGTCACCTAGGGAATGTCGGTGTGCAAACTCCCAAGTGTGCAGCAACATGGTACTATGACAGTACTCAGTACCCTTGTCCCCTCATAAATTCATGAAAAGAACTCTAACAATTCTCAAGGAAAATAAGCCCTTTTCTTCATGGTGGGGAAGAGGGGTCTAAACATGTAAGTAACTAGTGCCAAGTGGTGGGATAGCCTCATTTTACTCAACTGAGAGTCTATTCACAAAATTTTAAGGCTCTTTAAATATTTATTTCTAGAATCAAGCCTCGTGGGCCAATGTGCATTTCTCATTTAATTTTTATGAAGGTCCTTAATTTTATTTTTTAATTCACTTTGAGAAACAAAAAGGGTGAATGTGCACTCGTGTATATAAGGATTTTTGCTAAAATCCCAAACTTGATAACCCAAAGGATCCAATTACTTTGACTTAACACAATGTTTCTCACTCTAGAATTTTTCACACAAAAAGGTTTCTAGGCTTACCACTTGGCTCCTTATTTATAATTGAAATCTTCTTGAAATTCCAAAGGGTTTCATAATACACAAGAGTTTCTTAGTGAGGGATCTTACAAGATCAATCCAAGTATCACATGTACTAATCCCTAATGCAAGGACATAGTTCAAAAAAGAATACATGGATCCAAAGGGAATCAACGATTTGATGATTAATCTAGTAAAATTCTCTAAAATTACCAACAAAGATACCATAAATCTAGAACATCAGTGGGTAGTTCTCCAATTGACTTGCAATACTCGATCATTGAAGTGCTTGTGAGAAGCTCTCGAGACACTTTGGGTGAGAAGACCAACATTGTGCGGTCATGTATTTGAGACTATTTGAATAATGGTCCACAAGATGAAAGATGAGACCTAGCCTTCTTTCAAAGCTTGTGACATAGAGACCATGGGGGGCAAAGGGTTAGATAAGCAAGAACTTCAAACAAGTTAGATAATAAAAATAAAGGCATCAACGCATAAGTAAGAACTTCAAGGCATTCTACTTTAAAACAAGATAGATAACGTAAACAAAGTCATCAATACAATGCTATAATTAATTTCCTAATGAAAAACTAGGGTCTTAAGTTATCCCTTAATCTTAGACAACGGATTTATGAATACGATGCTATAGTTCATTTCCTGATGGACTAGGGTCTTAAGTTAGCAGTCATTAAATTTGTGAATGACGTCAATATAAGCATATCTGAACAAATGGAGGTTGTATCTGCTATGTTAGATTATGTGGCTTCAATTGGTGATTTTGCTACATAAATCCATTTGGTATTATTCTTGTACTTTATATTTAGCCATTTGTATCTAAAAAGAGACATATGCATTTTGCCTACTACTAATATAATATAGTCTTTTCTCTTAAAATGGTTTGTTTCTTTAGTAAAATGCTATAGAGATCCTAATGAACCATTTTAAAGGGCCCCTAAAATATCTCAACACCCCCAAAAGTTGGGGTTGGAGGTTTTTTGTGTGCTTAAGCTTCATGACTTTTTTTGCTAGTTGTTCATAGTAATTGGTTCTTGCAACCCAAACTAACGCCTATTTTTTATAACACACAAGGATATGGGATAATAGAGTTGGTGAGAATTAGGAGTGAGATAACTAGTCAAATCCTTGAAAAACCAAAATTGCATCCCTCATTGGGGGTGTCATTATTGCCTAAATGGTTTTCCATTTTGCATCCCTCATTGGGGGTGTCATTGCAATTTCTCATTGCTTTCATAGATATCTTACTTGCAACATATATGTTGAAGATTATCTCGAGAGATGTGATTACATTGTTGCCACCCCCCGGGATTTATGTTGTACATATATGAAATGACACCTATGTGCATGACCCCTTGACCATGTATATGCAAGAAGTGTGGAGCTTCTATACCATAATACTATATGGAAAGAAGATCAATACGATACCCTTATTTTCCAAATATATAAATTTCTTAAGTAACACAAAAAAACCTCCTACCCATTGTGTATACAACATTTGTCCAAGCCCAAACTGAACTGTACACCAAACACATGGGCATTACACAAGTGAAATCCCCTTGGTTGCAACAAACTACAAGAATGATTCTTGAATGAGCCTTTACTCAACTTACATTAAACTAAAATAGATATTTAGAGAGGATTGAGAAAATCTATGATTATATGCTTTTCCCCATATTGATATGGAATAAATTGAATGGACACCATGTCCATAGTAGTTGCAACAACAAGATGATACATTAGCAAGATCCCAAGTCTCTAATGGAGTAGCATGATTATATATTGACATGACACGTGCATCTATCCACAAAGGCACACCGTGTAAAGCAAAGATTCACCAACTAAGTGTCCTAGTGGAGAATAGAAGGCATGTAGTAGGTATGTGCCCTTTAGGATCCCTTTAGGATTTTAAAGTGAAGAAACAAACAAAAGTGATCAAAGGAATGAAAAATGAACAGTAATCTATACTTTTCAATTGATTAAAAGGTTTTTAAAAAATTAAGTTGAGGCAAAGAGGAAGTTAAACAAGTGGGAAAAGTCATTTATGTGGATACATGGTCTTATGCTAGGACATTAATAATGCTCTTGCAAGACATGCTTGCATACTCAAGTGTTATGCAAGTATTCTACTGCTGAAAATAATTTTATCCTTTGGCATGGTTCAATTTCCCTCTTCACAACCTAGTCTCCTTCTAATATTAATACCTCACACAACCTTTTCAGATGTGTTATTAGAAGTAACGAGCTTTTCTTGGAGCATTTCCACCCACCTATGGGATTTTCACTCTTGATTGCTCATGATGTCACATAGCATCAAGAATGGGATGACATGCAATTCAAATATGCTAAAGAGAGGAGTATCGCATAGACTCTCTAAGTCCACCCATTACCTACACATATGTTACATACTTATTATACCCTATACACATTAGTGCTAGTGCAATGCTCAAGCTTCCTACAACTTGTGGTGAAAGGAGATGTGGGTGAAAAATTTCAAGCATTTTTTCAACATCTCTAGCGAACCGCATAATGTCTTTTTGTAAAACATGGATATGCACTAGGGAAAATATGCAAAAACCACCCCTAGTGCTCTAAACTATCTTGCATAGTGTGCAACCTTGGGATATGCAAACCACATAACGTCTTTTTGTAAACAATGGATATGTACTGGGGAAAACATGCAAAACCACCCCTAGCACTTCCACACAAGTGCTCTTGTCAACTTTTTATTAGTGATGGAGCACACGTGTAGCAAGACATGATGATGAGCGACCACTAAAACAATAGGCAGGCCCCCCATCTTGAAATCCCCATGTTCACCACCTTAAAGGTGGAGGGATAGGGGGCCCAATGGGCTAGTTAGCCCTTTATCTAAGGTCATAGACCTTCTAATTTTATTATATGGAATAACTAGGAGTACACATGTCAGCCAGGAGAAACGACACACTAACACCCTCCTATTGTTCAACTCAGCGTCACACGCAGTATCCAATAGAGGTTGTAGCTTTTTTGAAGATGGCTTAGCTTAGAGGCTTGCGGTGGCTTGGGCTCAAAGGCACTATCAATGGTTTGGCTTGGCTTTAGCAGCTTGGCTCACAGGCAATACTCATGGCTTGGCTTGGCTCATAGGCATGAACATGTCCATTATACTCCAAAATGTTGAGTGTGAAATGTCGATGTATATCGCTGCACAGGGTGGCCATAATTATCCTAGCATCATGAATATGGTTGACCATCTAATTAAAAAAGGATGCAAGTGTAGCAGAAGACGTTCTTATTTTCAGTGCAATTTGCAACCTAAATTAGCAACTACCAATTGTGACAAACAATGTAATATAAAACTAATTAGTGGTATGGCATTTAACCCATGCCAATATCTACCAAGTTTGAGATGATGGAGTGCATGACTTGTAATGTTTATTTGTATAGGTAAGAAGCTTGTACATATATGCATTAAGAAGCACACTAATAAAATCTTGAAGACAAATTTCAGACATGAGCAAGAACTAACAATTAATGGGTTATTAGAAACTACAAAGAAGGACCATTTAATGAATTTTTAAAACCATGCTATTTTTATACCATTAAGAAAAGTAGGAATTGGGGCACTCTAGGACTTGGTTGATTTTTGTATCATTCTTAAACCGACATATTTCAATGCCTTACACAAAAAATAATTGCAACAAAGAAGTTATATATGGCAAGATCCCAAGTCTCCCATAAAGGGACATGGTCACATTCTATATGACAAGTGCACATGGTCACATTCTATCTACAAGGTCACATCATGTAAAGTTAGGATTTAACAATTATGCATCCTTGTGGTGTAGGTATATAGTGTTTAAACTTCAAAGTGAAGAAGCAAAGCGAATCCATAAGAGGAAGGAAAAGTAAAGAGGCATCACCTATACATATAAGCTGATTGAAACATTCAACAAAATTGAAGTCAAGGTTCAACAAGTGAGAGAAGGGGCATATGGTTTTATGCTAGCACATTAAGGTTGTTAAACCTTAATGGTTTTATGCTACCACATTAAGGTTGTTAAACCACCTAGTTTTCATGCATGCTTGAATGATCAAGTGTTAGTTGAGTAGATGTTAGTAAGAAGTTGAGACATCTTCGTGGTTCATTTCTCCTTGGCTTCTTCTAGTAAGACAAGCAACTGTGCTAGAAGCTATATTAAGAACTTACGAGAAAAAATGGGCATGGCATGCAATCCAATTAAGACAAGGAGGGGTTGCCATTAATTACACCATGTATGCAAATTCTCTCCACACATTCTTAACATACAATGACATGTTTTTGAATCTACATACATACCTTAAGGGTGGCTACACGCTTTTAAATCTACACATGTTGCTTTCTGTCGTCCTTGTACGCGAGGATGTTGGGCATGCAATGACTTTGTGGAGCCCAGGACATTGTGATTTTTAGGAACATGAATCATTCGCACTATAGTTTGAAGGTGATTGCAATACACTAAATGCACCACATCCATCCTATTCTAGTTTAGTTTTGGAAGATGATAGGCCCAAATAAGGACACATGCGTAGTCGTGTGGGTTTTTTTATATATGTGAGAGTTGACATTGAAAGTTGGGCATATTTGAACCCAATACCTCCTTCTAGGGAGGCATGGGTGCTGCTCGTTAGGCTAGGAGGCATGTGTAAGGTTGGTTACACAACCACCCTTCCCAAACAGTAGTATAGCAGCCAAACAGTAGTGGCCATCCAAGTTGCCTCATAAGGGATGTAAGAGTCAAGTCGAACAAGGGGCTTATTAGGCTTCTACGACTTTGTTTCTAACTAATATCAAGGAGGTTTTTGAGCAAGCCCACGAGTCTCGGCAATATTTGTGAACCCCAGAACAAGCCCTTGAGGAACCCCTACCCCTTTCCCCTCTTCTTTGTGGACTTCAGGAGTTGCACGAATCGTATGTGAGATTGCACAAAGATGGGCGGCTTAAGAGAACAATCAACAATCCTTATGTGAGATCTTAATTGGCAGAACAATCAACAATCCTTATACAGGACTATAAGCTTACGAAGGGCATGGTGCTCCCCACTTGGTGGAATGTCCACAGGTCATCACACGATGTGACATCATGGGTATTCCTTATGCCCTAAAGGAAAAAGTGAAGCGGCATCTACATCTACATGCGAATTATTTTTTGAAAAGGTCCTTAGCTCTGTGAGCGGTAGGCAGTAGTGGAGCTTGGATCCCATGGGAGGAGAATGCGTTGCTTTTTCCCTTATTGCTGCCTCCATCATCGACGCATGACAATGCGCTGGGGTGGTTATGTTCTCCAGAATCTCCACAATAATTATAAAGGGGAGGTGTGTCGCCATAGCTCCGAGGTTCTCTTCTCGTCTCTTCAACACTCCTTCCTCTCTACTGCCCCAGATCAGGAAAATGTCTGATGGCGTCAAACCCGTCTCCCATGTCATTCTCGACCTGGATGGCACACTTCTTGACACAGGTACGCTCTCTTAGTTGCTCATGCCATCCAAGGTTTTCCGTCAAGCAAATCGCGAGGCAACTTCTGGTGATGTTGTGTCTATGTGTGTGCACGTGTGCACTGTCTACGTGTGTGCACATGTGTTGAGGTTGGTGGCGCGCTAGGGTTTGAATTCTGAGATGTCAGCTAGAAGAATTGGAAATTTGCATTTTACTGGTGGTTGCCTGGAAGGGTTCATGCTTCTTGGAGGTGAAACAAGCATTCACATGTGAGAAACGGCTTGGGAGGAGGTCCCCCGCCAGGGTGGGGTGTTCCGAGCTGGAAATTGCGTGTTTGGGGAGGGGACGTTCCCTCCTGTCAGGCTGAGCCCCCTTCCGAGCTGGGAATTTTGCCCTCCTGTCATCCCCCGGCTTACCAAGTGCGAAAACTTCCAGCCGTATTATTGGTTACTGTTTTTAGCTGCATTTGATTGGTGGAGCAATCGAGGATGGATAATAACATTGTAGAATGCTACCAGATGTATGGTTCAGATTCGCTGGTAGGCTAGAATCAAAAGCCCATAGGAGGGGGGGTGGTTTCGGGGACGGGGACGGGGATGGGGATGGGGATGGGGACGGTTCTGGGAGACTTCAGAAACCTTTGTTTGAAACTTGTTATTTTCATGGTTCGTTAAGATGAAATGAAGAGAGGCGAGATGTGTCACATCAACACAACTTCTCCCTAAGACTTCAGCTGTCCTCAGCTGCATGACTTCTCGATAGGCAACTGAGAGATGTGACTGATTGGTGAACCAGCTTAGGCTGATCCAAACTGCTTGTGCATGGGGTAGCTTCCAATCTTCAGCAATTATGGCAAACCTTCTTCAAGGAGGCCCATTTTCTAGTGATGCAAAAGGACCTGCTCAGGAACCATGTTTCCCAAATGTCGCTATAATCAATCGATTCTTGGTTATCCTATTAATTGGAGACATCAACTCTGGGCAATAATCAAGAAGATTGCTCGAATGGAACATTGTGAGCATCCACCATTGGCTTTGTGATAGTAACATCACTGGGTGACCTTGAACTGTCTATTGTCTTAGGCATGAGCTTTGCTGACCTTGGCATATTTACCGTTGGCAGTACTTCTGAATCTTCAAGTAGACCTAGGTTCCTTTTTTGAAGGTTGCGTTTGTTAGCTTCCTTCACTTGTCCTGATTAGGGCCTTTTATATCTCCTCTCCCCCACTTACACCAGCCCCCCGCCCCGGCCCCCTTCTTCCTTGATCTGAGGGAGCATTGGGTGGAACCTATGCCATAATAACCTCAATGACTAGAACTTTTTACAAACACCTGCATAGGACCTTAAAAGTTGCCAGGTTGGTAGTTACAATGGTGTCATTCATGACATGGAATACCAATAGCAGATACTCCCTCCTAAGGCTTATGATGCTTTGAACAATACACACCAGTATAGTGATTGTGGCCTTGTTCAGGCTCTTTGTCTGCCTGTCTGCCTGGGGGTGTGTGTGTGAGGGAGGGAGGGGGGGAGCTTTGTATCGAAACTATGAAAGACAGCTTTTCACCATGTGCCAATGAACGTTGGATATCTATCTGTTAGTTACTGATTTGAAAGCCTATGAAGTATAAAAGTCTCAAGTGAGTGTGGTTACCACCTGGGCATAGGCAGGGATAAGGATTGTTTGCTTTTCAACCTATGGACTACTATCATTGTAATAAAGTAGGAACTTTATTCAATAGGGTTAATAATGGGACAAGTCCATGTATAAAAGAGGGGACTTGGACCATGGTTGTAACTTTTGATGATCATTTTTAGAAATGGAAACTTATGTTTCTTGGAGCTCATGGCTTCTCTCTTGGCTTGTGGAAGGCTATTTCCATTCTCTTGGTGAGAGACTAAACACACTTAGGCATCATGTTTACATGGTGATTACTCATATTTTTCATGCATTACATCCCTTCATTCCAATTGGTATCAGAGCTCTTGATTTTGATCATGGGCATGCATGGGTTGTTGGGAAAATTTGCTTGAAAATTTGAGTTTCTTTTAATTTTTTTTCTCATTTTCTTGTAATCCTTGAGTGATTCTTGACAAATCTTCTCTAATCTTGCTTAATCTCATGGATATGGTGAGCATTTCATGGAAATTGCTTGAATTTTGAGTGATTTTGGCCAATTTTACCATTTTTGGACCAAATTTTGGACCTCTGGACCAAAAATTTGGGGCAGTCGGGCCAAAACTTAGGGCAAGTGACTAATTGCAATTAACTTTCTTGCTAATCACATTTAGTAATCATCTTCTTCTTCCTCAAGCTTTCCATAGCCATGGGATGCTCTTCCTTTACCCGTTTTGATGCCAAACCTTAGGGTTTTTGTAGAGCTTCTTGAGATCTTTCATTTGAGCCTCTTTCTTGCAAATTTTTTTCTCAAGATTTGGGAGCTTGTGAACCTTTCTCCATGGCTGAAAGTTGAGCTTTCATTGCCAAGTTCTACTCAACATAGATGGGTGCAAGCATCATATTATGGTGATTTCTTCTCTCAATGAGCATGGAGACTAGCAATGGGGTTGAATTTTCACTTCCACGTTGAATTTTGGGGCTGATTTTCGCTGATTTTTATCGCCTCTTCCATGCCTCCTCCAAGCTATGAAGCTTAGCCACAAGCTTCATGAAGGATTGCTAAGTGTTTTAGCCCTTTTTGGTGAGATTTTGGGGAGTATTTCATGGCCAATGGAGAGGGAGAAATGGTGTTCTTTGGCTGCAAATTAGGGAGCAAAAAGAGGCTACGTTTTTCTTCAACAAGAGGCTTCTTCAACATTTTCTACCATTGAAGCTTTCCGGATGACATTGGTGAGTGGTTTGATCAATTTCTTGCAAGTTTGAAGCATTTGGTGGAGCTTGGGAATGGATTAGGGTTGGACACATTCAAACTCCCCTAATTTTCAGAAATTAACCATTAAAGCTTGACCATTCACATGCCAATATTGCTTCTCCATGCATTATTGATGGCAATGGTGAAAGGAATTGATTCCACATGAGCTTGGCCAATTCATAGATCACATTTTGGGGGATTTTCTTCATTATGTCTCATTTGGCATGCCATTGATGGAATAGCAAGCTTATGCAATGTTTTTGGAGTCTCTCATGCTCATCTTGATGCCATATGGACACTATAGATGCTATACATAGCCATGCCAATGCTATGTTTTACACATGGGCATAAGAGAGCATTTGGAAGCATGCATTTGTCAATATGATGTGAAAGGGATTGTTGGAATGTAATTGCAAATGCCTTGATTGTGGTTAACAAATGCTTATGCAAATGCCATGGTGAGGGCATTGTGAATTGTTGGTTTGTGTTGGAGTTTTTGGATGATGGATTGAGGCATAAGTCCATGCTTTATTGGTGAGTTCTAAATTGTAAAAGGGCATGAGTCATGCTCAATACTTGTAAGCCAACAAACTTGTTCTATCATTTGATATTATCCACATCATTTTGTACCTACACTCACCATTGCTACCACTTCAAGTTTCTATAGAATCTAGCAATGTGTGAGGGTACCTTGGCATTGGTTGGAGAGGCCAAGGGGAGAATGGCTTGAACTCTTTGTGCCGTGATTGCCTTGGAAAAGCGGTACAAAGGGGGATTAGGTACACCGGTGTGAAGACATGGCCTCAACCTTCACCTTGGAGGAAAACTCGGTGAAGGGGTGAGAAGAGCTTGGCCGGGAGATCGGCAAGCTTCAACGCGCGTCCTCAACAATCCTCACCATCGAATTTGTGGATGCATTTGGGCAATGGGGCCCCTTTTTCCGTCATATTGTGTGGATATTGCAAATGCTTTGATGGACAAAGAGTGCATATGATCTTTCATGACATTGTGGGATACAAAGAGTATTGCATGGTGATTTGAGAAGTTGCATTTTCATTTGAGATTTGGTACCAATTACAAAGGAGACTATGGCGGAATTTTTCCAACAAGGGAGCCAAACAAGCTTATTGATTGGAGATTTACCCCATGGATACACTTGAAGAGTTATTCACAACTACCAAGGGGAGAAACACCAATCATTTGTAGCCGGATTGAGCTTTGGGACCGAATTTTGAGAATTTCTGGGATTTTACAAAACCCTAATTCAGTCCTAGGGTTTTTGGGATTAGGTCCGAGTGATTACACGACTCTATTCTACTCATTGAGAGTTTTCAAATGAGCCATAGAACCCCTTAATCGGATATCACAATCTTGGTCAAAGTAGTCATGTTGACTTTTTGGTCAAAATCAAACAGAATATACTTCCACTTTGACTGAATCAAAATGCTTTTAGGGGTAGGTTCTATCTTCCGTGAGCTTTCTATAGAGCCGTCAAAATCCTAATTCCGACATATATTTTGCATTTTAGAGCCAAATTACTACTTTCAGCTGTCCCGCACAAACCCTAAAACAGAGAGTACTTGCCCACACCTAATTCTTACTGTGTTCATTTGGGAGGATAGTAGACACCATTACCTACCCATAGAACCTTCTTTTGTCCAATTCCGACATCATTTGGGCATTCTACCAACATCTTGCATTTCTTCACTATGCCGAAGGGAAGACCTCGCAAGGGTGGGGATGTTGTGCAAGAAATGATCATTGGTGATGAGGACATGGAAGGTAATATGGATGCAAGGGATGCATTCATCAATGAAGACAATGGGGGCAATGTACATAATCAAATTTCTCAAGGGACACAAGCGGCGGTTAACCATGACACCCTCATGCAAATGCTTGTACAACGGTTGGAGACCTTAGACTCCAAGCTTGATTCTCATTTTGAAACATTATCCTCACGGATTGGTGTGATGGAGGACAAGTTTGGGAAGTCTCAAGCACAAGAAAAGCATGGGAATTATGGTGACTATGAGCAAAGAAAAGGCAAGGGCATCTTGAATGAGGATTCCATGAAGGCCGTACAAGAGGATCCATTGGGAGCATCCACTCGGGGATTCATGGTGGATGCACGGAGACCTCTTGTCAAGGACATGTTTCCTCCTTCTTTTCATTCGGGTTTGTCTCACCTCAATGCATCAAAGGGTCCTACCTTTTCTAGGGCAATGCATTCAAGGGAAGAGGATGAGGTGTTTGTGAATGATGAGGAGATTGCACTCGATTGGAATCAAATGTCCTTTGCCCAAAGACAAAGGGATGCTCACGAGAAGTGGATGGAATTGTCGAATATCATCAAGAGGGATTACAAAGACTTTGCACAATTTATGGAGTCATACTCGAAGATGCAAAGATTCAAGCCCTCTACCCAACATGATAACCCATCCCACATATCTTCCAAGGATGTCAAAGACAAAATCTCACTATCAAAGTTCAAAGGTGACGGGTCATCTCCGCAAGAGTTGGAGGAGTGGGCTACCAAGCTTGACACCTATTTCCAACTTTACCCAAAAAGTGAGCGTGATATGGTACAATTTGCCTCCTTACATCTTGAAGATTATGCTCATCAATGGTGGAGGCACTTGGTCAAACAAGGGAACACGCCATCAACTTGGGAAGGATTGAAGCGGGAGATGAACTTGGCCTTCATTTCACCCTTAGTGCTCGACCGATACCATGAAGAATGGTATGAGCTTTCTCAAAAGGGGATGATGGTGAGAGGTTACATCAAGAGATTTTTGAAGCTTTCAATGTACGTGGAAGACTTGAGTGAAGACATGAAGATGAAAAAGTTTGTGCATGGGCTTGAACACTTCATCAAGGCGGATGTGTCGGCTCAAAGGCCTAGCTCTCTCAAAGAAGCTATGAGGTTAGCCGAACTCTATGAGCCAAAGTACAAGAGGTCTCAGCCCATGACCTTCACCAAAGACACACTCAAACCAACCACTACTTCTTACAATTTTGGGAAAGGTCCTACCTCTATATTACCATCCTCTAATCCAAGAACTCCTACATCATTTGGGGGTGGACAGCCAAAGAATGGGATACATCAATTTGATGCCAAAAAGAGTAGTGACTTCATGAAGAAGAAGCCCTTTCAACCCTTCAAGAAGACTCAAAGAATGGATGATCCAAAGATTGAGGAGTTGAGAAGCAAAGGGCTATGTTTCAAGTGCAAAGAGAGGTGGTCACCCGGGCATGTGTGCAAATCAAAGAAGATTGTGGCCACTATGATCCTCATGGATGAGGAAGAGAACAAGGATGACTCTCATGACATTGAGGAATGGGAGGATTGCAATGAAGAAGCACATGAGGAGTCACTTGAAGACCATTCTTTCATCACGGAGGATGGTGAGTTTCCGTTTGATCCGGGAGGTGGAGTTAAGGAAAGCCTTGTGGACGGAGACATGCCTACCAATGCAGAAATTTCAGCTTGCATATGCTCTATCTCACAAGAGTTGTTGGCGGGTTGCAAGAACCCAAGCACACTAAGATTGGTGGGGACCATCAATGGGAGGGTTGCACATATTCTTGTGGATTCCGGGAGCACTCATAGCTTCATCAACTCTCTCAAACTCAACACAAAGAAGTATACATGCCGTAATTTCTGGACAGCTTTGGGAAGGTCTACTATTGGGCCTATTTTTCTACTCCAACAAGCTTCATGGCGTATCCTAATGAAAGATTATGATGTGGGCTACATATGGCTGAGTGTACATATCATTTTGAGCCCAATATATGGAGTCTAAATGAAGGATTTTCAAGGGTCTTCATCGACTAGAAGGGCTGTCATAACAGTCCCACTCATACACTTTGGGTTTGAAGCTTTGTGGACTTGTATACATCCAGATTTTCATTGTATATGTGCTTTGGATGTACTTGAGAACTCTTAACCACTTCCCATTGATTACATTAGAGTCTCATACTTTGAGATTGTACATGTTATTGATTTTGAGGACAAAATCTTTGGGAAGGGATGGTTTGTAATAAAGTAGGAACTTTATTCAATAGGGTTAATAATGGGACAAGTCCATGTATAAAAGAGGGGACTTGGACCATGGTTGTAACTTTTGATGATCATTTTTAGAAATGGAAACTTATGTTTCTTGGAGCTCATGGCTTCTCTCTTGGCTTGTGGAAGGCTATTTCCATTCTCTTGGTGAGAGACTAAACACACTTAGGCATCATGTTTACATGGTGATTACTCATATTTTTCATGCATTACATCCCTTCATTCCAATCATGATCATCCAAAAAGATGTCCTTTTATCGCATACGTGAACAAAACCGATATTGAAAACCACTAACTAAGACACACCATATCACTGTATAAAATTATAATGTGGAAGAACTGTTGGGACTGAAAATGCTGAGACCAATGCTAAACTGCGACAAAGGTGAATCTTGGAGTATTGACATAGGGTCCTGCTATAGTGATCAAGGTTGGATGACTTAGTGCCCATTTGTTAGTCAGTCGCTCGAATTCGCACATACTGTTGCTTCTTGTGCCTGCCTTATGCAGCTTCTTGTTCCCACCTTATCCAATGTTTTTTATCCAGTAAAAGGTCCTTCTACTAGTTGAAAAACCATCTGCCCAAAGCAGACTATAATCCTCAAAGGAGGTGCATAGCAAAGGTAATGCTCATGGGAGGTCTAAAAACCAGAAAACCATAAAACAAAGGAAGGGGGCACCGGGATTGAAGAGGCAAGAATGGCCGAAATTTGAAAGTGAGTGAGCTTGAGAGCTAGGTGTGAGGGCAAAAGGACAAAAGGACTAGATGTACGAGAGATCAGAGCAAAACAACACAGCATAAAATGAGTGAGTGAATGTATATATGATGGTGAGTGAAAATATTTACAAGAGGCCCTCTGATGAGAGGTGACTCTGAGTAGAAGACCAGTGCAAAAGCAAAGATGATGTCGGAGCTGAAGCACGGTCGATGACGAAGGCTCGCGTCGATGTGAGGCAAAGGCACTCCAAGAGGTGGTCGGTGTTGAAGGCTCATGTCGGATGCAGAGGCACTCTGAGGTGGTAGTGAAAGTGATGCAGACTCCGGTGACAAGGGTGTTGCGGTACGTGAGGGGTGATGAAGAGCAGAGAGAGCTGTTGTTCTAAGTGATGCTGACGAGGGTGCTGCAATACCAGAGTGGTGGTGAGGAGCGAAGAGGGCTGCCGTCGCAAGCGGTGTAGTGGTGCAAGCTCTGGTGACAAGGGTGCTGTTGCCGTCCCGATGATGTGAGATGGTGAGCAGAGAGGGCTGCTGTCCCGAGGTGAACTGTAGAAGAAAAACGCAGATGTGCTGTAGCAGAGAGTGGGCTGCTACCAAGATATGAATTGATGACAAAACGCTGATGTGCTGTACTGTAGCAGAGAGTGGGCTGCTATCCCAAGGTGTGAGCTGATGTAAAACACTGATGTGCTCTATTGTAGCAGAGAGGGCTGCATGTTGTAGGAGAAAGTGGGCTGCTTTGTTGAGAAAACGTGGTGCTCATGCTAGATCAAGCGTGTGGAGGTGAGGGACTCACAAAATACAAGAACAATATCTTGCTTATTAAGTTGTTTATGAATACAACTAGGCCTTGCTCAATACAAAATGCCTCCTAGCTCTACCTTTAAATAGATGAGCTAGTGGACCTTAAGTACCTTCACACTCACACCCTTTTCTTCCCCTTCTACATAACCTTAGTCTCTTAATACCCCCTCTCAATACCAACTACGAAAGAATGGAATAGGTGGTATTGGACATAGGTTGCCTTTATAACATTAGGCATACAAGGATGTCATGGTGGTGTAGTTATCTAGGATTTACAAATATGTTCCTAGAGCCTTAGAGGCTAATACAATGATGCCATCTAAGTCTTTATTTGATGTCGATGAAGATGTACACCACCTCAATGATGGTGCACCCCACTCTTTGTGCTTGCTTGATCTCTTGTAGCTGACATGCTTTAGACATACATGTCATTGCTTCCACATGCTTTCCACCTTGACCATTCTCACACAATGATCAAAACAACGCTGCCACCCTTGCTTAAGTGGTTTGCTTATAGATGTTCCTTCAACATGCTTGATGCTTCCTTTAATACCATACCTCCTCCATGGGCAATGAGGTAGATTTATATGGGAAAGGGAAAGGGAGGGTCTTACCACTTGCCTTATGAATTGGTCAAGGGCAGTGTCTACTCCACAATTACAACTTCTTTTGTGCATGTTGGTTACATGATACCCATTAGGGTTTGAAGATACAAGCTTAATGAGAGTGAGTAAGTGGTTGAGGTAAATGCTCAAACCAATAAGGTACATCATCCTTGGCTCAAGAAGGAGAGGGCATGGCTCATAATGTTGCCAATGCCTCTTACAAAGACAATGCCAAGAGATGTTTAAAATCATGACAAACAACAAGGTAGAGCACTTAGTGATGCTATGCTCAACCTTACAACTCATCTTAGAAGATGAAAATGTTGAATATGCAGCGGAATAACATGCCTTGGGCTTGGGAAATGAGAGCATATGGCTTATGACATGCCTATGCCTCTTACAAACAAGAGCCTCAAGGGTGATACATATAAACATTGAAGATGAACACTTAGTGTACATGTGTCCAACTTTAAAACCACTCAAAATAATGAGTTTTATGATGAAAAACCAGAAATCTTCAACCTCTTTGGCTTATGGGATGAAGACAATGGTTCATGGTTGCACCATTTCTCCTTGGAAGAAACGGGTTGACGATGAAGACTTGTAATGTGGCACTTATGGTGTGTGCTTGGTCTCCAATGTTGATGAAGAAGAGCCTCCTTAGTGTTAAAGACCTCCTCCTTTGATGGTTAAGACCACATTAGTGTTAAGCAACACTTTGTTTGGTGATTAAGATCACCATTAGTGTTTAAAAAACACGATTAGTGCTTAGGAGCATATTTTTAGCATCTAATGACGCTTGTATTGGTGATTAGATTCACCATTAGTGTTTAATAACACTTTTAGTGTTTAAAAACACTTTAGAGTAACTCCTCTTTGCTGGACTTGAAGCTTCATTAGTGTTAATCAACACTATTAGTGCTCATAAGCACATTTTGAAGAGATTTGAGAGCTTGAAGATGAAGAGGAAGCTTGATGACGTGATGGATGAGACTTATGATGCCTCATATGGTTGGCCACCGCTTCAAAATCAAGAGAAAGATCAGCATCAAGCTCTCACACTATCACTTGGGTGATTAGAGCAAAGATGGGAGGATTAGAGCAAGAAAAAAACCAAATTTGAAGCTTTAATGGAGAGCTTCCATGGAGTTGAAGAAAGCCGCCTGTTTTTTTCAGTGTAGCAGCCACGTCACGCCATCATTTGAGCTCAAATTTGAGCTGTAGATAAGAGAGAGAGTGGACTTCAAAAGCCCTCAACTCCCATAGTCTATAATGGCTTACAGGCGGCGTAATTGTGTACGGCCAGCTGCGCTGCAGAGAAACTGCGCCGGCCTGCAAGTAGCGCAGTGGCACGGCAGAGAACGCCCGATTCAGCTGATGAACAGTACGAAATCATGCGCCTACGCCTCTACTTCACTTCCCTAGTTGGAATCTCCTCAAGATATGGCCTCACGAATGGCTGGAGGTCCTCCACTAGCAGGGGGTTGAGCTCCACACAAGAGAAGATAAGGAAAATGAAGATTTTTTGACCTATTCTACACCACAAGGAGTTCTAATCAACCAAGGCTCTGATACCATGTTGAGAAAACGTGGTGCTCATGCTAGATCAAGTGTGTGGAGGTGAGGGACTCACAAAATACAAGAACAATATCTTGCTTATTAAGTTGTTTATGAATACAACTAGGCCTTGCTCAATACAAAATGCCTCCTAGCTCCACCTTTATACATAACCTTAGTCTCTTAATATGCTGTCCCAAGGGTATGCTGCAGAAGAAAACGCTGAAGTGCAGAGAGTGGGCTGCTGTCCCAAGGTAAGGTCTGCAAAACAGAAGAAAATGCTGGAGTTGACCTGACAACGATGATGATATGCTGATGTAGAGCAGCAGCAGCAGATGATGAAGTGGTACCTGATGTGGTACCAGATGTTGAATGATGATATATAGTATGTGGGTTGCTGGTTGGCCCAGTGCAAGGGGCAGTTGGCCAGCAGCAAGACACAAAAACATGAATAAAACCAAAATAATCCCCGTTTTAGGGCCGGATAAAATGCCATTTTCATCTGTCCGCGACAAGGCAAAGGATGACTGCCTCTTACTGCTTCGTAAAACTGCTCCTGGGCCTGAAGTAGATCTCCTCGTGTCCGGATCTCCTCCCCAAACTGAGTCACTCCAACCGTGGAGTCGAACTCCATACAACAATCCCCCTCATGTGTACAAGAGTCCATGATCCTTCGCATGCCGCAGAAACCACAAGAAACGCAATCGTGCCTCCCAAAGAGTCATCCGCAACCATGAGCTCAACTGCCTCATCAGGAAGCTCCCGTCCAATCTGGTGTCCATCAACCAGATCAATGAACCATTTTGCTTCTGAGTCAAAGAGGCATCACACTGCTCACAAGGATCAACACCTGTTACGGTGCAAAAACAAGTCCTGGAAACCTGCTGAAGACCACGCAAGGCCTTCTGAAACCTGTCAACCACCCCCTCTGAGTCCGGAACCACAAAGCCTGGAGTAACCACCTCCTTCTGCAAGTAATCAACTGCCACCTGCCTGGCTTTCCGAAAGGTTCCCGTGGAAAGAACATCCTCATCTACTGGAGGTTCTTTGTCCCGAATACTACGAGACATCAGAGCATAAGTTACCTGTTCAGTTTCCTCTGACTGACGAACACAAGAACTACCAACATCAGTACTGGAAAGTTCCTGCCAATTGCTGCCATCTACTGGCAAGCTATCCACCATCTGGTCCTGGAAAGCCTGCACCTGCAGCGTATCCACACACAAGTGGCCATTACCAGATTGCCACTCATCACAAACCTGAGGACTTGGGAGAGAGAGTGCTGAAAGCTTGTAAACTCCATTCTCCACTCCGCCTTCCCAAACCACTTGGCCTGTTGCTTTGTCCCGGCGGAGAGCAACAAAATGCTCATCAAACTCCACCCGTACGCCAGTCTTGCAAACCTGATGCACTGACAACAGATGAAAACCAAGTGACGGAACATACAACACCTGGGAGGAATGCTTCCCCCCTCTGCCATCGGGAACTATCTCCATCCTGCCCTCACTGTGAACTGGGATAGTGGATGTATCCCCAGTAAGAATGTGACCAGAAAGCCTGTAGAGATCCTGTAAACCGGAACGGGAAGGAGTCATGTGCCTGGAAGCACCACTATCTAGAATCCACTCTCGAGTATCCGTTGCGGAGAGTCCTCCAATCTCCTCCCTGCCTGAAGAAAATGAAACATCAGTGTCCACCACCTCCAGGTGCACAAAAGCCGGAGTCTTCATGATTGCTGCTGAGGAATCTTCACCCTTATCGGTCTTCCACTTGGGACACTGCCTCCAATAGTGGCCTTTCTCGCCACAATCATTACAGGTCCTCTCTGCCTTTAGTTTCTCGCGGTCAGTAACGGACTTCTTCTCAGAAGACTTCTCGGATGAAGCCTTCCCTTTGCCCGTGTTACGGCCTTTCGACTGTTGGCCAGTTAAGGACTCCGAACCTCCACCCTGAGGAGGGTTCGTGAATCGTTCCTCCTGGTCCAGGACCATGGGCACAAGCTCCTCCCACGTGATGGTGCTGAGCCTGCCACTGGTAATCAAAGACGAGTAAAATGCTGAGTACTGAGAGGGCAAGTGCGACAACAACGTTATGGCCATGTCCTCTGATGATATCTCCTTCCCAACCTGAAGAACTTCCTGCTGAAGAGCCTGCAGCTTGTTAATAAGCTCCCGCATCGTCGACGACTTTGCAAGGTTCATAACCCGCATCTGTACTTCCAAGGAAATCCTCTTCATGGGCGATACCCTATTGTAAAGAGAGGCCAAATGCTGCCATATACCTCTGGCCAGCGTCATATGCTTTACATGATTGATTACCTGCGCTGTGCAATCGAGAAAGATAAACGAACGGACCCTGGCGTTGACACGATCCCACATCTGTGTCTGAGCCTTCCGGTCCTTTCGGATCGACGGTAACTCCCCTCCCTCTACTTCCAGCCGTGGAATCCCAACAACGACGAAATCAGCGAGGTCGTAAGACTCCAGAACAGATTCCATCATAACCTTCCATATGCCGTAGTTGCTCCCGTCCAACTGACGGTCCACCGGGAACGTGGGGAGTGTCGGGATCTTCACATGCCTCTCGGCCATCTCAAATAGATCTGCCATTGAGGGGATGTACTCTGAAAAGGATGGGTAGGTGGGAACAAAGAAGAACTAATACCTGCAAGTGGCTGTCCAGCAAATCAGCCCGCCTTCCTCTTGCTTCTCCTCTTCCCGAACAGTCCCGTACGGTCCACCAATCAACAACACAACAGTCCCCCTCTTGCTCACACAAATCCCAAGAACTATCTAGAGCCTAGGCTATGATACCATGTCAGAATGCACAGCAGAGATGATGACCAGATCTGGGAACACGAGCAAAAACGCATGCAGAAAAAATACAGCACAAGAGAGAGAGAGATATAGGCGTGTAACTCTGCTCTATATACACAAGAAGATCCCGGAGTATGATACAACATGGAATGGGGGGCTGGGGGCCTATTTATATGGCCCCATATACCAGTCGGCCTGTGCTACAGGCAGCCGACTGGTCCTGAATCTCCACGGCCAGCTAAACTCAGTCGGCCAGCTAAACTAAGTCGGCCAGAACAGGAATGTGGTCGGGTACATGAAGGTTCAGTCGGCCAGCAGAAAGGCTCTCCTGCCAACACACAAAAGCCACCCAAGCCATAGAAAAATGGGAAAAAGTAGGGGAAGAATACGGAGAGGGGGGAAAAATGAGAAAACACCTCATAAGGGCGGGCACACCCACAACAAAGGCCCTGGTGTATAAAAATAGACAGGAGATGACTTCTAACAGCACTCACATCACCCTTGGAGGGTAAACCTCCCTTGGGACCGTTGCCCGAGAACCTATTTGGCTCACAGGCTTGCCATCCCCTCTGGCTCTATGAAACACCACCAACAAACCTCCTGGGAGAGCTCTTCCTGATTCTGTGCTCCTTGCCTTGGGCTTCGTATCCGTGTACTTTCCTGTACCTTGGACCTGTACACCATCATATGGGACTGAATCAGTGTTTAGCTTTGTTGAGCCTGATGCTCTGATACCAATGTAACATGCGGAAGCTCTTGGGGTCTTCTTTCAGCCCTAAACACTCCTGGAAACATGCTGATGCAAAACGCAGATATGGAGAGAGAGTAGAGAGAGAGATGTGCTGGAAAATTCAGTATATTGATATGGTACAAAAAGGGTACTTTGCAACAGCCCTAGGCTGTCTTCATAAAAGGTGGTAAACACCCAAAATCTGGTCCTACTATAGGACCCTAGGGACCCAATCCCTAAAGGATTGAATGAGTCCAACTATGAGCTACCTTGCCTATTTATAGCTCCTTTATTTCCTTTGGAGAACTGGCCGACTGCTGGTCGGCCAGCAGTCTTGGCCTTATATCCATAATATCCAGCGCCGCCCTCTGGTTGGCCAGCCGCCTCTTGTTTTGGTCCAGCCGCCCACCTTCTGTAAGCAGCCGACAGCCCTTCCTGGTTCAGCGAACAGCGCATCATTCCTTGTCGTGGCTCCAAGTCCAAGCTACTACCTCATTTGCACCGTGATGCTCCTAACGTCTGGTTCATATTCTTTATCTGGCTGCCTCTTCTGGATCAGCACCTGAGAATGTCCAAGTAGCAATAGCCTTCTCGACACTAGAATTGATGTCCACAATCTATCTGTACAGATTTGATGTCGGCGCATGGCAGTCATACAGAAGGTGAAGATGCCAATTCAGCCCTAGCCGTACAGAAATGATGACAGCAGAAGTTCTGACAGCCGTACAAGGGACGAAGTCAGCTGATCATGTCGCCGTACAGAGGTGATGTTTAACAGTTCTGTCAGCCCTACAGCAGTTGGCAAATCAGGCCATACAGGTGATGAAGAAGAGGTTGGCGCTGATCGTACAGTAGTGCAGACAGTGGTAGTACCAGGCCGTACAGCAGATGACATTGGCAGCCCCTGGTTATAGTCCTGCAGTAAACTGGCTGTATAGAAAAGAGTTGGCGATGCAGTTGATGCTGGCAGCCTTCCATACAGAAATGATGAAGGGGAAATCATCACCTTGATGTGTAATATATATAAATTGGTAGGCCTGCTTTTCCAAAGCTTTTCTTCAAAAGCTGTTGTAAGCTTTTAATCCTTTGCTTTTTTCTTTTTTCCTTCACTAATGAAGGTCCACGCTTATGTCAAGTTGCCCACACTTATTATTGATGACCTTTGGATTTTCTCCTGGTTGCCCACACTTATGTATGTGAAAGCCAATAAATTAAGTTAAGGGTGCACTTGCCACGTGCAAAACCCACAAGGCTACTGTTTTAGACTGAAACAAATAAAAGTAAAGTCCAAACAAGCATCAATGATGCATATGCACATGTAACTTGGATAGTCATCCATTTGATCTTGTATTCCATAAACCTTACCCGGTTCGTTATCATGATATCCATAAACCTTACCCGGTTCGTTATCCTACTATGTTATAGATATCATCCATCTTGGGTCTCGCCCACGGTCGAGTCACATGATTGCAGGATTAATCAAGACAAAATGGTGTGGCAAATTAGGGATTTATGATATCCCTCGGTTTCTAATTGGTTGCCGATGACATCTCCCGCCTTCAAAAGTTCTAGATAATTGTAAATATAAGCCTCATCTATCCACTTTGCGTCCAACATTGGATAGTTCTTGAATTTCACAGAGTATCTGCGTATGTGTCACATGCGGAAGCCCTAGGAGTCTTTTTTCAGCCCTAGGTACCGTCTTGGAACATGCTTGATGCAAAACGCATATGGAAGATAGAGAAGAGCGAGAGATAGCCGGGTATTCAGTATATTCATAATGTACAAAAAGGTGTACAAGTCTTGCAGCCATAGGTGGAAATCACCTAACTAAACCTAATCTATGACCCAATCCCAAGGAGGATTGAATGAGCGACAAGAAGCATAGCCTTGCCTATTTATAGGCCTTGAAGACCTTGGCGGACTCGGCCGACCTGGTGTTGGCCAAGTCCCCCGGACAAAGTTCCTGCCTTCTTGCAGCCGATAGAGATCTCTTCTCACGCACAGTGGCCGACAGCCTCTTGGTTATTCCCACCACCTTCCTGCCCATGCCTTAGCTGCTATGGCTCCATAGTCAAGTCAAAAACTGGTTCTTATCTGGTTCGTTATCTTGTTGCCCTTCAAGGATCTGCCTGCACATGTCTTGCACGTAACAGTATGATCTTGCCCCCATAGTAACCTGGACCGGCAGAAACGGTCGGTTCGGACCGGGTTGGAAACGGTGTTTCCGAGTTTCCGCGAGGTCGGAAACGGCAAGAAACGGAGTTTCTTTTGAATTTATTTTAGACATGTAAAAAACATGCATAGAGACATCCTATTAAATAAACTTATGTCAAGAGATGCAAAAAACATGCATAGTGAGACTTGAAAGCACTTGCCCTTGAGAACACTTGCCCTTGGAGGCTTGGGCTTGAGCCTTGAAGCCTTGAAGAATGGGCTGCCCGGCAGCCACCTGTGAGACTGGAGAGCAGGCTGCTGCAGAGTACAAGCCTTGGGGCCTTGTGGGGGCAAAGGCTTGAGCCTTAGGGCCTTGGCCTTGAGCCTTGGGCCCTTGTGTGGCAATGGGTGATAGGCGCAGCGTTCGTAGAATCGCAGGAAAGGAGTGAAATGAAAAAATCGCACGCGCCTTCCCCCCCGCGTTTAACCTGCCAAAAAAAAATGTACGGAAACGGCGTTTCCGCCGGTCTGCCGTTTCCGGAAACGGCCGAACCGTTTCCAAAGGGCGGAAACGCCGTTTCTGGTTACTATGCTTGCCCCTAGGGCCCTTGTGCTCCTTATAAACACAATCTTATGAATACAATTTGCTTAGGTTGTAGGACCTCCTCAAGCTCATCCACTTCGGGTGGATCTTCCAAAACTAGCTCTATTGGTGTGGGTCCCACATACGGTCTCAAAAAACTCACATGAAAAGTATTATGTATTTCCAGATAATCTAGAAGAACTAGCCGATATGCACCTTCATTAATCTTTTGCAAAACATGGAAAGGTCGATGCAATCTGTTGGAAATCTGAAGATAAGTTGTCTTCTGTTGCGTGCGCGGAAGCCTTCTAGTGTGATCCAGCCCTAAGCCTGATTATGGAACACCTGTAGATGGTTAATGAAATGATTAGACAGAGAAGAGAGAGAGAGGTGGCTGTTGGTATTTAGTATATTACTATCGTACGAAAAGATGCATGTCTTTATAACTTCATCAGGCCTTTGTGATTGCTAGACTTTGACACTTTGACTGAACATGGTCCACTTTTGAACTCCACTTTAAGTCTTCATGAAGAACTAAGCATGTGTTCCATTGTTTGTTCCCATGCTTGCTATCCCTTTCCCTTAACACAACGGCGGGTCGCTTGTCAGAACTGATCATGCTTGTTGCTAGGCAGAACTGATCTGAGAACTAACTGATGTACTGTTTCTCAGTATCTTGTGTACATCTTGCGAAGTCCCACAGATTTGATAATAATGACTCTTGAGGTCAATATGGCTGCGGCATGCTGCACCCTCGAGTTTGTCCAAGATGTCGTCTGTATATGAGGAATTAGGAAGCAATTCTTGTGTTCAATATTAATAGTGATTAATGTGGGAATAAACAAGTGCTAGGTGGTTGTGTAAACTTGGGCTTTAAATAAAGTGGTTTCAATGTGTGTGTGAACAACCACTAGGATCTTATGTAAGCAATGATGTGTGATAAAGTGACACTTATTAGGGACACTTTTTTTTGACCTTTTTGGAGTTAGTGGATTCATGACAATCAAAGACTGTCTTGATGGTCCCACCTACTCATTGGTGATGTGGGAGCTGGACAACCTAACCATGAATGAGGGTGATCCCATTGCAGATCACCTTACCAAGGTAGTTGATAACATGAAATTGGTCACCACCATTCTTAATCCCTTACTTGAGTCCTATAAGATTTTTCACACTTCTTTGAATCTCTCTTCGAGAGGAGGAGGCAATCTTGTAACTATTTGGTCCTCCTAGCTCTATTTCACACGATGAAACCCATGCCCGGATACCAGACCGGTGGAAGAAAACATGAGGACAGGGTCCATAAGGTTTGATTAAGAAAAAGCACCATTCTTGGTCAAAAAGCAAGGAAAAAACAAAAAGTCAAACAAAGTTGACCGTGAGCCAAGAGCACCATTAGAAAGAGGAGACTGAGCCGGACCAAAAAGCTAAAAGCCGCTTTTTCAAAAAGCAGCTCCAGGGCCAAAAAGCAAGGCCTGGAAGCTACAAAAGTAAAACAAGAACTTTTGACTAAAGTTGACTAATATTTTACTATTAAAAAGACCAAAAGCAAAGTAAAAAGCAAAAGCATCACTTTTTGGCAAAAAGCAAGGCTTCCCCAAGTATAAAAGAAGCATGAGTCTCTCTTGAGCATCAAGTTGAAGAAGAACCTCTTCATCGCGTTGCATCTTCATTGAAGCATGGAGAGATCTTCTTCTCCATCATCATCTATGTGATCATGAACCAAATCATGGAATTTTTCATCGCTGTCCGTTGATTTAGAGTGTCTCCATCAACTGCAGTGTCACGTTATCACCTGCTCGTAGGACTGTACGGATCCGTACAACCATACGGAATTGTACGGACATGTACGGACTGAAAATTTTAAAAACCCTAAAAACTTTTTTTGGAGGTTTTTATTGACCAAAAACCATTAAAATAGGTTTTATATCAGTTTTCTTGCGAGAAAGAGCTTTTCCATGGTTTTCTTCATTGACAAGGCTATAGGAGTTGTGGAGATTACTCATGGGATGAGCGAATGTTTCTTGGACTTGGACTTGATCAATGGATTGGAACTAGAGCTTGGACTTGATCATTGGATTGGACTAGAACTTGGATTGGAACTGGAACTTGGATTGAAAGAATGGGTACTATGCTGAGATACCGACTTAGAAATGCTGCAAGAACTGTACAACACTGTATATGGACAACAAGCATAAAGGAGAAAAGAAGATCACTGTGTTGGGGTAAAGGCGTTATGCCCACCCTTATAGTGTGTACAAGCCCATAAGTTATAGTACATAGTACACTTAGTACTTTTAATGTACTAAGTGCACTATGTGTACTAGTGCAATATACATGTGTGATAGGGGAGTCACACACTCTGCTTTTTCATGAGTTGACTTATCCCCACAACTCTCTCTCTCTCCCTTGCTTCTCTGTGTATGTCTCCCATGAATGAACTCTAACCTAACCCTAATTCAGGTTCCTTCTCCCATTAACTGGTATCAGAGCCATATGGTCCCTCCCTCTTCTCCTTGCTGATTTCTGGTCGTATTCAGCCCCATCAACTGGTCGCCTGCTTCCATCAACTGGTATCAGAGCCATATGGTCCCTCCCTCTTCTCCTTGCTGATTTCTGGTCGTATTCAGCCCCATCAACTGGTCGCCTGCTTCCATCAACTAGTCGCCTGCTTCCATCAACTGTAGAAGGTCGCAGACAGGCTGGGCGAGCTAGTGGCACAAGGCAGCATTCGCAGGAGCCGATGCAGGTTAGCCAGCGCACCAACAAAGTGCACTAGGCGGGTTCTGTGCAACACAAGGCGTCGACAAGAGCAGCGAGCGGAAACAAACGCTGGGCGTGGAGCGAAGGAGCATAGGATTGCTGGCCCTTCAGCGTAAGAGGCGAAGCGTGTGAGCGAAGGTATTAGCGCTGGGCGTATAGGCGCTAGGCAAGTTGAGCGAATAGGCTGCGAAGTCGATCAACTGGCGCCGGCTGCATGCTTACACCTGCCAAGTACCCCTTCACCTCTTCTTCCAACGAAGGCCTTACGTTCACCTTTAACGAGATATGCTCACAATTACAGTGCGCATCTCCGCGTGCGTGTCATCACCTGCTGCTCCCCTCAGTCGCTCTCATTGGAGCAGCCGTTGGAGCTGCAGGAGCATCAACATCAAGACTCCTGGGGTAAAGGAGTAAGGAGATGAAACCCGCCCTACCTACATAGCTGCAGGAGCATCAACATCAGCATCAGCATCAGCATCAGCACCAAAATCAACCTGCAAATCAGAAAAAATCAGAAATTTCAGAGGTATTTTTGCTTCAATTTTGCGAATTTCTTATCAATTGAAGCAATTGAGCAGGTACAGGTGCCCAAATTGCTCAATTTTGAGCAAAATTGGCAAAATTGGGTGACATTGGTCACAATCAGGATAAATTTGCAGGAAATTGGTCAAATCAGGATCAATTTGCAGGAAATTGGATGTCGAAATTTGGGGCTTTTGATGTAATTGTGCAATTAAGCACTCATACATGCTGTATGATGTGAGAAATCGCACATTTGGGCAAAATCGCAGCAAATTGCAGCAAATTGCAGTGCAAATCAAGGGGCTTTTGTGCCGATTGAGTTGATTTGCATGCAAGCAATCGCATTTGATGCTGTGGATAATGTGCTGATGCCTTACAAGCACTCAATGTGCCTGTAAATCAAGGGGCTTTCATGTATTTGATGTATATGTGGCCAGGGGGAAGCATCGTGAACACACAGGATGCCTTCATGTGCGTCAATGTACCATGTATGATCAGAAATTGATCTCAAATCAAGGGGCTTTTCAAGTTTGTATGCTTGTTGAGCTTGGCAAAGCAGCAGGCAAGACATTTAGGCCTTGAATCCTCAAAAATCAGCTTGCAGTCAAGGGGCTTTTGCCCAATTTCTGTTCGGAACTGTTGTATGCAGTATACAGGACTGTAAAAGTCTGATTTTCACTCATTTGGACAGCCAGGAGAGCATTTATTGCTACTATACCTGCTGGTACAGATTTGGTACAGATTTGTACATGTTTTGGCATGGCTGTACACTGTTTTGAGTGATCAAAAGGTTCAAATTCAGCTGCTGAAATTGCCGGTACAGGTTTGGTACATCATTGGTGAGCGCTTAGTACTGCTGTACAGTACTTTGGAAGGGCAAAAGAGCACATTCAAGGTGCTGTCCAAAATCTGCAGCAACCAGATTTTGGTGTTTTCATCAAAAAAAGTGGGAGAAAAGTTGCATTCTTGCTTCCGCAGTGGGAGATAAAGCTTGGGAGAACATTTGTGAGCACTTTGTGTGCTTTGGGTGCAGTGTTTGCACATCTTTTGGTGCAGTGTTTGCACATTTGCAGGGAGTCAGGCATTACAGGTTGCATTTTGCTATGGCAACCACAGGTGAGAGCTCTTCATTGCTTCACATCAAGAAGCTTGAAGGCTCGCATAACTATGATATTTGGCAAACCCAGTGCTACAATGTGTTGCTCCAGAAAAAGCAGCACAAGCCTATCAAAGAAAGGGGTGTGATGCCCGCTTCTCTTACAGCTGAAGAGTGGGAAGATATGGATGAGCTGGCAAGATCTACTATCATGTTGTCTGTGTCAGACTCATTACTTTTCAGCATTCGTGAAGAGAAGACAGCTTGGGGAATGTGGCAGAGATTGCAGGACTTGTATGCCCAACAAAGTGCCTCAAGCAAAGTGTATTGGTTGAAGAAACTCATAGGCCTTCAGATGAAGGAAGGGGCTTCTATGACAGCCCATCTCAATGAGTTTAATGGTATTGTCAGCCAGGTTATAAATCAAAAGTTGGCAATGGACGATGAGTTCAAAGCCACTTTTTTGTTATGCACTTTGCCAGAGAGTTGGGACACATTTAGGACAGCCACTAGCAATTCGAATGCTATGCTGTCATATGCAGATGTTGAGGGTGCTCTTCTTCAAGAAGAGATGAACAGGAAAAACAACTCTGTTGGCAAGTCAAATGCAATGAATGCACGTGGGAGATCCCAGCAAAGGGGGAAAAGCCAAGAAAGGGGAAGGAGCAAGTCTCGCTCCAAAAAGGATTTGGAATGCCATTATTGTGGCAAGAAGGGACACATTAAAAAGCAATGCTACAAATGGAAAAATGATCAGAAAGAAAAGGGAAAAGGCAAAGACAAAGAGAAGGATGAAGCCAAAGATGTAAAGCCAAAGGGCAAAAGTGGAGTCAAGATCGAAGAAATCAATGTGTCACATGCAGGTGGCAGTGAGGATGAGGTCCTCTTTACGTCTTCACTTGATGCCCATTCACTTCTTACAGGTGGTCATGGTATGCACTCATGGATCATTGATTCAGGTGCCTCCTTTCATGTCACAGGTTGCAGAGACTTGTTTGTCAGGTATACTGCTGGCAATGAAGGAGTGGTTTATTTGGGTGATAACCATGCATGCAAAATTCTTGGCAGAGGTGATGTGAGGCTTGTATTTTCAGATGGCTCACAGCTTATGCTCCATGATGTCAGGCATGTGCCTGAGATCAAGAAGAATCTGCTTTCTACTGGACAGCTTGATGATGCTGATTATGTTACCACATTTGGTAGTGGAAAGTGGAAGATTAGTAAGGGCTCACTGGTTGTTGCCAGAGGCTCTAAGGTGGACACTCTTTATTTCATGCATGCAGGTGTTTGTCACCATGCTAATGTAAATGCAACCGAGCTGCCGGAAATTTCTATGTGGCATAGCCGGTTGGGACACATGAGTGTCAAAGGAATGGAGCAATTGTCTCGTTTGGGTTACTTGCCTTCTCTAAAGTTTTCAAGTTTTCAGTTTTGTGAGCATTGTATATATGGTAGGCAACTACAGTGCCCCCACAAGAAAGCTCTTGGACAGAAAGATGCTCAGTTAGAGCTTGTGCATACAGATGTATGTGAGATGCCTCAGCTTTCTTTGGGAGGGGCAAAATACTTTGTGTCTTTTATTGATGATGCCACACGCAAGGTGTGGGTTTATCCTCTTCGTTTGAAGAGTGATACATTCTCAGTGTTTGAGAAGTTTGTTGCTCTTGTTGAGAATCAAACTGGCAAAACACTGAAGGCTTTGCGTTCCGACAATGGTGGAGAGTATACGTCCAAACAATTTCAGGACTTTTGTGATGCTAAAGGCATCAAGAGGGAGCTCTCTACTCCTTATGATCCTCCACAAAACGGGACAGCAGAGAGGATGAACAGGACCATTCAGGAGAAGGTCCGTTCTATGTTGTCACATGCTGCATTACCTCATGGTTTTTGGGCTGAAGCTGTTATGACAGCCGTTCACCTTATAAACAGGTCACCTAACACGAGGCTTGGTGGGAAAGTGCCAGAAGAAGTATGGACAGGGAAGCCTCCGTCATACAAGCACTTGAGAGTGTTTGGTTGCGTTGCGTACGTGCACATACGCAGGGAAATGCGCACCAAACTTGATCCTAAGTCTCATAAATGCATATTCCTAGGATATGGTGACAGAGGTGAAATGGGGTATAGACTTTGGGATCCCATGAATAGAAAGATCATACGCAGCAATGATGTCATTTTTGATGAAACATGCATGTATAAGGAGCCTGCAAGGCAACAGGAGCCTGGCAGAGTCATCTTTGATGATGATGGACATCATGGACAACAACAAAGGGCTGTAAATCAGCCATTACAGCAGCAAAACCAGCCCTTAAATGGTACTGAAAATGGTCCAAATGGACAGCCAGAGATGGCAGAAGATATCCCTATGGATATACCACAGTTAGAGGAGATACCGGGCATGATTTTTCAGCCTTATGGCATGGAACAGGAGCCACCAATGGGTGATATGCAGGCTGGACAGCAACCTGCAAATGATGGTCATTGGGTACGGAGGTCCACAAGACCCTCCAGAGCCCCTGACAGGTTTGTTCCAGGGGTTGACTATTTGATGCTTACTGACTGTGGAGAGCCCTCATGTTATAAAGAGGCTTTACAGAGGGCAGACAAGGCTCTTTGGGAGCGTGCCATGAAATCAGAGATGGATTCTCTGCATAAAAATGGAACTTGGAAGTTGGTGCCTTTGCCTGCAGGCAAGAAGGTTTTGCCATGCAAGTGGGTATACAGGCTCAAAGTTGCATCAGATGCTAAGCCAAGATACAAAGCCAGGTTAGTGGCTAAGGGCTTCAAGCAGGAATATGGTGTGGACTTTGATGAGATCTTCTCTCCAGTGGTCAAAATGACCACACTTAGAGCTGTGTTAGCTTTGGTTGCACATGATGATCTGGACTTGATTCAGATGGATGTGAAGACTGCTTTTCTTCACGGTGATCTCCATGAGGAGATATATATGCAGCAGCCAGAGGGTTATGCAGTAAATGGAAAGGAGAAGCTTGTATGCAAGCTGAAAAAGAGTCTTTATGGGCTCAAACAGGCACCAAGGGAATGGTATCACAAATTTGATACATTCATGAAATCTCAGAAATTCAAGAGAAGTGACATAGATCACTGCTTGTACACCAAGAAAGCTTTGGATGGCAGTCTATTGATTCTCATTTTGTATGTTGATGATATGTTGATTGCCGGGAAATCTCGTAAAGAGATGGATGCTTTGAAAAAGAGGCTGCATGAAACCTTTGATATGAAGGATTTGGGTGATGCAAATCACATTTTGGGTATGCGGATACTTCGGGACAGAAATCAGCATGTGTTGTATTTGTCTCAGAAGGAATACATTGGCAAAGTCTTGCAGAGGTTCAATATGGACGGGGGGAAGAAAGCTAGTACTCCTTTGCCTCCATATGTGAAACTCAGTGCTATGGACAGCCCACAGTCAGATAGAGACAGGGCTGATATGGCCAAGATTCCGTATGCTTCAGCTTGTGGCAGTCTCATGTATGCCATGGTTGCTACTAGGCCGGACATTGCATTTGCAGTGGGAGTGGTTTCTAGATACATGGCCAACCCTGGCAAGAAGCATTGGGAAGCAGTGAAAGGTGTCATGAGATACCTGAAGGGCACACAGGATTTGTGCATTTGCTTTGGCAAACAGGATGCATTAGTGCATGGTTACACGGATTCGGATTATGCCGGTCATCCAGATAACCGGAAGTCTACTACCGGTTATGTATTTACATTCACAGGAGGTGCTGTGTCATGGATATCCAGGATGCAGAAGTGCACTGCCTTATCTACTACAGAGGCCGAGTATATTGCAGCCACAGAGGCTTGCAAGGAGGCATTATGGCTATCTCGGTTAGTGGTTGATTTGGGCTATACAGGGGATATTCCATTGTTGCATTGTGACAGTCAGAGTGCCATTCAGTTGGCAAAGAACCCTGTCTTTCATGCAAAGACGAAGCATGTGGATGTGAAGTATCACTTCATCAGAGAGGTGATAGAGAACAAGCAAATTCAGCTTGTTAAGATTCATACGGATGACAACCCGGCTGATCTGTTGACGAAGAGTTTGCCTCCGGAGCGGTTTGCTCATTGCAGACACTTGATGGGCATTGGATGAGGCCATTTTCAGCCTTGATATGGCCTTGTATATTATCATGTACATGCTGATTTTTTCTTTTCCTTCATTTAAGGGCACTTTGCCTTTAAGTGGGAGGTTGTTGGGGTAAAGGCGTTATGCCCACCCTTATAGTGTGTACAAGCCCATAAGTTATAGTACATAGTACACTTAGTACTTTTAATGTACTAAGTGCACTATGTGTACTAGTGCAATATACATGTGTGATAGGGGAGTCACACACTCTGCTTTTTCATGAGTTGACTTATCCCCACAACTCTCTCTCTCTCCCTTGCTTCTCTGTGTATGTCTCCCATGAATGAACTCTAACCTAACCCTAATTCAGGTTCCTTCTCCCATTACACTGCTGAATATCACCAGAAAAGGTAGTACATCATGTGGAGCAGCATGAGGGAGGTCCCGTAGATGCTACCTATCACTGCAGAAGCTGAAAAAATGAGATGATAATGATGCTAAGCCAAGCCACCTATATATTTGTGGGAGAGGAGCTTGTCGGCCAGCTGTAGCAGGCCGACAGCTTGGCTGTAGCAAAGAAATGCTAAAAATGCCTAAAAAAATGGTAGAAAAAATGTTGAAAAATCTCTGCTAAGATATGCCAATGCAGGGCTTCATATGGAGCCAGATACCTACATGAATATGCATGGGAAAGTCCATCCGGAGATGAAATAATTTCCAACACCTCCTCTTCAGCGCCAGATGGGTGGATCAACTCCCACACATTGCAAAAAATCCTCCAAAGAGTCTGAAGGAACAACCTCCTCATAAAGGGCACAAAGCTCGCGAAGATATGGTACATTTGAATACTGAGAAGGTCTCCGGAAGAAGCCACGAGAAGATCGAGGAGATATCGAAGACAAAACACCAGGATCAATCTGGAGAGAGAAGCCCTCAGGAGATTGAACCATAGATGGCTCCGAAAAATGTGGTACCTCCTCTGCATCTGCAACATGTATCGGGACTGAAGTAGAATAATCCTCTGAAGAAGAAGGAAATGAAACAACCACTGGAACAAACTAATCATCAGTGATAGCTGAATTTTCCACGTTCGAAGTAGGAACAAGCTCCAGGATAGTGGAAGATGGCTCCTCTGAAACACAAGAAGGAGAAGCAACTGCCAGGAGAGAAGCCTCCAAAGTAGGAAGCTCCAGAATATGTGAGGATATCTTAACAAAATCATCTACCTGCTCTGTAGAAGAACCACTATCCTCCTCTGAAAGAGAGGAGAGAAAATCAGCAATAATAGCATCAGCATGGAACATCACAAGAGAAGGAAGATACTCATCCAAAGGGATTAGAGGAACTGATAAGGTCGCTGTCAGAAATTCTTGTAAATAATCCTCTAGGGCACTGACTTCTGAATCAGAAGTATCTTGTGTGACCACCAGGATGGACTCATCCTGCTCTTGTGAAGATGAAAGAACATGGGGATCATAAACAGCAAGAAAAGCCATCTTAGCATGAGTCTTCTCCTCTGTCGTTGGTGAAGTATCTTAGCCATCTGTCGTGGGTGAAGTGTTTGAGCCATCGGAGGAGGACTCTTGCTTTGCTTTAGCTTTGCGGGAAGCAACCTGTTGGGCAAAACATTTGGCCTCCAAATGACCAAGTATGATAGTTGGTTGCTATAAGCTTCATGGAGTCACTGACTTGGGGAGGGTTGTAGGATGGTATGTGGGCAGGGGTGGGAGCAAGACCTGGATGAGAGAAACTCAGAGAGGAAAGATTGGGAATAGGAACCACCTGTGGAGCGGCAGGAGCAGGGGATCCAGGTTGTGATGGAGCTGGAGAAGAGGTAGGAGAAGGAATGGCTGTAGAGAAGGGGTCTTCTGAAGCCATGTTTGCTATAAAAAAAACAAAGTACCTCCTCTCAAGTTGTGCACAGCAAGAGAAAGAAGAAAGAAAGGGAAGGGAGGGTGGGAATCTGAAAATAGAAGAAGCAGACTATCTCAGAGTTCCTATCCTCAGCACCTATGAAGAGGGTGTCAGCTAATAACAGTAAAAATGCAGAAAACGCAGCCTACAATAGCAAGAAATTGCACCACTTGAGGCAGTCCCGCAGCTCCACTGTAAAATGCAGGTTACTGATGAAGAAACGCAGTAGTAAACAGCTCCTATATGCTGTAAACAGTCAATAGCAGCATGGGAAAAGAAACGCAGGTCCCTGTAGATAGATGTTTCCCGCTCTGATACCATTAAAGAATGGGTACTATGCTGAGATACACGCTCAGAAATGCTGCAAGAACTGTACAACACTGTATATGGACAGCAAGCATAAAGGAGAAAAGAAGATCACTGCTGAATATCACTAGAAAAGGTAGTACATCATGTGGAGCAGCATGAGGGAGGTCCCGTAGATACTGCGTATCACTGCAGAAGCTGAAAAATGAGATGATAATGATGCTAAGCCAAGCCACCTATATATTTGTGAGAGAGGAGCTGGATGATGCTAAGCCAAGCCACCTATATATTTGTGGGAGAGGAGCTGGTCGGCCAGCTGTAGCAGGCCGACAGCTTGGCTGTAGCAAAGAAATGCTAAAATGCCTAAAAATTACCAGAAAAATGGTAGAAAAAATGCTGAAAAATCTCTGCTAAGATATGCCAATGCAGGGCTTCATATGGAGCCAGATACAAGCATGAATATGCATGGGGAAATAATTTCCAATAGGATTGGAACTGGAACTTGAACTAGAACTTGGATTGGAACTAGAACTTGGACTTGGACTTGCATTCATTGGATTTGGATTTGGATATTGGATCTGGTACTAGGTCGGTGAGAGATACTTGTGGGTCATCCCTGTGGTGGCTCGGTATCAGATATCTTGTGCATCGACATCAACATTGACATCGACTTCGACTTAGATATCCTACATCGGCATTGTTTTGTATTCATTGATTGTATTGATCCTGGCCAACGTGCCCGTGGATTGTTCTTGAATAAATTCCTGAAAGGGGACGGGGCATGTTCCCTGCTCAGTGTGGTGTACTGTGCAAGATCATTATTCCCTTCTCTCTCTCCCCTCTCTCTCTATATCTTTATCTCTTGGACACATGGTTGAGTCAGTCATTGCATGCCCTACTAGGCTTACAGTGGTATTAGAGTAGGATTTCTCTTGAAAAAACTTTCTTGGGGTGATAGAGCCATGTCGAGAGCAGAGGGAGACCAAGGGCCTAATGAAGGGAAAAACTATGAGGCCAATATAGGACTTCAAAATGGGACCCAAGACTGTCAATCTATTATCATGAAACCGCGGTCATGACATCAAAAGAATACCATGACCAGACGAAGAATTTCTTTCTTGGAGAACCAAGAGAGAATAGGACCAAAGAAGGGCTCAAATGTTTGCAGATTTCATCAAGGATCGAGCCATTGAAGCCGAAGGAGTTGAAGCTGCTAAAGCCTATCTTCGGGCCAAAGGAGTCACCATTGCAGAAGGATCTAGAGCTACTCATTCTATTTCTTATGGAGGAGACGGGGAATCTACTCCTAGGCCTGCTCTCTCAGATGCAGCTTCCTTGGGACAAGTAAAGGAAAGGAAGGCAAAGAAACCAGAGAGATCGAAAGATCATCAAATTGACATCGTGCCAGGAAGTTCGACGAGTGGCTTGCAATGGTGTTTAGCCCATTGCATGTTTCGACAAAGAAAGGCGTGGAATCTTTGTGGACCAAAGCTGAAACAAAACCTTTTTGAAGCATTGAGACTTTATGCTAGCAAAGGACCGGTGTTGGTTATTCTAAACCTTTTTGTGGTTGAACATGATGAGATTGCATTGGAGCAGTCTTGAACCAAGCAGGCCATGTTGTGGCCACCAACCACTTTCTCATAAACTCGAAGTATATTTGGATAGTCCTTGAAGTACTTCTCTGGCATTTAATAGCGAATAATTCTCGAATTCCAAGAGGAGCTTTGTGACCAGTCTTTCCACTTTTTCTCAGAGAATGAAACTCAATATATTCTGGGTCTTCCTCCCCTGGTGGATCCTTCAATACAGGCTCCTCCTGTACATGGTTTCCATAAACTGTCATGGAAGGCTTTATATATCCTCTAGTGATCTGAAAGGTCCAATCGATGATACACATGGTTGGTCTTCTTGGTATATCCTGAAGAGGTTCATATATCATCATTCCTTGACTTTGGCAATCCAAAGATAAAATCCATAGCAATACTATCCCATAGAACATTCAATGGGTGCAATAGTCCTGCTGGTCTTTGTCGATCAAACTTGACCTTCTGACAAACCAAGCTCTCCAAAGCTTGAAGTGTAGTCAAGGTGTCTCTATGCCCCATGTAGGAAAGAGCATGGCACTCTTCCATTACCTTGGACTTAATTCCTTGTGTCACACATAACCTGGGGTTGCATTATAAGAAAACCCTACTTGATGACATAAAAGGTCACCAAATCTCTAATCTGCAATCTATTCCAAAACATCTTTGAAATCCTCTTTGGTAGCATAACGATCCTTCATCAAAGTGAAATCCATGTGGTACTACCTATAGTACCCGCATCAATAGTGATGCTATGACCTCTATGTACAAACGTAATCTTCTCCTCTTTGTAAGCCTTCCATGGTTGTTAATGATGATGCCAAGGCATTTCCAAAATTATATCATGTCCTGTGAGCGTCGTGACCAAGTGATCATGATCCAAGTAATCTCTCTGGTGTGTATACGAAGCACGCCACAGATCCCTTCTGTCACGTGCACACCCATCAGGTGTACAAGTGGCATGGCATCATCAAGCATTAATCAGGACATCTAAGTATTATTCAGGCATATATCACATAAGCAGGTATATGGGGGTGTTTTAGCACTAACATCAGTACCTTAATCTTCATGAGCATGTAAGGCATTTAGTTGCATCAGGTTGGGGCTGTTAACACCAGCTGACAGCACTTTATGACCAACCGACAGCATGTGGTGACCAGGCGACAACAGTTATGCATTTATGGCAGGTCGTGAGCATCCAGGAGCTGGCCGACAGCAGCAAGGCTGGCCGACCAGCATCATTCCCACATATATATAAGAAGCGCATTCATTCAGTCCATCAGATCTTAGTTCAGCAGCGCATAGATCATCCATCTCCTCAGCGTTTCCTTCCCAGGCAACAAGGAGAGCATCAGTTCAGCATTAGTTCATGAGCGTTTCAGCATACAAACAGCATCGCATCAGTTCCAAGCATTCCCTTCAGCGTTTCCTTCCCAGGAGACAAGGGAAAGTCAGTGGGACAGCAGTTCATCCAGCATATAGTCATCAAATCAGCATATTCAGGACCATAGGCAACATATTCAGCACTCAAGTCATCATTCCTACCTCCTACATAGAGGGAAGCCGGCATCCAAGGGTGGACCTCAGCATTGGAGCAAGGAACAGTCCTCAGCATCAGCATTCAACCCATCCATCTCATCCCGAGAAGGATCCTCATCTAGGACAGCATCATAGATCTATTTAGATCTCATTGTAAACCCATTCATCTAATATAGCCGCATTGCATTGCATTAACACTATTTGTCTATCTCTTAAGCATCATTAAGTGAAGTTTAGTTAGTCTAAGGTTGTGTTTACGACGGTCAATCTGTCACATGTCACATTGGTATCAGAGCGTTACAGGGTAACCAGCCTTAGATCATTTTCATTCCATCAGTCATTTAGTCAGACATCATGTTAATCGCTTCCGCACAGTTAAACCCAGTTCTCAAAATCTTGCAGGTCATCCTTAGGGATTTTCCCTTAGGCATGCATTAGTAACCCAGCCATCTGCATTCTTGCACAGCATATAGGGTTGCACATGGCTTGCATGCGAAATGGAAAAGTGCAGCAAAACAACTATGCATCCTCAAGTAGAAATAATGTCACATGCACTCTGCACTCAGTGCATGGTGACAAGATGGCTCATCATTAGAAGTGCAACAGTTGTATAGTATTAGAATCCAGTAGGATGATATTTGTCGTACGCCGTGACCCCATTGTACATCCTCAGTCCAGGATAAGTCAGGCACGAGCTACGTAGGTCATTCCTCAGCCTTAGTGGGTCAGTCAGTCAGTCAAGTCCCTTAACCCACTTGGGAGAATCATTCATGCATGTAGAGTCAGTAGAAGCCTTAGGGTTTGCATCAGAAAGCACTCTGCATCCTGCATAATATGCATTCATATGCCTGTGCATCATTCCCAGAAGCCTTAGGGAATTTACTAGGATTTATCTGGTATTTTTTTCATATTTTATAGTATTTAATTAGCATTATTTGCATTATTTGTCATTTATAAATATAAACTTTATTAAATGACCAGCCAACTTGACCAACCTCCAGTTAGTATAAATAGGCTTGCATAGGGCTTAGTTTCTCATTCAGTCTTCAGTGTGCTAAGAGCTTTCCTCCTTAGCCCTAGGGGTTCCCCTTGCCTTCAGCACTGACTAGTCTCTTGGAGTGCTTGAGGTTGCTTCAGCCAGCCTTGTTCATCCAACACTTGCAGTTCAGCAGTCCCTACAGCCCTAGGCGCCTGCATTCAGCCTCAGTTCAACGCGAGAATTCAGCATACAGTCAAGTCTCAGTTCTGCATGTGCACCAGCCGCCTACAGTCCTCTGCGTTTACAGATCAGCAGCGGTATAGTCGCCTGCGTTTCTTGTCTAGTAGCAGCCGTACAACCAGCGTTTCTGTCCAGCAGCAGCAGTACATATATGCGTTTCTGTCCAGCAGCAGAACAGCCTGCGTTTCAGTCCTACAGCCTGCGTTTTCAGTCTTGCATCAGTTCTACCGCAATGTCCAGCCCTCTGTGCATCATCCATACATGCAACAGTCATCTGGTGAAGGTAACATAGCATTCATAAGCATTTACAGCATTCTAACATAGCTTAGAACAGTCCACCATCTTCTTTTCTCAGCCTCAGGTGTGCAGCCCTTCTTCATGCCCTTGGGAAGAGTGCATAGGCTCGAGATCAGGTCATCGAGGTGTTTCTACAGCCGTGTACAGTTCAGCCAATCTTCGATCCTCCGAGATCTTGCGTTTGGCTTATCTACAGTCCACAGCCATTCTCTCTAAAGAAATAAAGCAAATACTATCTCGTTATCGGGATAGGGGGCCCTTCAGTGGGTAATTCGGGACCCAATCTGGTGTACAGTTCTCATATCTCTCTCTCATATCTCTTTAAAGTTTGAAGTATTGAAATGGATTGCTAAACTCACGAAACTCAGGATACAGAAGACGGTGTGAGCATCTGTGTGACAGGATCTTCCAATACAAAGACTTCTGCTGCATATCACATTGGTATCAGATTCAGATTGTCCACACACACCGTATCCTAGCGTGGGGGCATCCTTGGATGGTTAGATTGCGTTCGGGCACGACCACCGACTTCAGCATCATGTCTACAGAAGAGAGTACTCATCAGCCGGAAGACGTCTCCCCCGAAGGAGACCATGTTCTTCTGTCTACAGCAGACACCATAGCTCTTCTTAGAGCTCAGAACCAAGTGCTCATGGAGCGTCTCCAACTCTTGGAGGCAGCAGCAGCACGTCCTTCTACACCTCCAACAGCACCTAACTACATCTCCCTCTTCTTTCAGATGGAACAACAAAGGAGAGAGGACGAGGCCCGAAGGAAAAGAGAAAAAGCAGAAAGACGGGACTATGAGGAACCCCAACGCAGGATCGACGAAGACCGGCGTCAGGCTGAACTCGCCGCTCGGGAACACCAACGTGAGCTTGATCGAGAACGTATGTTACTCGAACACCAACGGGAAAAGGAGGCCATACACTTGAGGTATCAGCAGCTCTCCTCAGTCTCCCCAGTCATAGGTGTCACTAGCCAGCAGCCCGCAGCAGCATCAACCACCATCATTCGCAGTCAACCAAACTTCAGTAAGTATGATGGTAAGTGTGATCATTCATCTGTTAATCAATTTATTCATCAGTTTAATGCTCATTTTCCATTAGCTAGGATCACAGACCCTCAAGACAAAGTCCACTTAGCGGCTCCCCATCTCACTGGTGAGGCAGTCACTTGGTGGCAGCATTGGTCTAGTATTCATACAGACCAGGCCACAGGTGTCACAGCCTTTGACTAGGATATCTTTGTCCATGACCTGAAGACCAGATTTCTCCCGCCCCAGTACATGACCGGTCTGAAAGACGAGTTCTATGGACTCAGACAGAACGGATCCCCAGTGCTTCAGTTTTCCGGTAAGGTTATTACTTTAGCACATCAGTTAGGGTTATCTGAGCAGGCTAAGATGGAGCAATTCATTCGTGGATTGGACTCTAACATTCGGTTCACAGTTCGTAACTTTGAACCAAGTACATATGACCGGGCTCTGACTCTCGCTCAGAACGAAGAAATGAAGCTTAACGGAGGCAAGTCCAAGCAGTCATCTCAGTCCAGTACCAAACCCCAGCAGCAGCAATCAGCTGCACAGACAGGGAAAGGTAACGCGTCTTCTAAAGATGCTAAGAAGGACAGCAGTAATAGCTCGAGTTCAGGGGGTAAGAAGGATAAAGAACCTAAGAAAACCCCTGATGAAAAGGCTAAAGCAGGCATTACTGGAGGTTATCTTCCTCCAGAGGAGCAAAGGAAGTACCAGTCAGAAAATAGATGTTTTTTCTGTCATATTATAGGGCATGGTAAGAAGGATTGCCACAAATGGCAAGCGGCACAAGCCGCCAAAGCTCCTTCTGCCACAGTTCCCACAGCCTCCCCAACTCCTCCAGGCCCGCCTACTACCTCAAATGCAGTTCAACTTTTACCTTCCATGCACCCTATACTATCTGTGGTATTTGATGCTAAGCAGGAGGGTGAGAGCGATGCTGCTCAGAAGAGCCTCATCCGAGCTTATGGCTCTGCCCAGGGCCGACAGTTTGTAGTCCTTTTCGATATGGGTAGTTCTGAAGACGCCATCTCTCTGGTCTTCGCACCCACATTTCCCAGAAGGCACAGCAATTTGCCTTTGAAGTTCAGAAGGCCTCATTTCAACGAGATTTCATCATCTCTCCTCTGTTGGGGTGTGACATGATCTTAGGAATTCAGTGGTTCCGTCAGTATGAGCCTATTCCCAATTGGGGGCTCAACACTTTTACTATTTGTAAAGGTTTTCTTGAGCCTGTCTCATGATTCGTGGGGATAGAAGCATTCTTGGCATCCCATTGATTTCACATCTCCAGGCCAGACGAGCTATCCGCAAGGGAGCAGAAGGAGCACTCCTTTATGTTCGTGCTCAAACAGCCCCTCCCTCATTAGTAGCATCCGTTACATCTTCAGTCCCTCAGTTAGCAAACCTCCTATCCAGACACCAAGACATTATGCTTAGGGACGATCTCTTGCCCAGTCTCCCACCCTCTCGCCCTGAGGACCATCACATTGATTTGGTCCCTGGATCAGCTTCTCCTAGCAGGTTTCCCTATCGTCTTTCCAAGACTTTAGAGGGCGAGTTAGAAAAGCAGCTATCTGAGCTTCTCCGAGCCGGCTTCATTCGGCCTTCTTCCTCCCCATTTGCTGCACCTATCCTATTTGTCCAAAAGAAGAACGAGTCTGCAGTTGTCCAAAAAAAGGACAAGTCTGCACGCCTTTGTGTAGACTACAGGGCATTAAACAAACTCACTATCAAGAATAAGTTTCCTATACCCAAGATAGAGTACATTTGGGAGCGTTTAGACGGTGCTAAGTTTTTCACTAAGATCGATCTCAAGAGTGGTTACCATTAGGTCCGCATTTTTGAAGCTGACATTCCAAAAACAGCTTTTCGGACATAGCGTGGTCACTAGGAGTTCGTAGTCATGCCTTTTGGGCTTACAAATGCACCCGCAACGTTCAATAAGATGATGTCTAGGATTTTCGCAGTCCACATTGGGAAGTGTGTTTTCATATTCCTTGATGACATACTAGTCTTCTCAGCCACTGCGGAGCAGCATGAGAAGATGTGGAGAAAGTCTTGCAACTTTTGCGAGATAATCAGCTCTACATAAACGCCAAAAAGTCTGTCTTTGGTGTTAAGGAAGTTCAATATCTGGGCTACATCATCGGTTCCGATGGGATTAGACTGGACCCATCAAAGGTTCAGGAGATCTTAGATTGGGACATTCCTAGACCGCCCAAGAAATCCGTTCATTCGTAGGTCTTTGTCAGGCCTATAGTACCCATGTCCATCAGTTTTCCAACCTTGTAGCACCTCTTACCGACTTGCTCAAGGGGGTGAAGACTCGCAAGCAGAAAGTCTCAGTTACAGGTAAGGCACTTGATGCATTTCGTGCACTCTAGAAAGATGCATTTCGTGCACTCTAGAAAGCTGCCTGAGAAGCACCTGTATTAAAGTTAGCATCATGGGACGAACCTTTCGAGGTCATCACCGATGCCAGCAATGTAGCCATAGGTGCAGTCCTCCAGCAGGGACAATAGACCCGTGGCATATTATAGCAGAAAGTTGGATGTCGCCGAAAAGAATTATTCGGTATATGACAAAGAGCTTTTGGGTGTTAACCCCGCACCTGTCCTGGACGTAACATACTTTCCCCCTTAAGGACCATTGAAATCCTCGGCAATGAAGTCGGGAAATTGTGCTTTGAGATTCCTTATAGATTCCCATGTAGCTTCCCTTTCAGATCTCCCCCTCCACTTAATCAAGTATTGTAACTTGCCCGGGAAGAGATCGATAGTTGGAAGAAGAGCTTAAAGATATGATGCAGTGCCTACAATTTGACATTAGGGAGAGACGTTTCCTTCGTTTTGTGAGCCAAAATTTTGGAAGGTGGAGCCATATGCTATAGTGACTAGATCATTGGGATGTTGTGTCCTTTGCCATCAGGAGGAACTGTTATAGATTCTGATAGAAGATTGAAAGAGGGACACAAGTGGGGAGTGGATGATCGAGGTCGACGTGGAGCAAAGGTGAATAATGTTCCCCAATCCTCCAAGTTAGCAGGAGAGGATGTCATGTGTACCAATTAATTTGGTGACATGTGGACGTAATCCTATAGTTTATGGGCAGTTTTGGACTGGTTTTAATTTTTGGTGACATGTGGACATAATCCCATAATTTATGGGCAGTTTTGGACTAGTTTTAACTTTTGGGCCACCTAACCATGTGTAAACCAGCTTGGCCAAGGTGCCAAGGATGGGGCACTATTTTAGGCTAGTATGGACGTGTCATATGACTGTTATGACATTATTTTTGGGCTTGTGAAAGGCTTGCTAATTGGAGTTAATTTTGCCTATAGATAGCATGTCTTGGGTCAGATTCTAGCATTTAGAGTGGATATGCAAGCCTCAGCCATGGTTCAGCAGTTAGCGGCTCAGGCACATCAGTTTTGACCCCTATACAGCTTTGGAGTAGCAAGTACAATCAGTATCATGCATCAATAGTCAACGCACATCATTTAAGATTCCAAATCTAGTCAAACCAATCGTTGTAAATATACATTCATTCAGTTAATATATGTAGTAGATTAGGTGAATTTCAGTTTCTACATCAATTAGTGCAAATTGCAGCACATAATATATGTAGTAGATTAGGTGAATTTCAGTTTCTACATCAATTAGTGCAAATTGCAGCACATAATCAGCACACTTCTATTTAGCATGCTTCATTGGTATCAGAGCATAGGCCTTTTCTAGGGAGTCATGCATGCATGTCACTTAAGTTTTCATCCATATGAGTTAGGGAGAGTCTAGGCAAGTCTAGGTCTAGGTAGTAGTTAGCAAGATTTGAGTTTTTCTCTTGAGGTGCTCAGTGGGAAACATGGATTATATAGTAGAATGGGGCCGACGAGAAAATGTGATTTTGGAGGAGCAGTACTGTTAAGATCGAGAAGCACAAGAGGCCACCTTGAACGAACACAAAACCCAATTACATTAAGAATGTGAAGGATGCGAAGTCCATTATAGACGGGAAGATGAAGAACATAAAGCTAGATATCTGAAGAAGCGAGAAAACATGATGACAGCTTTTAGAGACTGAGTCAATGCAATGAAACAATGTGGCAAATGCTAGCAAAGTTGACAAAGGCATCAAAGTGGTAAGTGCATTAGGCATTGAAACTCAGTAGGAGGGAAATTCTTCAATAGTGGAAAGTTTCAAGGATGTGAAGTTTGTTGTCCACGAGGGTGTTTTTGTTAATGTCAGAGAGCTTCAACAAGAACCCAAAGCTCTCCAAGAGTTTGAACTCATGTGAGACAAAGAACAGTTGCTGTTGTTAGTTTATGGAGAGTCAAGGTAATTTCAAGAGATAAGTCTTGAAGATCCAATAGAACCCACAACTGGTAGTGGCATCGATATTCTCAATTATTTGAGTTCATTCCATTAGGAAGTAGGTTATCTAATAGTAATTTTCAATTTAGCAATTATGGAGTTAGAATGGGAGGAAAAACGTGAAGATATGGTGCAATGTCTACAGTTTGACTTCACAAGGAAGATGTTTCCTCTGTATTATGAGTCAAATCACAGGAAAATTGGAGCCATATGCTATAGGGACCATATCATAGTAAGTTTTGTGACTATTTCAATATCATGTCCTTTTCCATCACGAAGATCCATTTGAGATTTGGATAGAAGAATGAAAGAGAGACATAAGGGGGGATTGGATGATTGAGGTGAGGTAGGGCTAAGGTGAATTGTGTTCTCAAGTGCTCCAAGTTAAGCATGTGGGAAAGCTGTTGGAATCAAGGTATCCCAGGAGGAGTTATGGAGGATGAAAGATATCCATGATAGGTGTGGTGTGTAGGAGTAGAGTGCAAGTAGAGAGATGATATGGAAGCTCAAGCCATGACCATGGTGGAGAGAGAGAGAGAGAGAGAGAGAGAGAGAGAGAGAGAGGATAACACACAATAGAGAGGAGTTGCACCACACAAGAATGATTGTATTATGATAATACTTCCACCATGTATAATGTTTTTATAGGCACCAAGGCCCTATCTTTTGACCCTAAATAAGAGGGTTTTCACACCTACTGTGTTCACACCACTAAGGACACTTGACTAGACTCCGTACTAACTCTGAAATACCCAACAAACCCCCCTTCGGAGTGATGCTGGAGTTGCATGCTTAACCTTCAATAGTCCCATACTCCAACACGAGCAAAGATCAGACATACTCAGTGGTTCATGAACATGGCTCAAAGGCTAAAATCACGGCCCAATGCAATGTTACATGCACGGAAGCTCTGCGTCTTCTTTCAGCCCTAAACACCTTTCATAGGAACATAGATGAAAATTGCAAAGAAGAGAGAGTTGTATTTTCAGTACATTCATATAGTACAAAAGGCTACATGTTCTTAGCAGCTCTAGCAATGCTGTTAGGAGCTTGTGTTTATTTCCCTCTGGACAACGAGCAGGTGGACACGGGCACAGGACACACAGTGTGGACATACATCAGTTAGATGTGAAAAGGAAACCCATGTTGGAGGCCAGCCCAAGTGTGAAAGGGGACAAAAAGGATCTTCAAAAATCTTAAGGTCTTTAAAACCTTTGAAGACAAATATTATTATTGGAAGGCATGCATTTTTGATAAGCTGCTTTTCGCGTTTTTATGAAAAGTGCTTTGTTTCTTTAAAGAGGGCGAAGGGTGGCGAGTAGGGGGAGTGTGATTGCCGTGTGGAAGGTGGCCATGGTGTGGCACACAGGTACTGCCGCCGTGTCGCCACAAGGTACAGCTATGCCACCACCACCAGTTACTGCTGCTGCGTCGCCGTCAGGTACTGGCGCCCGCCGCCACCGCCGGCCGCCGCCGCCGCCAGAGTTGGGCGCCGCCGTCGGGTACAAAGGGGCAATGCCGCCAGGTATAGAGCCGCTGCCGCCGCTGCAGTCGGGTACTGTTGCCGTTGTCGCCGTTGCAGTCGGGCACTACACCGCACCGCTGCTGCTGCAGTCGGGTACTCCTAGGTGCCGCCGCCGCCGTTGCCAGGTGGAGCCGCCGCCGTCGGGTGCTGCCATCTCCGCCGCTGGGTACTGTGCTGCTGCCTCTAGCTGGAGCTACTGTTGGCCGCCGCTAGCTGTTGCTACTGCCGTTAGCCACTACCGTTGCTGTTGGCCGATGCTGTTGTTGCCGTGCTGTTGTTGGGCGCTGATAAGATACTGATGCACATGACCTGCAGTAGGGTGCTGCTGCACCTAAGCTCCAGGCAAGTGCTGTTATGCATGGGCAGTCAAGCAGGTGATTAGGTGGTTGAGCATGGGTTACTACCAGTAAAAAGCGACATGCAACTATATCTAAGGGCTACTGTTAGCAATGGGCAGCTAGGCAGGCGTCAGGCAGGAGTTTCTATGCAGATAGTTGGGCAGTCAGACGAGGATCAGATAGGGGACTCTCTACGCCAGGTGACTGCATGTGTGGAAGCAGTTAGGGTGGATCTCTCTCTCTCTATCTCTTGAAAAGAAGGTGAGCTGAAGGAGACACCGAGGGACTAACAGCCAAGGACTCTCTCTCTCTCTTTCTTCGCAAGCAGGTTTTGTTTACGAGATTGGGATACAGAGGATCAAGCTGCATATGCACAGGATGATGTTCTTGGAAGAGATGTGTGTTGCTCTTCATCTTGGACTTATGTGTATTGAGGGATGGCTTGACACATTCTCTATCTTTCTCTCTCTGGGTTTTTGGCATCGTGATTGGATGATGCATACATGGTTAGTTAGTACGAAAGGTACGATACGGTACGGTACGATAAAATACGGTACTAATTGGTATCTTAAAATTTTTTGAGGTACGGTACGATATTAGTACGTTTATAAAAAAAAATACTTCCTAAACTTAAAAATTGTAGACAAGAAGTTACAAAATAGTAGAACCATGAACATAATGTCATCATGCCATTAGAGTACAAAATTGCTACAAAAGGATAGGCCAAAAACTCATGGCATGGGCAACCGCCAACATGCGTACATACATGATACTACATACTACAATACATCATCGATGGGCTAGAAGGAGATAGATGCCCAATGCCTAGAGAGCTATAACATATCAAAAGTCTACATCATCACCAACATCTCCATGATCATCAACATGATCACTACTAGAGTGTCCATCAAGAGAGTTCTCTGAAGAGGACTCTTCGAAGGTGGACGAGACACTCTGGGGATCATTCTCGCTAAGTAGGTTGCCGTCATCATCAAACAAGGGCTCTCTAGGCAGTGGGGTATCATCATGAGGGGGCAATGGAATATCATCATGAAGGCGGGGATTGGAGCTCGAGGATCCCCGCCTCACATATGTGCGAAGGCCACCCTTTGCTGATGTCGAAGGCGGAGGCCTATGAACTCCAACTGCTCGGTCCCGTCCATGCTGACTCCTGGTGCTGCGAGTATCTGCTGCCACAAGCTCACTATAGAGCTCCATGAAGATTGCCTCCTCCTCCTCATCAGGTTGTTGATTGACACTTGCAAAGTTTTCACTCGTCAACGTGAAAGTGTCAACATTGACCTACACATTAAGGCACAAAAGTTAGAGTCTGTACAGTGTACACAAAACTTAAAAGTTATGAGTCATGACAAGTTAGAGTCTAGACTTGTCACTTACCTGCTTGGGACTACCCATACTAAGAATGCCCTGCATCATACGCAAGTTAGTGCGGCAGTAGACCAACCGCTCCAATTGTCGTGTGCTCAGTCGATTGCGTATCCTCGTGTGTATGAGAGAATAGGAACTCCAGTTCCTCTCACATGCACCCGTAGAACAATCCTGGGCTAGGACCCTTAAGGCTATGGGTTGGAGATGCTCTAGTCCATACCCAAAATTGTCCCACCAAAAAAGGGGCTTCACAAGTGACTCCCTCCTCCAGCAAGTGGGAGACGAAAAGGAGGTTTGACCTCTCTGATCAACATAGCAGCCCAACTCCTCTAGAAAGGCATTGTGCTCATCAATTGGCACAGCTCGAAGCATATATGCATCCCGATCTTGTCGAAGCTCCCTATCGGTGCAAACTACTGGAGACTTGTAGGGTGGATGTACCAATGCTGCAAACCCGTGGATTGGTTTGTGCATCCACCTCCATCTCTTCTGTGCAATCTCCATGATTTATGCTCGCTCGTCAAATGTAATGTCTGTGCAAGCCTCCAACTCCACAAGGGCAGCTCTAAAGAAGTGGACAAGAAGGCCCATGGTGGACCCCTCGCAATCTGTCATCCGCAAGAGCCTATAGAATGGAGTCATAGCAATGACAATTGCTCGGACTCTAGTCCAAATCTCTCCTCTAGGCAAAAGCGTTGCATGGCTTTGGCCTCTTCAGTGACGTGCTCATCCCATTCGTTCCACATGGTGGAAACAACTGTCTGGCGAAGGGCGGGCCTTACATCGTATAGACGCTCCAAAACCAGCCACATGTAGGCAAAGCGGGTGGCCGATGGCTTCTTCAAGTCAAGCCTGCTATGCTCACGAAACATAGCAAGCACCTTCACCTTTAGCATAAAGAAGTTGACAATAGATGTAGCTTGTTGCACAATCCTCTTCACCCACCCGAGCTTCGCCACATCCTCCATGCGTAAGTCAATGCAATGACTCGCACATGGAGTCCACACAATGGTGGGGAATTCCTCCTCAAGCAAGCGGCCCATGTGTCGACAATTTAATGCATTGTCGGTGATGACTTGCACCACGTTTTAAGCCCCAACCTACATGGTAGATAAATCATATGAGTTGAGGGCTTTGCACAAATGACAAAATCAGCCACACTTAAGTAAAATAATGCTTACCTCTATGATCGCTTGCCTAATATGGCGGTAGATGAAACTCTCGGTAGTCTTTCTCCCCCTTCTCCCGGTGTCAACTGTACGCAAGAAGTATGTGCCAAGCGGGCAAGACCCAAGGATGTTGATAATGCCACGCTTCCTTTGATCACTCCATCCATCTCTGAGAATAGAACATCCATACTTCGTCCATGCGGCTCGAATCGGGTCAAGGGCTCGATCAATTCTTTCCTTCTCTTCATCAATCTTCCTCGTTTGCATAGCCGTGTAAGAGACCCCCGTCCACCCCTCACATGGGCCCACATTCGCAATCGCCGTCACCGTCTTCTTCCATTGCTCCTTTTGGAGTACATTGAAGGCAAGATTGCATTCAATAATGGTGCGAGCAATCTCTATCTCCGCAAGGCGTTGCCGCTCCTTAAGGAATGCAACCGAACCTCTCACACTACCCGTGACTTGGTGGAGAGAGGGTTGCACCCCTTCACGCTCCACCACCCTTTGCCTTTTGCCCAGTGCGGAGGCGGACCGTGCATCCGTGGAAGTGGCAGTGGAGGATACACCAATGAAAGAGCCGCTGGCCGCTTCATCATGTGCCGATGGTGGTGCTGGTGGTGGTGCCGGTGCGTGTGTTGATGATGCTCCTCTACTTGAATTTGAGCCGCCGCTCATCTTCCACGAAATGTCATCGGCAATGCTTTGCAGAATCTCCTTGCATGGGGCAACTTGTCCCCCAATCTTTGAAAGGTGCTGGAGAAGCCTTGTTGTTGCACTTGTGTATGACTTGTTGCAATATTGGCATGTCCAATGATGGGAGTTGGACTTCTTGGTGTCCTTCTCCACATTGAGGCAATGCAAATCAAAAGCCTCATGCTTCTCCCGAGGCATGATGGATAAGAGAAGGGCTAAAGCGTGGAGTAGAGGAGAGAGCGTAGAGAAGATGAAGTATGGGAAGAGCTTGGAGGAAGACAACTTGGAGTAGAGGCTCAAGTGGGATGGAAGGAGCTTGGAGGAGGGTGGAGGAGGGTGGAGGAGAGGCTTGGAGTAGAGGCTTGGTCCTTGAGGCTTGGAGTAGATGGAGGGTGGTGGAGGAGAGGCTTGGAGTAGATGGAGGAGAGGCTTGGTCCTTGAGGCTTTTATAGAAGGACTCAGGAGAGATGAAAAGAAAACAACCAAAAAAACGGCCAGAAAACGGCTACTTCCAACGGGCAAAAAACGGCTACTTCCAACGGGCAAAAACAGGGAAAATTCGTACCTGATCGTACGGATACGTACGGTACGAATCGTGCGTACGGCCAGATCCGTACGGCGTACGGAACTAAGCATGGATGCATATGAGGATTTATCTGTTATGGAAATAGGACATTGGTCTTTTGTGAGGAGACAGGACTTTGGTATCGGGGATACAGGCCTATGGTTTATGGATACAGGTCTATGGTTTATCAGATACAGGTCTTTGGTTTCGTGAGGAAAGCATGTCTCTAGATTCATGTGAACAGGTTCTCGTTTTCTCAAGGTTACACGCAGACTTTGACTATAGGAAGGACATATGGTTTGGTACAGCCCTACTGCTGTTTGGGAAAGGGTTGTGAGATCCATGGTTGAGATGGAGAAGACCTTTTCAAGCAGGGAGGTGTCGTATAGGTGTGCCTTCTCTATGGAATGCTTTGCTGCAATAACGAGCGTTCTTATTTGGAAGTCCTGGGTGAAAAGCTGAAAGGGATCCTATTGGTAAAGGATTCGACAAGTTGTACTTTGTACTCAAATTTTGTTCAAGTAAAGAAATACCGCAAGGGGCGCCACTGCGTTTTGGGGCCAATCGGTGTCCTTGTCCTATTTGCAAGAGCATTCTAGCTCCCCTGTTTGTTTTACTTTTCCAGGTTCCCATGGGTGATGAAGTGTTTTGTGTGCGAGTGTTTGTTCCACCGCCCGTCAGATTTCTGAAGGCCGGTTTCATGGCTCTCGTCGACTTTCTCAAGGAGGCAAGCCCGTGGTTGTCACATCAAAAGCTTCAACATGAGGAAAGTGAAAAGGAAGTACAAGAGACAGTGCAGGATTGATTGTCTTTGCCTATATGAGGTGAAGAGCAAAAGCTAAAGATGAAGCACAGGAGAAAAGACACCAAGGACAGGAAGTAGTCAGCCCCAGGAACAAAGCAGGTTAAGAGTTATGGTGCAAGAGATGGGTTGAAGGCTATGGCTTTCGACACTTGGTCATCAGTGGTATCTTCACGGAGGCTTCATGGGTTCAGAAGGCAGCTTCTTTCTATGTTTAGCAGTGGTGATCTACTATGCTTCATTGGGACTTGTGCTTACCACTTGGGTGGAGTGCAAGCAGGTTTCTGGGTGCATGTGGATGTATCAGATGAGGCTCAGACGGAAGCGGAGGAACTTGATGAGGTTCTTATTCCCGAGTAGATATTGGCACATAAGGAAAGAAAGGTACAAGGTAAAGTTTCCCATCGCTATCCTGTGAAGTTCAAGAATTGCTCACCAATGGATGCGAAGTGGATGGAGGAGGGTGACTTAGCAAATTCACCTTAGGTATTGCAGCTTTACCTTCATGCCTTTGAGTTGGAGCCGACTCTTGTGACGGCTCATTCAGGTTCAGCAGAGCATGGGTCTGGAGCATTGCCTGATGCTCAAGAGGGGAGTAGCACCTTCGCTCCCTTGTTATAGACAGGCTCAGTTTTTCATCTAGAAGTCGCTTGGTGACATCTTTGTATTCACCCGAGGTACTGAGGCTGACAGTACATCTGCTTATGGGACTTCTATGGTATTGCGTACTAGTCACATGAGATGGTAAAGTTGGGTATGGTTCACAGTCGGCCGCACCATGAACTATAACTACAACTATGGATGGTTTTTGCCTTTGGAACTAAGGTGACTGAGGAAGATTGGGACATTGATCTTTGTCATATGGTTATGGCTGTTCTTGACCACAGGATTGGTCAATTGGATATTGAGATGATGCTATTTGTGGAGTTGGTCTCCTTTGGAATGACATGGTTTGGTTGAGCTCAAAGGCTGCGGCAACCTGAGCTAACACTTCGAGACTCTATGGAGAGCATAAGTCTTGTGAGCAGTCCTAGAGTTGGTTTGGTTGATATATGGATTGAACTCTATTTATGCATGTATTTATACACTTTCCGAGATATTATGGTATTCTGGTGCCATTGGATCTTGGTATCCTTGAGAATACATTGGGTAATACTCTGGATGTGTCAGGATGAGATGTATGTATGTTGATATGATACATCAGGTACTTTACCATGTTCATGGTGTATCACTAAGTGTGGCTCCTGAGGGATGGCCATAAATAGAGTGTGTAAAGCATCAAGAGGGACATATGTGGAAAGTACTTAGTGGAAGTATAGTTTAGATGCATTGAGTGCTTTCATATGCTCATGTTGTACCTTCAATCGTGGGTCCTACAGGGATACCCATGGGTGTAAGGATTGCAAGCAACCCTGAGACTGTTATTGTGGAGTGGGTAGAGCATTTTGAGGAGCATATTGTTTGCGAATGCATACATGTGTCATGCATATGTTTGTCATATGTAGAATGATGTATGGATTTATTTTTTGGCTAACACAGGTTACGTGTTTCCACTTGGTTTTAGACTTTTGTTGTAGGTTCTGAAAGAACAAGCAAGAGTTGTTTGTCACTTTGATGTGACGGTTTGGCCTTATTGTTCAGGATGATTGTTTCATCACCCAGATACACTAGAGGGGCATTGCTTTGGTCATATGGAGGAATCCTTCTTCATTGGATGCTTACTGTGTTATTGAGTGCAATCGAGGACGCTTGCTATTTTTCAAGAGGGGGGTATGTTACGAGCCTGTGTTTTTTTCCCTCTGGACAACGAGCAGGTGGACACGGGCATGGGCACAGGACACACAGTGTGGACATACATCAGTTAGATGTATGTGAAAAGGAAACCCATGTTGGAGGCCAGCCCAAGTGTGAAAGGGGACAAAAAGGATCTTCAAAAATCTTAAGGTTTTTAAAACCTTTGAAGACAAAAATATTATTATTTGAAGGCATGCGTTTTTTATAAGCTGCTTTTGACGTTTTTATGAAAAGTGCTTTGTTTCTTTAAAGAGGGCGAAGGGTGGCGAGTAGGGGAGTGCGATTGCCGTGTGGAAGGTGGCCATGGTGTGGCGCACAAGTACTGCCGCTCCGTCGCCACAGGGTACAGTCGTGCCGCCACCACTAGTTATTGTTGCTGCATCGCCGTCAGGTACTGGCGCCACCGCCGAGTACAGCCGGGCGCCGCCGCCGCTGGTACAGGCGCCGCCGCCGCTGCCAGAGTTGGGCGGGTACAAAGGGGCGTTGCCGCCAGGTACAGAGCCGTCGCCGCCGCCGAACAGAGCCGATGCCGCCGCTGCAATTGGGTATTGCCGCCGCTGCAATCGGGTACTGCCACTGCACCACTGCTGCAGTCGGGTACTGCTAGGTGCCGCCATCTCTGCTACTAGGTACCGTGCTGCTGCCGCCACCGCCAGCTAGAGCTACTGTTGGCCGCCGCCGCTAGCTGCTGCTATTGCCGCCAGCCAGTGCCGTTGCTGTTGGCTGATGCTGTTGTTGCCGTGCTGTTGTTGGGCGCTGATAAGATACTGATGCACATGACCTACAGTAGGGTGTTGCTGCACCTAGGCTCCAGGCAAGTGCTGTTATGCATGGGTAGTCAAGTAGGTGATCAGGTGGTTGAGCATGGGTTACTACCGGTAAAAAGCGACAGGTGACTATATCTAAGGGCTACTGTCAGCAATGGGGGCAGGCGTCAGGCAGGAGTTTCTATGCAGATAGTTGGGCAGTCAGATGAGGATCAGATGGGAGACTCTCTACGCCAGGTGGTTGCATGTGTGGAAGCAGTCAGGGTGGATGTCTCTCTCTCTATCTCTCTTAAAAGCAGGTGAGCTGAAGGAGACACCGAGGGGCTAACAGCCAAGGAGTCTCTCTCTCTTTCTTTGCAAGCAGGTTTTGTTTACGAGATTGGGATACAGAGGATCAAGCTGCATATGCACAGGATGATGTTCTTGGAAGAGATGTGTGTTGCTCTTCATCTTGGACTTATGTGTATTCAGGGATGGCTTGACACATCCTCTATCTTTCTCTCTTTGGGTTTTTGGCATCGTGATTGGATGATGATGCATATGAGGATTTATTTGTTATGGAAACAGGACATTGGTCTTTCGTGAGGAGACAGGCTTTTGGTATCGGGGATACATGTCTATGGTTTATGGATATAGGTCTATAGTTTATTAGATACAGGTCTTTGGTTTCGTAAGGAAAGCATGTCTCTAGATTCATGTGAACAGGTTCTCGTTTTCTCAAGGTTACACACAGGCTGTGACTATAGGAAGGACATATGGTTTGGTATAGCCCTACTGTTGTTTGGGAAAGGGTTGTGAGATCCATGGTTGAGATGGAGAAGACCTTTTCAAGCAGGGAGGTGTCGTACAGATGTGCCTTCTCTATGGAATGCTTTGCTGTAATAACGAGAGTTCTTATTTGGAAGTCCTGGGTGAAAAGCTGAAAGGGATCCTATTGGTAAAGGATTCGACAAGTTGTACTTTGTACTCAAATTTTGTTCAAGTAAAGAAATACCGCAAGGGGCGCCACTGTGTTTTGGGGCCAATCGGTGTCCTTGTCCTATTTGCAAGAGCATTCTAGCTCCCCTGTTTGTTTTACTTTTTCAGGTTCCCATGGATGATGAAGTGTTTTGTGTTCGAGTGTTTGTTCCACCGCCCGTCAGATTTCTGAAGGCCGGTTTCAAACGCCCAAAAGGTAGTGTTCACTCCAAAAGTCCTAGTCTAGATCCAATCCCAAGATAGGAACTAGATGAATCAAAAGGTTCTTGGCTGAGCCTTTATATACCAACCTATGTTGGCCGGTTGCTGTCGGCGGCCAACATCTATGGACATAAAATCCATAAATGCTACCGACTAGCCCAAGATGGCCTACACACTTAGCCGACCAAGTCATGATCTAGGGGGATCCTTTTTGGTGTCCTCCAGCACCCTGTTCAAGCCCTAAGTCTTTTGTTTGTTTGCTACTTTTCAGAGATTAGCCTTGGGATGAGCATGTCTTGGTGCATGCACATGACATGCAAAGGACTCAAGGTCAAGTCCTGCCCAGGGGACAAAGATTGCTTACATCGGCACATTTCCCCCTCACCCCCCCCCCCTCTCGGGGCCCCCAACACACACACACACTTTCTAAAGTAGGAATAATGGAGAGGAGCCTTTTATAGAAAACTAGGCATTACAAAGCCAAAAGAATCCAAAAATATATAACTCATGTTTTGGGGGACTACTTGGGTTGAGAACCCAAGACTACAAAATAAAAAAGGACTAGAAGTTGAGGAAGAAGAGTCTTCCCTCGATGCCGATGAAGGTTCTTTTGCATCGTCGTTTCCAAGATTCTGACACTAGATGGTCAAGTGTGGGATGTTTCCTTGGTCAAATTTTAGCATTTGGAGTAGGACATGTAAGCCTCATCCATGGATTAGCAGGTAGCAGCATTGGCACAGCTCTGCAAAGCTTTGGAGTAGCAAGTGCAACCAATATCATGTATCAGTAGTTAACACACATCATTCAGGAGTTGAGTCACAAGAAATCGTTGTAAATATTCATTTTTTCAGTTAATATATACAGCAGATTAGGCGAATCTCTTTCCTTCTCTCCTTGGACGGCCAGCTTGTGCCCTAATCAACTGTATTTGCTTTACCAATTCTTTCTAGTTGCTACTTCCCGTAGTGCTAGGCTTCATTAGCGGTGCATTTGCCCTATCAACTACTTATTTGCTGTACTAGTTTATTGCTACTTCCCGTAGTGCTAGGCTTCATTATGGCTGAGCCTGCCCTGCATCTCCGAAGGTTTGACAGAAACTTAGTACGAAGGGCTTTGTGTGAATATATGTTCGTGTGTGTGTGTGTGTGTGTGTGTGTGTGTGTGTGTGTGTGTGTGTGTGTGGAGTGCGTGTGTGAGAGCGTATCTTGATAGAGTTCTACAGCCACTATTGGGCACTGATGACGTTAGTGGGGATGTCGTAGTATCTAGTCCATACTATGCATAATGGAGTTGATAGTTATATAGTCTTGTGGACTGACTACCATGAGTATATAACATGCACGTTATTAAAAGGTGAATTTGGGCATGTTCCTGGATTCATCTAGGTATATAATTCAGCCGTATTAGCGAACATGCAGATTTCACATTGTGAAGTTTTCGTCCGAGTTGCGGCCAGTTGATTTTGTGCTTTATTCTTTCTATCTTTAGCGGTGCATTTGCCCTATCAACTACTTATTTGCTATACTAATTCTTTCTAGTTGCTACTTCCCGTAGTGCTAGGCTTCATTATGGCTAAGCCTACCCTGCATCTCCGGAGGTTTGACAGAAACTCAGTACGAAGGGCTTTGTATGAATATATGCTCTTATGTGTGTGTGTGTGTGTGTGTGGAGTGCGTGTGTGAGAGCATATCTTGATACAGAGATCTACAGCCACTATTGGGCACTGATGACGTTAGTGGGGATGTTGTAGTATCTAGTCCATACTATGCATAATGGAGTTGATAGTTATATAGTCTTGTGGACTGACTACCATGAGTATATAACATGCACGTTATTAAAAGGTGAATTTGGGCATGTTCCTGGATTCATCTAGGTATATAATTCAGCCCTATTAGCGAACATGCAGATTTCACATTGTGAAGTTTTCGTCCGAGTTGCGGCGAGTTGATTTTGTGCTTTATTCTTTCTATCTTTAGCGGTGCATTTGCCCTATCAACTACTTATTTGCTGTACTAATTCTTTCTAGTTGCTACTTTCCGTAGTGCTAGGCTTCATTATGGCTGAGCTTGCCTTGCATCTCCGGAGGTTTGACAGAAACTCAGTACGAAGGGCTTTGTGTGAATATATGGTCTTATGTGTGTGTGTGTGTGGAGTGCGTGTGTGAGAGCATATCTTGATACAGAGTTCTACAACCACTATTGGGCACTGATGACGTTAGTGGGGATGTCGTAGTATCTAGTCCATACTATGCATAATGGAGTTGATAGTTATATAGTCTTGTGGACCGACTACCATGAGTATATAACATGCACGTTCCTAAAAGGTGAATTTGGGCATGTTCCTAGATTCATCTAGGTATATATATATATATTTATTTGCAGCATAGAATTTGCACGATTCCATTTGGCATGTTACAAATATTCTTATATAAGGGCTCATTTTGCACCACACATAAATTGCAGCTGATTTCTCTTGCTTCTATATCTTGCTCCAATGGATAATGCTTTATGCCTCATGTTTGCAACCTCTCTAAAAGTGCCCAACTCTTTTTTCACTATCATCTTTCCTCCTTATTCAAGGCTCATTTGAGGACCTTTTGTATTCTGCCTATGTAGCCATAGCTAAATATGTCTCACCTTAATTGATGTGGAGTGGTGATGCTTATGATAGTCCATATTGCAACCAGGTAGTCTTGTGCGGGCTCTTCTATCTAGTAGTACACTTTGTAAGGAGCTACTCTCTGTTTTTTGTGTGTGTGGATCAGAAAACCTGTTTCTAGCTTTCGAAACCTTGAAACCTTGAAACTTCGAAACGTTTTCAAAAACCCTTGAAACCTCCCCAGTACGGTAGTTTCGCCCAAATTTTAGGTTTTGTTGTTTTTTCCCAAATTTTTTTGGATTTTTTTATTTTTGTTTTTCTTCCATATCCTCCTTATCACCTTCCTTCCCTCTTCTTCTCCCACCTCCCTCCTTCCCTTTTCCATCTTTTGCTACTTCTTTCATCTCTACTCCTTCCTTCATTCTCTTCTTCTTTTCTCTTCTTCCTTTCTCTTCTTCTCTCCTCTTCTTCTCCTCTCTTCTTTCCCCTTTTTCTTCATACACCATCCTTCAATGTCTTAAATCTTTCCCAATTCCTACCTTCTCTTCTTCAATTTCTTAAGAGTCCTTGATTGAAACACTTGTGGCATCTAATCAAGCAAAATTGCCATAATGCCTCACCAAAATAAGGATGGTTCCCGGAGATGTGTGAGAAGACACCATTTTTTATATCATTACACTATGTTTTTAGATGGCTACTATAAGTTCTTTAAGTATTTATACTTTACGTTCGAAACCTCGCGGTTTCTTAGTCAAGGGACCTATCTAGCAGTACACTTTGTAAGGAGCTACTCTCTGTTTTTTGTGTGTGGATCTGGTTTCCAATGTTGACTGTTTTTTTCCTGGCTGTTTGTAGAGAGGATTGTAGATGATGTCAACAAAATTTTGTTCTCAAAGTTTGGTGGGAAGCAGTGGGATTCGAAAGGACTGGAAAAGAGGCTTGGAAAACAGCCTCTTGAGGCTGCCAGCATATTAGTGGAAGATTATGGGCTACCATGTACTGCAGAAGAGTTTTTGGCATTAAGTGCACCCATGTACAAGGAAAGGTGATACAGACACGTGTGTGTGTGCATGTGCTGTTTCTAGCTTATTCGTTATCTATGATGGGAATGCTCACTCAGCACATAGGTTAACCCTTTTGTGGGATGCAGGTGGTCTATGGTTCGACCTCTTCCAGGTGCTGCTCGTCTTATCAAGCATTTGCATGCTCATAGAATACCCATTGCTTTGGCCTCCAATTCACCAAAGGCCAACATTCTTGCAAAACTGACATATCAGCCTGGTTGACTTTTTCTTCTCACATTATGCATCTCTCAAGAACATTTTAATGGCTAGCTTGTTTCTTGTCATTTCATTGGCAGACTTTTGAATATAGTGTCTGATGGAGGCGTGCTGTTGTCTCATAGGATGGAGAGAAGCTTTTAACGTGATAATTGGTGGTGATGAGGTAAAACAGGGAAAGCCTTCCCCAGAAATGTGAGAACTTATCTACTTTTACAGATCCACTTGGGTGCGCAATGTTGTGGAGCATGCCATATCAGATTTTACGGAAGCTCCTTTTGTTGTTTGCAGATACACAACGGCTGCAAGTTTATTGGGGGTTGAGTCCGAGAGATGTCTCGTCATTGAAGACTCACCGTAAGAATCTGTTTTTGCTACACACAAAAAGCACCAAGGCTTGCAATACACTAAGTAATGAGTGTAAGTGGGGGTAACATTTTTTTCTTGCAGACCTGGCGTTTTGGCAGGAAAAGCAGCTGGGATGCAGGTTGTAGTTGTCCCATCTTTGCCAAAAAAGGATGCTTGTGATCAGTACAGTTCAGCAGATTGTATGCTGAGTTCTCTTCTAGATTTTAAGCCTGAGATCTGGGGGTTGCCTTGTTTCCAAGACTGTAAGTGTATTCTAAACATTGGTTCTCTACTTTGATGTGGGTTCTTACCTGAACATGAAATAATGGATGACAACAACGCCACCAATTCCTAAATCTCAGTACATTTTTAGAGCTCCTTGTTCAACACTTGGTTTGAAGGGCAGCTTCCTGTTGAAGGGGATAACCTGCTCTTACCGATGCATTGAGAAGCTAATGAATTTTTGTGTGGGGAATTAATATGCAGGGGTATGCAATGCTCTTCCTATTGAGCCATGGCATGTGGGTGGTCCTGTTATCAAGGGGTTTGGCCGGGGTTCAAAGGTCCTTGGAATACCAACTGGTATGTTCATGTAAGTAGCAACATTGATAGGGTTTGTTGATCATCAAAAGTTCTGGATATGAGTCGTGTCTGCGGTATTTAGGGTTTTGACTGCTAATACTAATTTTGTGAAATGTTTTTATGGCTTGCAGCTAATCTGCCAACGACCGCATTTTCCAGCATTCTCTCAGACCATGTTTGCGGTATATACTTAGGGTGGGCTGGCCTTTCTAATCGAGGGGTTTTTAAGATGGTGATGAGTGTGGGATGGAATCCTTATTTTGACAATTCAGAGAAGACAGTCGTAAGTGAATCCTAATTACTAATTCAAAGCGTTTATGGATATCTAATGAATGACCTAGCAACTTGGAAGGCCATAAATTATAATGATTGCTTTTAGTGATACCAAGGGATGAAATGTACCCGGCCCACTGTTTGTGATAGCCCCACCACCTTGCTTTACCCCACTAGCATGCACCACCTTTTGATGAGGTTTTGCATATCACATCTTGCCAACATCAAATCTCCATCAAGAAATCTGCTATAAGCATAATCCCCCTGGCTCTGGGCTATTGATTCCAGTACTTCTGATCATCTCTAATTGCTACCATTGCCAGTGCAAGCAAAGGTAAGGTAGCACATGCCTGTCATGTTACATATCCAGTTCAACTCCCAACCTTTTGACTAGCCTGTTGCTGCTTTCCAGCAGATATAGCACCCAATTCTCTTGGTTTCTGTGAAGTCGAACAGCAGCTTGTAAGGTAACACAATTAAGACGTGGGATTTGCCTGTGCTTATATTCTCCTACAAGTATCTCCATGTACCAAAAAATTCGCCCAGCATCCTCTTGGTTTTCTGCTTTCATCTTTCCAAACTTATGGCATCCCTTGTACTTCCAGAAAGACTTGCCATACCTCTGAACTATCTTGAAGGGAGCAGGGACCTCTCTGCCTAAGATAAACCAGGTCATCAGCTCATCTAGCTTAGTGCTGCTTTGGAGTGCTAGAGAGATATCATCCAGAACTTTTCTTGCTGTATAAAATTGGATCCTATCTTCTAGATGCCCTTTTTCTACTATTCTTGTGCGCGCTGTCAGTACTGTCAATCAGCTTCCCCGTCTCTCAAGGGACTCGGGTTCTGGGGCAACATGTGAAATTTCAGGGACGTGTCAATATGAACAAAAAACAGTTACCAAGTTATCAGAACTAAGATCTCAGCTTTTTGCTTTTTCTTCTTGCTTATCGGCTAACAAACCTGATTCTCAACCTTACAGTCAACCCTAATCTTGGAGAGGCATTTCACTACTGATCTTCAGAATATCGCCTCACAGCACTCCGGTAATGTATTTTGTCCTGTGCTCGTGTTGCTGCTGATGGGATCAATTTGACCACAAAGCCTGGTGGTCTTGGCCCTCTTCACCTTGTTGATTGTGATGCCAAATACACTCACTAGTCATGTTGTCAGAATACCTGATAAAAAACAGCTCACCCATTTTCTCAAGTGCTACCGATGATACCTTGATTGCTTAAAGAAATCTCACCTGTTAATGATACCTTGATCACATGATTATGCATTTTATCACTTTCAGCTTTGGCCTGGAAAACTATCAATCTGTTGCTGCTATCACTAGCAGCAAGTGGGATATCTATTGGTCCCTATTATAGAGTGGTGCCTATCACCAATGTGGCCCCACAATAGTAAGCTATTCAAGGCCTAAAGGTGGTTCTTTGCAGGTTGCCACTGGTATGAGATTTACACTATGATAACTAGGTCTACAGTGTGAAATGGAAATAAATCATGTAGAAATGCCTGATGAGGGAATGCAAGACAACTTGTCTATGGCCTCCAGGATCCCGGTAGTCTGCTGATTCATCTTGTGGTATGGGTCCCATCTATGGCTCAGGATGTTCTTTAATGTGTATTGTGAGCTAAGGGAAAAGCTTTACTATCTGCCCGCATTCTTATCCCAAATGACAGGTTTAATGTGACCCACCTGCAAGTACAAGGCAAGCACTTGCAAAGGCTTTTGTGAGCAGCAGCATGGGCATCCCAAAGGGCAGCTTTAGGGAGCCTAAGCATGTCCAGACCAGCCTGGCAAAGGGGCTAAGGTTTGGGCACCCTTTTAGCCAAATGTGAACACATTGACTTTTATGACTCTCTCTTATCAATAAAATTCCCCCAGCCATCCATGGAGCAATATGTCAATTCAATTTCACATGGAGGCTTGCAAATGGCTGGCCAACTGGACACGAATTTGCCTATAAATAGGACCTGCACCCCTTCTCTTTATTCATCAGATAATCTGCATCTCAAGGGGCTTCAGAGTATTGCCATGGTGGAGCCCAGCCGTTTTTTTTGGGGGGTAGGGGAGGTGGTGGTGGTGGTGGTGAAGGAGACGACAGTTGCCCCTGGGATGGGAGTGCTGGAGGACCGTGTAGATGCTGAGAAGAGCCACATTGTGGTCGTGTGAGAGCATGTGTATGGGCAGGAATGTGATCCATTGGGTGGCCCATGATTTGAGGGGGGCTGCCGAGGTATCCGGGGAAGGGTGGAGATGGCCGAGGCTATACGGTCTTGGCCAGGTTGGAGAAGTGCCTGATTGGTACCTAGCTTAGGCTATTGGATTAGGGGCGGCGGTGCTGTACGAAAGAGAGGCAGATGATGTGTAAACAGGGGTTGGTGCCTCAAGAGAGGAAATAGCAGATGCTGAGGCGGCCCGGAGGGGGAGGGGGTGAAGGAGGGATCGTGAGGGCCTGGGGACGAACTGGGGGGGTCTCTTGCTGTCAGGGGCTCCTCTGAGGACATCTGGGGCTGAGTGGGCTTCTGCCTCTGCAGTCCCTCTTAACTCGTGCAGGGGGGCAGTGGGGGCCCTCCCCCTCTGGGACTGAAGGGCTGCTGAATCCTCTCTCATCACTGAGGGTGGATCCTGTGGTAAATGCTCATAATGGTTCTATGAGGAGGTGGGAAGAGCCTCTGGTTCACCACCTGGGGAGCTGTGCCTGCGGTGGCCTCATGGCTCTTTCAAGCTGTCTAAGTTTGCCCAAGTTCTACCAACAACAAGGCCGTATTAAGTATTTGGATTGTGGAGTCTCAATATTTATTCAACAAAAAGTGACATGTAATTGTTCTGCATGAGTGGCCAGCCAGCTTAATGGTTAACAGCGAGGCCAGGTGATATATTGTGTCCAGACTAATAGGTAGCCTTGCGAGAGAGGAATGAAGGCTTTCATGAACTGACAGATCCAAAAAAGTGCTCAACTGAAGCTTCTTTTTTGAACCCTGCGACAAAGAGAAAGAAGGGCTTGTTGTGCGCACATGCTGTATTGGCTGCTCACATCACACTCTTCTGCAGGAGCCTTGGTTGCTGCACGAATTTCCCGAGGACTTCTATGCAGAGGAGCTTCGTTTGGTTGTAGTCGGCTACATCCGTCCAGAGGTACACCATAGTCTCCTCTATTTTGCTGAAAAACCCTGAATGTTGTAAACAAATGTGCATAAATTTTACACTAACACAAACCTTATATTGACCTCTTCTCTGTTGCATTCTCACACAGGCAAATTTTCCTTCATTGGAAGCTCTTGTGGAAAGAATCCATGAAGATGGGCGCATTGCCAAGGTCGCTCTTGACGTTCCCCCATACTCAAATTATCAAAGTGAACCTTTTCTGACTACTGCTTTGCAAAAGGAAGGAGAAGATTGATTTGTCACCAACCAAGCTTCTATTGCTGGAATATTCTCATATTATTAGGTTTTATAAGCCTTACATTCAACTCAAAACTTTTCAGTTAATGATTGCACCTCAGAAGCTATGTCACAAACCCAAGAGAAGGTTGCTGTAGAAGGCTGTCTTAATCATCATAGATTCTCAGTGCATTTAATCAAAGGATGTAGACCTTGTCACCTTTTGCAAGGGTGCAAAAGGATGCAGTTGACATAGCTAGAGGGCATTGCTCCATTAGGGGCTATTTACACATTACTGTTATCTAAGATATGTGAGATTCACGCCTTGTTGATGTATCTCATATATGCAGGTACAATTTGTGGTTCTTTTTTTTTGTGTGCAAACCTTAAGAAGTCTATCTCAGGTTGAATCATCTAAAATGCTAATTAAATACCTACTTTGTACGAGTCAACAGTGAGTTTTGAATAAAACATCTTGGGCCTAATTCTTGATCAAGAAAGAAGAAATTTATTCTGAAAAGGAAAAAATTGTGAACCGCTTCATTTTAAAAGAGAATGGTTTGCATGTATATTTCTTGCAGGATGAAATTCTAGTTGCATCCAGAATTTATCCCGTTTGTGCTACACCCAAATTATTTAATGGCCCATAGCAGCAGCTCTCAAGGGCTCAACTCAAGTGGCTCCAAGTTGTAATTTAGTGGGTGCACCACCTGCATATGGGCTGACATCTGCCCGCATTAGATGATAGAGTTTGGTATCTAACACTAAGTAGCCATCCCTGTAATCAAAGGTAAATCTGTTGTAAGTTACATTCCTCAGGATAAGTGTTACGACGATGAATGTAGAGGTAATGAGAATCAATTGCAGCAAGCTGCTACAAGCAGCAATAGGTCGATTATGGATGACAAAAAGAGCCAAGCAAAGGTTCATTTGTTGGAAGAGTTTTGTTGAGAATGCAAGCAGATTGCATGAGTAACCTCATCAGGATGGACTCTGAAGGACCGATGGAAAATTCTTGGGAAGTCCTTGCATTAGTGCTATCTACATGAATCACTAGAGCAATATGTAAGGGTTTTTCTCATGCTTGGTCATCTTCTACCATTATTTGTATTCACAAGGTTGGAAATCCTGTGGAGCCCAATAGCTACTCAACAGTCATGGTGAGAATATATGCGGGCAAGAGAACATAATATTATTTTAGGTGCAATCGATTACAAAGCAACATTGGGATGAACTAGAGCTCCTCACTGCCTCCACCTCTTCTGGATTTTGCATTGATGAATACATTCAACGATTCAGGGGTTCTGGCTTTTTGTTGGAACAAGCCACTATATCCGTGCTCTTGTATGCATGACATTGTGGTGATTTTGTCATCACTCCAGGGGGTTGGACAAACAGTGGGGCGCTCACATATTTGGAAGTGGTATTTTCAAGTTCATTCTTCTCTTTATGTAAATGAGAGTAGTCACCTTAGTCAGGGGTATGGTTCCTCGGAACCTCTTGAGAGGTAATGTTTTCAAGATCATTTCTAGGACCTTACACAAAGAGCCTATTTATTTGACTAAATGGTATGTCTTGCAGCCATCTTTATAAGGATAAAACTGAATGGGCGGAGATTGAGATGCTCCAAAATATTATGTTCGATAGACTGATTAGGAGCAAACCATGAGAGACTATATTATGTTAATTACTCATTAGGAACAAACCTGATCAGTACCTCACTAGATCATCTTGGCTGAATTATGTGCCTTTTGATGCAAACTTCCAAAATAGTCACATACCTTTGGAATTGGTCTCTCTCAAAAATTTGATCAATTTCATTCAATACAACTAGCAAATATTGGAATAGGATGGGACTACACGAGTACTAGGTGACCCTTTCATTTTAGTCTTAATGACTTGTACCTTAACCTTACGAGATAGGATCGTGATTATATGATTTGGATGGACATCCTTGAGCTACGTGGCTTTCGAGCATGGATTGAGCTGTAGTGCTGATGGAACCCTGAAACTCATGCCTCGATGGGGGCCAATTTAGCTCCCCAAGGGCCGCCCAGATCTGCTTGATGGCCATGGCGAGCTGACCAACATTCCATTCTACACCAGATCTTTCAAAGAGCTTGACTAATCACAAGGTCTCTGACTATATTCCTTCAGAAAGCTCATAGCAACCACCTAGAAGAAAAACAGTCCATTCCACTCTAACTCTCCACAAGGATTCATCCAAAGGCCATGATATCTATATAAGCATATTTCATATGCTTTTAGGATAGCCATTCGCCATATCAAAGTTGGATCAATGAAAATGGAGCTTTCTCGGGAGCGACACTCACGAGGAATAAATGTTATTTCTATGCTCAGAGCCATTTGTACATTTTATAACATTGGAGACATTGAGAGAGGAGCACTACCTTTTTAAATGCCATGTCTATAATGATATATGTAGAAGGTTTCATTCCCTTTTTAGGAGGACTCTGGGCCTGTCTCAAGTTTTATTCAATAATACAATCATCTACATTGCATGGGTTTCTTTCTTATGGTGGAGACTAGGATAGTTATTAAGTGCTAGGGAGAGTATTAGAGAGACAAGTACCCTTGTTAGCTCTTTCTTCCAAGCTATAGAGGATTGCAAGAAGAGAACATGCATGCTTCTAGCTTTGAGCGACATACTAGGGTATCCCATATGTTAAAAATGAGGATCTAAGGAGGCTCATAGCAAGTGATTAAGCCCATGATGAAAGACTAAGAAAATGCTAATATGAGATTAAGATAAGATTAATCAATGATACAATGATTAAGGTACAAACTCCATAATCTCGTTGTTATAATCACGTTTCATACACCCATATTTATAGTCTTGGTAAGGACTCCAATCCATGCTTTTTGTGCACCCTAGTGCCAACAATGTGTTCATTAATGCTCACACTACATGTGCAACCTTGTGCTTTCCATGTGTCACCTTTTGACCATTGACTTCACCTTTTACAAGTGACAATACAAATCAACCTTTGATATTAGACCCTTAGTCTATTCCTTTATCTAATGTGCATGCTTCTTCTCTTGCTCATGTGACTCACTCCCTACCTTCCTTGTGGTGCTCCATGGCACCACATTTCTCAACACCATATCCCATGATAGTGTACAAATGCATCTCTTGGAGATATTTTACCCCAGATCATCACGTTGCTCATCTAGAGTTAGGGAGGATGCATCTGGAGTGATATAAACGAGATGTTTGAGTCTTCGTTCCCAACAATTCAACACAAACTTGTAATGAGAGGTAGTCAAAATCATTCAAAGGTATTGGGATGTGCCATGTCTTGCTCATGATTGGGAGACTCTTGTTGTAGAGGATGAGGAGCAAATGCCCCATAGGTATTAAATCTAGTTTTTATAGTAAAGTATTTTTAGCATCTACTTTGAAGTAGACATTTAGTTGTGTTACCTTTTTCTATCACGTTTCATATTGTTTAAGTCGAGGGCTTGCCTTAGACTTACTGAAACATGTGTCGTTGGGCCTTGCCTTCAAACTGCAAATGTAACTTCCTAACGTGGGTTTGTCTGTCGCGTCCTCATTCAATTGTCACACTACTGGAATGCTCCTTTGTGAAGAGGTGAAGGGAGAGCTCTCTTCACCATGATGGAGGCAAATAGAGATGTCCTTTGCGAGATGGTTCTCTCTCACAAAAGGTGGGGGAAGAAGAGGAAGCTAAAGTAAATAGAAAACTTACAAACAATCCTATCTAGCATGTATTCATCAAGCAAGCAAGATTAAATAGCATACATGCAAAGCAAGAAGAGGGAAGAGAAGAGCGCACAAGTATTCTACCTCAAGGAAATAATTGTATGTTGCTTATTATAAAAAATGACTTATATACAAGTGACAAGTTTTCACACTAGGACAACCAAACTTAAAAATGGACCTACTTCTATTACTAGTCTTACGCAAGTATATACACAAAATCCTTAGACTTTTCATATTTGGCAATAAGAACAAGGCAAGGTGCCTTATATGTTCCTGAAACCACTCCGTAGGTTAACATGGGGACCTACCATAAGGCGCTTTGCCATCTTCCTGGCTTGACTCACCTTGTGCTTAATGTTAAATAGGAAAATTCTAAGGACTTTGTGTATATACTTGCTTAAGACTAGTAATAGAAGTTGGGCCATTTTTAAGTTTGGACGGTCTAGTGTGAAAGCTAGTCACTTGTATATAAGTCATTTTTTACAATATACACTATTATTCCCTTGTAAATGGAATACTTGTGAGCTCTTCTTTTCTCTAGTCTTTCTTGCTTGTATGCTATTGGATTCATGCATGCTAGATAGATGCTTGCTTGAATAAGTTTACTTATATGTTTCCCTCTTCCATTAGCTTCTTCTTCCCCAACCTTTTGTGAGAGAGAACCATCGCAAAGGACCATCTCTATTTGTATCCCTCTAGGTAAAGAGAGCTCTCTCTTTACCTTATTGACAAGGAGCATTCAGGTGTGACAACGGAGTGAGGACATGACAACGGGGACAAGCTAGTGTATCCATCTAGGTACCATCTCTATTTGTATCCATCTAGGTACGCCCTATTGGCAAGGAGCATTCTAGTGTGACACAACGGAGTGAGGACGTGAGGACGGGGACGAGCTAGTGCACCCACATTGGGAAGTTACAATTGTGACTCTAAAGGCAAGGCCCAATGACACATGATTTGGTAAGGATAAGGTAAGCTCTCCCTTCACCCCATTCGGTAATGACACTCCAAAAAACATATAGTTTTAGAGTCATTAGATGCGTTTAGTTGTTGTGCTTGATTTTAATATGAAATCTATTTATATTAGGATGTTCTAGTTTCTTGGGTTGGGAGACATGAGCCCATAGTCCCACAAGAAAAGACATGAGTCAACACACATGAGCCTAGAGACGTGAAGTCATGAGTCAACCAAACGTGAGTCTAGAGTAGGTATACCTAATATTGTACCGACCAATATTACTACCTTAAAGACTTGTAAGGACACACCTACTCATGTCCTTTAAGGATTTTCTTGTCATACAATCTATATAATAACTAAATTTTCAAGGAAAATTCTTGTCCTTTGTATTTATTAGAATATTAAAGTATAATTATTACATAATAATTGTACACTAATCGTGTCACGGACCTAGTGCATAAAATTCCATGCCCCAGGTTGACCTATTTTATAAAAATAAAATACGTAAGCCTAGTTGATACAAAAAAGGTGTGAGCTTGGAGATGAGAACTTGGAGAGATGAGCTTGCAGGCATGAGCCTAGACACGTGAACTTGTAGACATGAGCCTAACATGCAAGTCTAAAGACGTGAACCTAGAGACATGGACAAAAAAAAAAGAGGTTCAAAAAACCAAAAAACTTAAAACTAAATAAAAATAATGTTTTTTGTGTTACAAAAAAAATGTTTTTTCATAACTTGAGTAGAATAGACGTGTCTAAAATGAGTTTAAGACCTGCTTCAAGAAGCACTAGGGACCTGTTTCACTAGAGTGAAACACGATATGAAAAGATGAGTAGAATAGACGTGTCTAAAATGAGTTTAAGACCTGCTTCAAGAAGCTTCAAGAAGCACTAGGGACCTGTTTCACTAGAGTGAAACACGATATGAAAACATGATCTAGACTAATTGTTAGAAATGATAAATATAGTCAACTATAGTACATCAAACCACACTTCCTTAAACCCACCAAGTCTTCAATCCTAGCAAACGACCCATGAGACTCAACTAAGTGCTACCCTGTTAAGAAGGATACACTCCGTGTAAGATCCACCTCAAGCGAGGAGATTTGGGAAGAAATAAGCCAACAAAACACATACTTGGAAATATGAGTCTTCGCACACGGTCCTCTAAACTTCAGATTCACCAATTGGCTCTGTAAACAATGCCATAAATAAAGAAGGCATTATTAAACCACCCTATCTTCCAATGAAGCTCCAGTGAGGGAGTGGGAGAGCACGACCATAAACCTTAAGAAAGTAATCAAACCACGAATGCCACAATATTCTAAACCTTTGTTGTCGATCTTGAGTTGGATTATCCCAAGCTGACCATGACCAACAAGCAGCCCAATATTCAATATTATGGTAATTTTGGGACATATCTCCTTTGTTGTGTATGATTAGGGACAATTGTTCCTCAAAACACACAATAACAAGCACACACAATGCAAGCAAAAGTACCACTCTCCACATAAGTTCATTATAGAAGCACCTTTATCATGAACCAAGTTCCACGAATGCCACAATGTTTTAAACATTTGTTGTCGATCCTGAGCTGATTATCCTAAGTTGACCACAACCAACAAGCAGGCCAATATTCACAATTTACAATAATTTCGAGATATGTCTCCTTTGTTGTGTATAATTAGGGACAACTGTTCCTGAAAACCCACAATGAAAAGAGCACACAATGTAAGCAAGAGTCCCTCTCTCCACATAAGCTTATTATAGTAGAAGTAGCTTTATTAGGAACCAAGTTCCAATTCTTCTCCATTCGGATGAGGAATATGGAACATGAGGAAGGGTAAAGAGCCAATGTCTGGGGCTACCTTAAAGCAAAGGGATCCACAAGGGTATTTGCATAACGTGTCCTCAATAGCCGTTAGCAGGCCATTAGCCTCAAAGCTAGGCTGATGTAGGATGGGTACTATTAGAAACACCATAGTCCAACCCCATGGGGCAAGAAATTTCAAACCTTGAAATAGAGAGTTTTGTGCAACCACTCCCTTACATTCCACTGCCCTGTGAATACACAAAAGACATGCTTAGGATGGTGTTTGAAATGGGAAGGGGGGTTGCCACAAACATAATACCTAGAGACTCAGAGTTGGACAAAACAAAGCCAATCTCACATCTCAAGATGATGACCAAATTTGATGGAATTGGAGATCCCATTATCTAGAGAAGCTCGATCAAATTTATAAGGCCATGGAAAGGATTGATGATGCCACAAGGATCTATTCGTTCGAACTTTGCCTTGAAGGAAAAGCAAGCCAATGGTTTAGGTCTCTAAACCCACATGAAAAGGCCACCTATGAGGTCTTTAGACACACATTCATAGTGGGATTCTAGCCTAGGGGAGAAAATGGAGCCCCATTGCACAAATCTATAACCTCAAGCAAGAGGAGGGCAAAACAATGTGGGACTACAGTGCTAGAACCAAGTATCTCCATGAGAGACTAGATTACTTATTGCTTTGATTTATGATCGTTCTCATCGAGCAAGCTTCATGACCATATCTATAGGTCTAGGCACTACATCTTTGATGAGTGTTGGTCGCAAGACAATAGACCTAGCAAATAATCTCCAAGACAAGGATGTAAAAGTCATCCACCTAGACCAAGAGATAGGGGCCATGTCATCCAAAGCCTTAACATTCAAGGGGGTTCCCCATAGCACCAGCTAGAGTCCTAGTCAAGGACATGAGCACGGATGAGTTGGTAGAAAATCTACTCAACCATTTAGGCTAGCAGCGATGATAGGGCCAACCCACAAGAGCGACCTTAAGGTCAACCCCATCCAACTCCCCAAGCTGGACACCCACACTTATTTCCACCATGGATAGATATTGTATGGTGTGAAACTTGCCCATCAAAATCATACAAATATGGAGTTTTAATATGTTGACACCTAGAGACCAACAAAATTTTGCTCATCGCCAACGCCATGGGAACCACGATACAACCCATTCATTGTTCATACCACAAAAACCTTATTGCCCATACCAAAGAATCCATTAGCCTTGTTGCCCATACCACATGCTTCTCAATTGGCACTTAGTCCAGTGCCCATATCTTTCAAAACCCTATACCAAGAGGCATATACAGACTGCCACCAATGCCATACCCACCTCTCCCCAACCGATTCCTCCTGAAACCATGCCAGTACAACAATACTCGATGAACGTGAAAATGCAATGCATGATTAATTATCAAGGGTAATGACGTAGTGACCATGAAAAGTGGTTCTGATGATAGCTTTGAAGTTACCTCCCTGGTGTGGAGAGACAATGGATGATCTCTTGCTAAAACCAGCTCTTCCCAAAGAGAAGAACCCCATTGAATGAACAAACCCTCCAAAGAAACTCAAAGAATACTACAACCCCATGTTGGAGGAGAAGCGAATGAAACAAGCCCAAGAACTTGTAAGGAAGGTGTAGGTTGAGAACTAGAGCAAGTACTTGAGTAGGTGGGAATGAACACTAACCCCGCCTGAGAGTATTCGCCACATGACTCCATTCAAGAGTCAGCATAGAACCAGCAAAGGAACCTCAGAGTGTGTCAAAGGCCATAACCAAACCCGTGACCATTCTTAAGAAGCCACAAAAAGAGCTAGTTCCAAAGACTCTACCTCCACTACCAAAGGTCATAGCCACCCAAATCTTCTCACCAATATGCCTTGTATCCTACTTTGTAGATCGGGGGGCACCTCTTGAAATTTTTGGGGTCCACATTGACACCTTCACCTTCATCAAAGAAGAAAAAACCAAAAAAGAAAATCACTACACCCATGTGTCTCACCAATTTGAAATCCTGATTGCCAATTCCAAATTTCAGATCACCAAAATTTTTGGATTGCCATTCCCAAGTCTCAGATCATTACCTTTTTTTGATCTCAAAATTAATAGTTTCGATCGTGCCAATCCAAAAATTAATAGTTCCAATCCACTAATCTAAAATTATGAAATCACTATTACTTTTGGATTTTTGATCTCATTTTTAAATCATTTCTATTTAGATCGTTGATCTCATTTTCTATTTGGATTGCGGATCTCGTGTTTAGATCATTCCGTTCTCTGATCACTACAGTTTTGGATTGCTGATTCAATCGACTTTCCATGTCGACAATGCTCACTGAGATTTCTAAAGGACCGAGAGCATATTGTGAGGTTTATTTCTTGACACATAATTAATGGGTGCAAGTGTGTGGTGAGTTGTACTTACTCTTAAATAAGTGCATCTTACATATAATGTCTTTTCTTTTCCCTACAACAACACAAGAGAGAAAGAGAGACACCTATATGTTGAAGTTTTCATCATGAAGCTCACCTTTTAAGAGAGAGGCCCCTATTTTCTCTCTCAAGGAAATCATTAGGTAAGAAGGGATAGCTTGCCTTTCAAGAATTGAAATGAGATAAGATGAAAAATATCAAATTTGAAAAAGAGACAAAATGAATCTCTCCCCTTTCTCCCTTGGCCCTCTCCCTCCTCACCTTTGGCCACGTGGAAGGGGAGTGGCTCTCTTTCTCTCTCTCTCTCTCTCTCTCTCTCTCTCTCTCTCTCTCTCTCTCTCTCTCTCACACACACACACACACACACACACACACACTCTACATGCACTTGTGCGACTATGTATGCGTACGTATGTGTGTGATTATATATTTACTATAAATATTTTTAATTTTATTATTTTATTTATTAATTATATATTTTTATTATATTAATATATATATTTATAATATATAATTATATATTTAGTATATATATATCTCTCTCTCTCTTTAATTTTTTTATTTATACTTATGTATATTATATACATATAACATTATATTATAATATATTAGTATAGTTTTTATATATATCCTTACTTATTTTATGTTTATATATTTTTGTTATATATATTTTTATTCTATATATTTTACATTTACTTATTATATATCTTTATTTTTTTGTATTATATTATTTATTTCAAATTTCTTCTCTTAACATATCCCTACATTCCTCTCTCTCCCCCCACCTATTCCTCCTCCTCTCTCTCTCACCACACATGGCTCCTCCCCTCCTCCATCACACCTACTTCACTCTTTCCCCTACCCCAACACTTGGCCCTCTTCCAACTACCACGTGTCCCCTCCCCTTTTCTCACAGTCTCCTATTTATAAACTCTCTCTCTCTCTCTCTCTCTCTCTCTCTCTCTCTCTCTCACACACACACACACACACACACACACACGTATGTATATAGGTATATGTGTCTAAATATAATAAAATATAGTATTATATATATATATATATTTGAATGTGTGTGTGTGTATTTATAAATATAAATAAATTTATACACACATATATAATTTTAAAATTTAATAGGTGGGGATGTGTAGTGAGGTGTGATGCGTGGTGAGGTGTGCTCACTCTTGCATAAATGCATCTTACATGTAATCTCTCTCTCTCTCTCTCTCTCTCTCTCTCTCTCACACACACACACACACACACACACACACACACACACACACCCACACACACATTACACACCCGTGCATGTACTATTGCAAATGCACACTTTCCTCCCCCCACATACACACTCTCACATATAGAAATCTCTCTCTCTCTCTCTCTTTCTTGCACACACACACACACACACACACATGCTCCTTGTCTTTTCTCACACACTCTTCCACATAAAACTCTCTCTCTCTCTCTCTCTCTCTCTCTCTCTCTCTCTCTCTCTCATACACACACACACGTGAATATTTATATAATATTATGTTTTAATATATATTTAGACACATAGACCTATACATACATATATCTATGTGTGTGTGTGTGTGTGTATATATGCACATATACATATAATTTTAATTTAGATTAAATTTTAATGGGTGGGGATGCATGGTGAGGTGTGCTTACTCTTAAATAAGTGCATCTTACATATAATGTCTTTTGTATTTTCTTGACAATGAGAGAGAGCAAGATAGAGATAACTACATGTTGAATGAAGCTCATATTTTAAGACAGAGACACCTACATGTTGAAGTTTTCATCACAAAGCTCACTTTAGAGACACCTACATGTTGAAATCAGACTCCGGGTAGGTCAAGCATTGGAAGCAGAACAATGCTGATGCAAAGTGGCATAATCAAAAGCCTCAATTTTTTCAACACATACACACACAAACGTCTTTTCCCACCCTTTTTTAGTAAATCCCCAAAAGCTAAAGATTAAAAAGAGTCCTAAAAGTTGTTTTCTCGGTAGGCTCCTCTATTAAAAAAGCAACTTGCTTGCCCTTTATCTTCACTTATTTCCCTTTCTTTCGTCCTTAGCCTTTTTCATGCTCGCCCCATCTTAAGAAAAATTCCTACTCGCCCACTCCTCCCCCCCGTTCACATGTCCATCTCCTATTTCCACCCTTCAAACTACCCCCTTCACACCTACTTCACACCTACATTGCTCCTACGGCCCCCCTTCACACCTCCATCTCCTACTCTTGCCACCTTCTCCTGCTTGCTCCTTCACATTGCATGGTCACCCCAAATTCTACTTTGTTTCTTTGCTAGCACTTATCCTCTCATTTTTTGATGTTGTTTAGGCCTTCTCCTCCTTGCATCCTATTGTTTGCTAACCACTCACCTTCGCTCATCCTTACTCACACCACCTCTGTCTACCTGCCATCTTCTCTCGTGTTTGCTAAAGCCTATTTAATTGGACATGGATTTCAAAACAATCTAATAGAAGGCACTCATCAAAAAGGACAAGCAAGATTTGCTTGTTACTATTCTTTATTTCGATGATATGCTAGTGATAGGAAACCATTGAGGATTTGATTACAACCTTTAAGGCTAACCTCAAATTTTGAAAAGTCAAATCTTGGTCTTTTGCACTACAGAGCTTCCCACATCGTGTCCACTCAGGAGAGCCTGCGAGATCTGGGGGACTATGCCCCATAACAGATGGTATGAAATTGCTTCTTCCTTGGACAATCATACATCTCTTGGCTAAGCAAGAAGAAACCAACCGTGGGCAACCTTGTCGTATGAAGCTGAATACAGAGCAGCTTTCACTGTAAATGTGTATGGTTGATAAGACTGATGGTGAAGGATCTTTGTGTTTCAATAGACACTCCTACTTCAAATCTCAATGATAGTCAAAGTGCAATGATAGTAGCCAAGAATCTTATCTTTCATGCCATGACCAAGCACATTGAAGTGCACTACCACTATGTGAAAGAGAGACTCCATGTAGGTGAGATCAATCTGATGTATTACAACACACATGACAATGTTGTAGATCTTTTCACTAAAGCCTTATCATTTGAAAATTATCCCTTTCAGAGACTAATCTGTAATCTCTATAAACCTCACATTTTTACTATAGGGGGTTTGATAGTTTTATAGTAGTATTGTTGTAAGTATGTGCACTTATACCATTGTACTTTTATCCCATCGAGTTTTTTCCCATGGCCATCTAGGTGTGAATGGATGACCATGGGCACTTTTGTCCCACCAAGTTTTTCCCCCATGGCCATCCAAGTGTGTAAATGGACACCGTAGGGTTAGCTAGTATATAAGCAACCTCAACCACAATTTATGTTTGTTTTTCATTTGTACTCTTGTACCCTTGAGCTCTTGCTCCAGTGATGATGAACAAACCTTTCTCTTCTCTCACACTCCTCACCCCTAGGCTCTCTAGCCCTTATGTGTGTGTGTGTGTGTGTGTGTGTCTCCAATAGAACTCATTTTGGTCGTGCTTCACTTCTCTTGGAGAGGTTGTCTATAGACTATGAGAAGAAATAAAAGTGGGGATTTACTATCTATCCATCTCCTTAGGTGTCCACCTTAGGGGTGGAGCCATATAACAGTGTGTTGTCAACCCACTCATTGCTTGAAAACACTGATGTAGTTGTTCTACTTGGAAATGAGGCTATCTTTCACATTTATCGTTGTTCCTTGGACATTGAAAGACCTACTTACAAACTTCAACCGTCACCAACTACAACAAGACTAACTTTGACACTCTCGGCAATCCCCACTGAGGATGTAAAGGAGTTGATTGAGAAGGAAGGCTGATTTTTCTCGCAAACATTAGCTTTGGAAGCTAGTGGGTGCATATTCTTTTTAGTGCTAACAAAAATCTATAGAATAGTTAGTAAGAAATATTTGATCGCAAGGGGCCAAGAAGATGGGAATGGCAATACGACTTTTTTGATGGTCACTAAGATCGTCATCCTAGGAGATGTTCAAGACCTCCCTATCTACGAGGAGAAGGGTACGAGCTCAAGGTTGTGCAAGGAGAGGTTGTGTGAGAGAGAGAGAGCTTTTCTCTCTATTGACATGTTCACACCACCACAACACCTATTTTAATGCACTATGAGGTCCTGGTTCTCTAGATTTTTTGTTTGTGTGTGTGTGTGTCTATGTGTGTCGCTATGTGGGTGTGTGTGAGTATGAAAAGAAAAGAGCTTGATTGTCTCCCCTCCACTAAGTGGGTAGAGTTCTCCCCATGGAGGGTAGAGCTGGTACAACGGGGCTTGTTTTGCATGTATATCGTGCTGCGAATAGCTAATTTCCAAACCATAAATCTCATTACCACCAAATCCAAATCATCATCTTCCACTTATAAGCAAACCATGGCAAATTTTCAATGTGCAGTCAACCCTCTTCACTGATATCCATTTGCCCCACTGACACCCATCCATGCCCCATGCCAACGCTTTGCATGGATGCCTTTGATCCTATTGTCTTAACTTCTTTATTCAGTCTTGTTCTTGCTTATTCTAGCCTTCTTTCCATAAAGCACAATTTTGGCATCCGAATACTCACAAGGGCTATTAGCTCTCCATCTGCGGCATGCTGGGACTTTGTGAAGATGCCGCCAGAGATGCCTCGATCTTGCCTAGTCATATGGGCACATGGGCCAATCGTGGTCTATGGAGCCGTCGGATCCATGTGCCCAAATGGAAATCTTTACACTCAACAATGATTCCATCAAGCGCATTTCCCTCCAAGGCATAACATTTACCTCTATCCGTGCTGATCCAGTAAGGTTGGGTTGCCCAAAAAAGGTCAAAGTAATGCCGCATAATACCAAGGTTCGTAGTGTTTGGTACTCCAAAATTCACCCAAGCCGCAGACTCTCTGTAATGCTTCCCTTCTTTTCGCTGACATCACCATGCTTCAAGAAAGCATTAAGGAAAATTCGAACTCCAAATGAACCCTTTTGGAGCCAATTAAAAAATATAAGGCCAGCCAATGAGAGCGCTTGGATTCTATATCCATGTAACATGGATCTTTTTTGTTAGAGTGGGCCCCACAATTTTGAGCTCAAAAGAGGAATAAAATATATTGGCATAAAACTCCAAAAATAGAAGAATGTGAGGCCATACCACCTACCAAACTTTAAAAACAACATATTTCAGAAGGTATCAGGAAAAGAGGCTAGGCTGATTGAAAACTAGTCTAGAGATAACAAAATCTCAAGTTTTACTTTCTCCACAATTTAAACTTTGTTCTCTTTGTTTCCTGCCTCTCTTACAAGTGTGTCACTCATTTCTGTCATAGCTGCTTCATCTTTTCTTCTTCTTCTCTCAACCTCTTTTTTCTTCCATCTTAATAGTCTAGTAAACTTCTTTAAGCTATATTTGATAATCCTGATTTCTTTGTGATTTTATTTTGTTTGTTATATTTGTCTGTTGAACCTTATTGACCATGATGTTTTTTGTGAAAACTTACAGGGTTATTTGTCAACACTTGACTACAAGGAGAACCGAGTACAAGATTCACAACATTTTTCTAAAGTTTTATTTTAGTTATTTAGATTGTTGAGCCTTTCGAAGAAATGGTAATAATTTCATGTTGTCCCTTTATAGATGAGCTCTAGGAGAAAACGCATTTGCAGCATTGAAAGTGTGGAGCTTTTGAAACAGGAAGGATGCTGATGGGGGTAGCAAGATCCCTCAACGATTCAGGAAGTCAGACTAGATTACGACTATGAGACCCAACACTCAAGGAGCATTCAAGGTAAAATTAAAAGACATTGGTGATCTTAACAAGCATTAAAAATGTACGATCTTGGAGTTTTGCAAGGCGGCCAAATGGTGCAATAGAGGTCCTCGTGCAGTATGCTTATATGCACAAGGACATAATGCTATATCACGGTGAAAGCACAAGATCTAAGACAAATAATAAGATTCAGTAAAAGTAGTCTTTGTTTTTTGTATTTAACACCTTTTTTGTGCTCTATAGCTAAGCATTAAAATTTTCTTGTAGCTTTATATCCATTGAATGTGCAGGAGTGGCAAAATGCAGAGTGCATCAGTGGAAGAATTAATGTCTTCCATGTAGAGATAGGCACATTGCTATATGGCAACCCACCCAGCCATTTAGTAGCACATGGAATCTTCTTTTACGATTCCATGTATGTTTTGGATAATATAAATGATAATATTAGTAGACTATAGTCTACTAGTAGACTATCCCACTACCACCATTGTCTAGCAAAGAATGGGTTTGTTCTTGCATAGACATCATTATAGCATGCAAGAATAAGATAAGAATAGATATGCATGCATCAATGAAACCATCAATAGGTTCTAAGGACGTCTACCTAAGTTGGTTTATACATTTGGCGCCTTTGCACAGATGTTTGCATCATGTGGTGAGGTCACTTGATAGTGATTGGATGAATAATTTTTTGGGGGAGGGAAAGGATGTAAAGAGGATCTTTGTAGAAGATGCCATTGAATGCAAAGTAACAATGCCAAATGTTGCGTTCAGGTGAAATCAAAACATAATGTTTGTTTGTGTTTGTAGCAAATTCTGTTAAGCGTGACATCCGTTAATTTTTAGCATTTGTTGTTTCTATGAGCAGGTATTTCATTGCGAGGTAAACATTATGCATGCGATTTTGTTAGACAAGATGGCAAATTTGGAGAGGTGTCTGGAAAAGCTTGGATCAAGACATGTGTGATGGAGCTCATTATTCCATCATAGGTGTTGTAATCCCCTCACAAGGTCGAGACCCGCCATTGGCCTTTCTTAGATAAGAGATCCAATTGATGTGTAGTGATGCACCAAGGTATTTCTATTTTAATTTAGATGTTAGGAAAATCGGAAGTAGGAGTGAAGCTTCTAAAACTTTCTCTGTTTATATCAAACCACATATCCTAGAGGTTGTAGAATCACCTTGAGATTGAACCCCCACATCGCGTTGTACTAAATTCACAATTAAAGAAGCTTCAACATGCAAAATTGGCTTAAATGACAAACAAGGAAAACTTGGATAAAAATCACTACAACATGATAGGAAGACATCCAACACATTGAATCCCCCACATCAGGTTATATTTAATTCACAATTAAGGAGACTCTAAAATGCATACGAGTGCTTCTACACATCTTAAACACCTATTTAACAAGTATGTGTACCAATCAATATAACGTGAGAGGAGAACCCATAAGTGTGTAGGGCGCTATCCGCGTTGTCGTGATTATACTAGTGGAAGGGCGGTGTTGGAGTCTACAAAAGTACACAAGAAATCACCTTATTCAATACAACATGATATGTGATGTTGAACATGAATGAAAAAATTGAGCTCGTTGTTGTGAATAAGACGCATGAGTTATTAAACATTAGATTGAGAAATAAAAACTTACTCATCACAACATAAATGTTGTCCACAAGAATGAGTAGATGAGATGGCTAGATGACGAAGAGCAGACCATGCTGAGACGAAGACAGGCAAAAATAAGACGTGCTATTTTAGAAAAGCTCGCCACTAAATTTGATGGCTTAGGGTTTACCAAAAGAGGTCACACCTTAAGTAGCTATGACACTACATGATGATGTTAGAAGTAATGGCATTATAGGTGCACATGGCATGCAATGAGTGATGAATGATCGAATGCATGAGTGACACATGTTTGTCCCACATGTAAAAGAACATGGCCCACCAATGTATGCCTACCATGTGTAAAGACTGAGGGATAAAGCATTCCCACATGCATTATTTATAGTGTGACTTTTTAGAAACTCTTGGATTTTTTTGTGCAACTATTTTCTTATACTCTTGCTCTTCTGGTGTTGGCACTTCTCCTATCCTCCTGCAATAGCATGATATCAATAATCTTCCCAATATACTGACTCGTGACAGTCTCCATCCCTTTGCAAATTTTAAGGTGTGTTCTCAAATGATTATGAGCGTAAGTTATATACCTAAACAAATTATGTATATTTTAATTCAGTACAATGTGATATATGGCTTCACTCACCAACATCCACCCTAAATCACATTGTACTGACTTGTAATACAAGGTCTCTATAGTGTGAATATGGAACCCTACGGGGCCGATTGCCAGCCCACAATCACGTTTAATGAAAAATTATAGTATCATGAGCTTTTAAAGCTGGTTGTTAGTGGTTGTTGCGTATTTGTGCAATAGACATTGTATATTGCAATTCAGTACAACGTGATGTAAGGCTTCACTCACGTTGACATCCACCTAAATTGTGATGTGTTGAATTGCAATATACAAAAGGTCAGTATAGCACGAATATGGAACCTTGCCAATCGATGGCCCATACTTGCGTTTTAATAAAAATAGACAAGACTTGCGTTTTAATGAAAATAGGCTAGACTCGCGAGCTTTTAAAGTTGGTTTTTAGTGGTGGTTGCATATTTGTGCAACATAGATCTTCTATATTGTAATTTAATACAACGCAATATAAGGCTTCACTCGCCAACATCCACTCTAAATCACATTGTACTGTCTTGCAAAATACAAGGTTAGTATAGCACGAATATGGATCCCTACATCCAATCACCAGTCCATAGTTGCATTCTAATGAAAAACTATAGTATCACGGGCTTTTAAAGTCGGTTGCTAGTGGTTGTTGCATATTTGTGCAACATAGACCTTGTATATTATAATTCAATACAATGCGATATAACACTCACCGACATCCATCCTAAATCGCACTGTACTTGCAATTATACAAGGTCAGTATAGCGGATAGTATGGAATCCTACCAATGATCGCCAGCTCATAGTCGTGTTCTAATGGAAAACTATAGTATCACAAGCTTTTAAAGCCAGTTGCTAGTGGTTATTATATATTTATGCAACATAGACCTTGTCTATTACAATTCAGTACAATGTGATATAAGGCTTCACTCGTGTTGTACTGACTTGCAATATACAAGGTCTGAATATATACCACAAATATGGAACCCTACAGTCGATCTCGTTGACCCATAGTCACATTCTAATGAAAAATTGTAGTATCACGAGCTTTTAAAGCCGGTTGCTAGTGGTTGTTGCATATTTGTGCAACATAGACCTTGTATATTGCAATTCAGTACAACGTGATATAAGGGTTCACTCGCCAACATCCACCCTAAATCGCATTGTACTAACTTCCAATATATAAGGTCAGTATAGCTCGAATATGGAACCCTACTCTCGATCACCGTCCCATAGTCGCTAGCTTAATTTTTAAGTACACAAATTAGTATAGCGCGAATATGGAACCCTACGGCCCATAGTCATGTTATAATGAAAAATTAAAGCATCGCTAACTTTAAAGCCGGTTGTTACATATTTGTGCAGCATAGACCTTGTATATTTCGATTCAGTACAACGCGATATCAAGCTTCACTCACCAACATCCATCGTAAATCGCGCTATACAAACTTCTATACTGTAATTGCAAATCACCATTATTCTTTCATTCCTGTATAGTTAACAATCTTTTGACGACCCATCCTTTTGAGATCGAGTTTAAACCCAATAATTGGTTTTAAGAAACTCCTAAGAAGAAATTGTTCAACTTCCTTCATAAAGTCGGCCAGCACACCATTGCCAACCTGAGATAATACATATGTTTTCTTGCAATTTCTCCCTCGAGGATATGATCATGTCTGCATGCTCGTATCTCCAAGAGAAAGAGCAACAATACTAGGAGATCACTTTGAATGATGGAATCATCCTAGACAATGTTCAATACGTGCATGTGGACGATCTTTTTTCTTCAATATCCTCAAGACATAAGGTAAATATGGATATTCCAAAGGTGCCAAAGAATAGGAAGAAGACACATAGTAAGTTCCGTGTACACAAGCGCAAATGTCATCTTGTTAACTACCACCACGGGTTTATTTTTTATTTGCATCTGCTACTTAAGGATAAGTAAGTTTTAATAGAAGGAGATGAGGAGAGGGAAGAGGAACCTTCAAGAGCAGAAGATAAGGCTTAGGAAGTTGCGTAGGAGATAAACTTGGCTATGAAGAGGGACCTCATCAGCTTGATACTAACACCCTTATAAGAGGAAACCCAAGTGGTTACAGCTAATGAGGACCCCGTTGTGATAGAGGAAACATAGCACATTCTGACCTCAGTTCTCCTCGTATATCCAATAGGTGACAACCAGTATGTCCTAATAAGAGATATTTAAGTGTTGTTTGACATTAGGGAGGACTACTATCTCACCATCATCGCACAGAATCTTGAAGAAGATGATGATTTCGTCAATCCAGATGTGGATAAGTATCCTCTATTGGACTCAAATGTCAAGGACAGTGAGTTCTATACTCCTGTTGAGACACTAGTAATAACGACGCACAAGGACACTCGTCACTATGAAGCCAACCTTCCCATTGAAGAGGAATTTCAAGCTATTCAGCAAAGACTCAATATTTTGCAAATGGGAAGGGAAGGAGAGTCTTCATCTATCTAGGATGCCAACTCAACAATCAATATATGGACAAGAATCAAAAGGCCTTATTACAATAATTTTAAATATCATGATGAAGCTTCATATTACATTTGTTTTGTTGGCTTATGGTGGACAACTTTTTTTTGTGTATGAGGATGATTTTCTCCTGCACACATCAAGAATACGAGTGGGAGGAGTAGGAAAGGACTCAGCACTGGGAGAGTACATTAACCAACTAAAATTTCCACAATTCCTTAGATTCCACAAAAAGTTTTCAAAGGATAAACCTAAATTTCCATTGTTTGTCCCAAGACATTATCTAGATATCTTGGGAGGTACACCGTCAAGTCAAATGCAAACAAAATCTTGCTTCTGGAGAAGCAGTTAGCGGTGCGAATCTTCGATTAGGGCCCCAAAGTGTATGCTCTAAGGAGAAAATATTACTTAGCTTATACCGCATATGGATTAACATGTAAGATCAGGGATCCCAAGATGCTAAGTGAATATGACAAAAGGGAGCTTCTCAAATTCAAAATATCGAGAGTTCCGCTAGTTCTATAGTTGCAAGATGATGCCGAGCCATCTTCAAAGAGGGCAAGACTTTATGCACCAAAGGATGCTAGTCTCGAACAAACACGATCAGGAGTAGTAGTAGACTCCCATCTCTTGTAAACAATTATCTTTTTAATGTAATACAATGACACTTCTGAAGTAAAACTATTGATTATGGATCATGGAGTCATTGATTTATAATTGTGAAGCTTTTTGAAGAATCAAATTTTCAATATTCAAAGCATTAGGCCCCATGAAGTCAATGTGTTATATCGAGAGTGGCTTGTTTCTCCTCTATCCTAACTGCAATCCTCTTGTACCACCACATGAGTAATTGTCTCAATGCAATGACTTCATGGATTCCACCGCCATGCAAGGTGGCCTTTTGAAACCCACAAAACGAGCTTGCCAATGTGAGTGCTCCCATGCCTTGGGTAGACCAGATAGCTAAGCTTCTCTAATTTGAAAAGTAGGGACCATGAGCCTCTAAAATGTGCTGGAATAAAAATGATAATAGCATATGCACATTGGTTATTTTCAATAAGAATCAATAACATGAGAACATACAAAATTTGAGATCTTACCATATAATGTAGTATGCTACTTGATGTGGCACATCACCTCATGCTGGGCCTTTTCTTGGGCATGTATTAGCCAAGTAGCGTTTGATCCGAAACTTCTTGTGGGCCGGAAGTGATGGGAGGCCAACCAGGGCATGAAGAGTGATCATTCAACCACGTAGTAGAGAGGGGCTTGGACTCATCGATCTAGCTATTCAGAGCCGTGCAGGTGGCATGAAGAGTGATCATTCAGCCACGTAGTAGAGGGGGGCTTGGTCTCATCGATCTAGCTATTCACAGCCGTGCAATGTTGGGCAAGTTGATTGCCAGAGGACTACCTACCCGATGGTGAGCCTTGGAAGGATTTCCTCTTGGCTAGGATTTCAACCTGCACTCCGAGCCTTTTGGAGGCCCATGGCCACAGAGTACTAGATGGATCTTTACAGAGATGCGAGCCTGTGGCTTTAGTCATGCCTTTGAGGAAAAATTCGTAGCCAGTCTACTTCGTGCTTGGGATTATATGAGGGCAACCCTCAGACAGATTGTTCCATTGGTCTAAGAGGAGCAGCTTCGACAGCCTTTGATCTGGACCCCCGTGATCCGCTTACCCACCCAGTGACCACATGCTAGGGGCCCGACCGCATATATCCTAGGGCACCTTGAGCATTGGACCAACCAGGTCTCTCGGAGATTGAATTGCACATAGGTAGTTACCTCAAGTGGAGCAGGAGAGAGGCCTCATAGGGATCCGGGGTAGAGACAGGCTCAACATCGACATCGACTCAACTATTCCTCAAGAGTTGCTGACTCCTATTCCAAACCCGACCCTCCCTCTCGATGTGGCTAGGCGTGTTCACCAGACACGATATCCTCGTGGCAGTCCATGGAGCAGATGAGGATAGTGGTCTGCTCACTTTTTCTATTGGATCCCATGGCAGACTAGAGAGATCAGAGCACCCCTTGGAGGATTTTAGAGACTGCACCTTGCAGAGGGTGAGGGTGATTGGTTTTCGGGCACGGGCATGGCACATAGATCCAGCACCAACCAAGGTGGCTAGGGAGAGACTTTGGCGGTTTTGGATTTGGGAGTGCCAACCTCTCATGCGGTTGTAGTGGGACCTAGGAGAGTGGACTTAGCATTATCCCCTAGATTAGGTGGATTCTCCGCATCTTCTCTATGGACAGGGCATCGACCCGGATCATCACTTGGGGTACTCTCGCTTGGGCCACCGAGGCTATATCCTCTCCTTCTAGAACACCAATAAAACCTCACCCTTTGCCTCCATACTCTAATTCAACACCAATCAAACCTCGCTGACCAATTTGTCAAGCAAAGGCCCAATTTCTCCGCATCACGCTATGAGATACGAGTATAATACCTTGTTGGGCAAGACGTATTGGACCTCCATCTACCCATGCCAACCATTCCATAAGATCCCAGCACACATTCCGCTAAAACACAGGATGCAGTCGCTTCTACCAACCTCATGTTGAAGGGCCCACACACTGCTTTCACAATTAACAAAGCCCTGGCATAAAATACCTCTATGTCACCTATCACTTTCCTGCCATCAGGACTATCCATCACTTTGGTCCATACTTAGTTGTGGGTCGGTCTCGAACTCGGTCCCGAACTAACTATTTAACCTTGGCTGCCAACAGCATCCTCTTCTCGACAACAACTTCATCACCGATGGGTAATGTGAAGACATGACCACCATTAAGAAGGGAGATATGTTAACCACTCTGTTGGTTAACGTGGTTTTGTCTGCCCAACCTATCGTAAGATGCTTTGCTATCTTACCCGCTTGAACGAACACTTAACTTCTGTAAGACAACATTGTAACATATAAAGCAACCTTATCATGGGCTTAATGTCAAATAGGAAAAGTCTATGAACTTAGTGTACATAACTGATCAAGACTAATAATAGAGGCCGGACCATTTTTAAGTTTGGCCAACCTAGTGTGAAAACTAGTCACTTGTATATGTCAATTTCGATAATAAGCAATACACAATCATTCCCTTGCAATAGTTTTCTTGTGAGCTCTCCTCCTTCCCTCTTCTTACATACTTGCATGCTATTATGTTGTTCCTTGCTTAATGGATCCTTGTTTGGATACGTGTGATTATAAGTTTTCCTCTTGCATTAGATTCTTCTTTTTCCGCCTTTTGTGAGAGAGACCATTCACGAAGGATCATCCCTTCTTGCCTCCATCTAGACACTAAGAGCTCTCCCTTCACCCCTTTGAAAAAGGAGCATTAGAGTGTGCCAATAGAGCGAGAACACGATAGCCGAGCTCAAATAAGAAGCTACATTTGTGACTGAAAGGTAAGACCCAATGATACATGCTTCGACAAGGCTAAGGTAAGCTTTTAACTTGATTAGTACGTTGTATATCTAACGAATTGTTGAGCTACTCACATCATCGCATGAATTGCCATCAACTTCGAAAAATTTGAAGCTCAAAGATAACTAATAAGTAGAAAAGACCTTTCCTCCAAGGAGACAAAGGGTGCAAGCACCAAGAGAGGAGTGGGGGGCTAACCCCAAGTGTTTCCCGAAAGTCATTGGCCACATGATGATCTCCAACATAGGAGAAAGATAACAATTTCTTTGACTATGTGATTTTTAAGGGATGGTTTCCATGGAGTCCCATTAAAAATAGAGAAGAGAAATTCTTATCTTCATCCATTAAATCCTCCAACAAGGGAACCAAGAACTCAAGAAAAACTTCACATTCTTGTTTAATTATTAAAATGCCTCCTCAAATCAATGGGATAAGGAAGAAATTCATCCTTGAAAAAGGATCTAACCTAAGGCTTGGTAAGAAATAGTTTCCCAAACACCATGCTACCATGGCATCCAAGATGCCATTGTTGTGCTTGGATCTTACAAGGGGTGTGGAATTAACATCATTTCACAAAAGAATGCTGACCTCTAATCGTACACACTAATACCACCACCTGGGAACTTACACCTACATAGCTTACATGTAAAAGGTATGCAACAAGAAACACAAGAAAGCGAGTAGGTCTTTGAGGGGGACGAGTCCTTAATAGAAGCCATAATTCATGCATATTTGACCTAGCTTGCAAACAATGAAGACTTTTGGTACTATATGAGGACGTTTCATGATGCATTGCAATTGAACTTGGTTCCAAAGGTGTAATTTGCCCAACACTAATGTTAATCCAAACTCCCCCCTATACGTATACGTGTGTGTGTGTGTGTGTGAGTACATAGAGACACAATTTTAGCCAAAAAAAAAAAGGGGGGGGGGGGGGGGTGCTTGTCCTTGTAATTAGAGCAAAAATAGGAAAACTTGATAATCTATAGAGAAGAAAGTCCACTACAAATACAAGATGAAGAGAAGGAAAAAGAATTTTGTAAAGAATTAGAAATGATTAAAAGTATACGAAGAAGAATTGCATTTGCCTTGCATTGCCTTTTTTTTTTTTGGCTATTTGATGTACATCATGTGACTAATTGTGACTCAGGCTAAAGTTACAATTGGTGGTCTCACCATACTGAAACAATGCTTGGAAATTTTATAATGATTGCTTAGTAATCTTGTAAGTGAATAAGCATGCTTGTCTATATGCACTTTGATGATTAATTATATGCTTGTGTCTGAAAGAAGTACAACAAGCATCATTATGTGTAGATATGTCAGAGACCAGTGGTCTAAGAAAAAAGACTCTGACATCCACCTAGTACTCACCTCCATATCTAAACCATCTGCAGGGCCAGCGCGCACTCAAGCACACATAATTACAATTACTTAATTACACTGGGATTTATCTGTACTTGTGCACCATGTCTGTTTGAGTACGTACATCAGATGTATGCATTCCGGCTCCAGCTCAGAGCATGCAGCACAACAAAAAATCCCAGTCCCCTCTTGTTGCTACCCATTTACTTGCATCATCTACAAAGTGTGAAAGCATCTCCTCAATGCATTAGACCTTGCTGCACACAATGCTATGATATGACCACAAATCTAGCCACAATTTCCTGATTTGAGTACCCTCGTCCACACTCGTGTAATGCATTGAAAAAAAAAGCTGATTGGGCATAATCCTGTGAGCAGAGCGAGCCACTTAACTTTTCTCTCTCTCTCTCTCTCTCTCTCTCTCTCTCGTGCTTATGGTTTCATGCTTGTGTTTGTGAATGCTTTTCACGACAAAACACAATCTTAGGCTTGGCTTCCACAATTGACAAGTAAGTTTCTCACTAGCTCCCTTGTGAAAATCCACAAGACTCAAGTTTCTCACTAGCTCCCGTGTGAAAATCCACAAGACTACGTCTGAGTGTATGCTACAAAACTTTATGTTACAGTATTGCTTTACTACAAATGAACCTTCTTAGAGTAGACTTTTCCATCAGTGCTTCAAAGACTGGCCGACTTGCTGAGCTCCCAAGAACAACGCATCCACAAGAAGAACAATGGCCACCTGTAAAAAGTCGTCTTGTTCATTCCGTTTTCTGAGAGAAGAGAGAAGGTTTACACTACTTTGCAACAAGAAGAAATGTACTTCTTAAAATGCGCCAACATTTCTCATCCACTTCATTTGAGAAAAGCAGCTTCCATCAGAATCATGATACAGGGGAGCAGTAGTATGGAAAGACCAACATGCTTGGGAAAAAACTTTGGAATGGGCAGCTACACAGTGCCATCATGGTGCGGCTGATCACTCTCAGACTAGCTATCAATTATCTCAACTTGGACGACCAGCTCACAAGCACATGCCTATCCCTAGGCAAATCTATCCTCTGGGGTTTTGAATGCTTCTCCTCTCCTCAAAGAAAAGACTACCAGACATGGGATTGTTTGTCACATGCATCATCCCCATTGATTAGATGCATGTGCCATGCTAGGCTACTAGTTAGGGTCAGGGTTTAGGAGAAGGAATCGGCCCATGTCGTGAGCCCAAGCCCTAATCTATGAAGGGACAAAAGAGGGCTTTGCGCCTGAGGCAAGGGGGGCCCACAACCCACAAAAGTAGGCTACCTGCTGCCCTTTTTACCTGCTGCCCAGAAGTGTGAATGTCTTTGTTGCAAAGTAACTTTAACACAACCAATGCAAGATAACACAAGATGGCCTACTTTTTGGAGACCTATAAATATAACCTCCCTTTTCTACATATCTCCTTCAGGTTTCTTGGAGCAGCCAGCCAAGGGGAGAAGACCAATCTTAAAGAGTAGCAGGTTCAAGATTCCCTATTGCATCAGATTTCGCCAAAGTGCAAGGGAGAGCAGCAAGCAGCATGTGATTCTTTTATTCAACGAAGGAATGCTTGTACTGCAACAAGTACATCAGAGTGTAGAAGTCCGGTCAAAGCATGGACATGCCAAGAAAGGCAGTTTGAAGATCAAGCAGCCTAGATAATATGCCATAAGCTTCCCTCTCCTTTCTAACTACGAATCTACGTGTGGACCTAAAATAGCACAAGCATCAATCTGACAAGCTCACAAACTGCACGAGCAAAAATCAAACACATACAAGTCGGCTGAAAAACACTGCTCTGTAAGTCCAGCCCTCCTTTGCACCCGCAGCTCTTTGCTCGTCTGTCCAGCTGGCAGACCAAAAAAAATGATAAGCAACATAACTAATCATGCATAGAGATTGTCCCAAAAAAAATGTTAGATGTGATTCTCACCCTAGAAATTCAGAGACTCCGCCGATACCCGCAAACTTGAAAGGTTGAGGTCCCTCTCTGCTTAGATCCTATGTCACCATCATAAAACCCCCCAAAAAAAGGTTCATTAACCTGAGTTTGAGCACAATTTGTCCGACATCACACCCAAAAAGCATCAGAAAAAATCCCACCCCTTCTTCTGCAGCATCTAGGCCACCTTCTATCCAAAACAGGTTCCTGTAGCCAGCATTATAAAGCTGCTCACATGCTGCCAATGATCTGCAAGCATAAGAAGTTGGCACAAGAAAGCACAAAGAATCGTTGATTTGACTCTCCATGCATCCCACTGTTGCACAAATTTCCAGAATGATTAAGCATAAAAGATTCTCTCCAACGCTAAAGCCATGCCAGCCAAGCTTGGTGTAGCTCGGCTAAGTCATGCTACAGGCAAGATCCCCAATTGATCACAAATACCATGAGGAACAGAAGAAACATGGCATGGTCAATGCAGACTCTAATTATGGACTTCGAAGAGAGTGAATACTGTTTCAGGTGTATGAAGCTTCTTCACAGAATTTCAAGTTGCTTCCGTCAGTGCTGGATTCACACACCATTGTTCAGGGGAGGGCGCAGTGGATTATAGTCAGGGTTGGGGAAGGCCGTGTGGGTTTCCTCAACAGTTATGCCCCTAATAGGGTGGTAGGGTGGACCGAGTTCTCGGCCCAAGTAAGACACCCAAGCACATTTTTGGTGCACATGTGGAGATTTTAACATGCTGAAGGACCTAGAGGACAAGTGAGAACACGGCCTCGGGGAGTTGGTCCTCTCCTTGAGGGGCCAGGATCCATGGCACTTACCAGAGTTTGGCCACACACCGGGGAGCCTTCTCTTCTCCAGATCAGACCAGAGGATATAGGGACCAGAGGATATATTTATATATGTAGGTTGCCAAATCGTCATATTCATTTGCTTTCTCTAAAGGCGAAGTGCTAGCCAAGAGTGAACAGTAGGTCACAGAGCTGCGAGTTGCCGTCTTCATTCTCAGCCACATCTTGTACTTGAATTTCAATTGTATTACTTCTTCTTGTACATAATACAAAGCAATGTTTAGGACTTGTTTGTGCACTGTATGTGTGATTCCGTCGCACTCTTCTTTCTCTATGGAAAACCCTAGCACATAGGCACAAGAGTTCTACAGCTAGTTTCAGCGCCACAAATTTCTTTTCTTTGCTAGCACCCATGTGCATTCGGGGTTTGGGAAGAGTAAATATTTGGATTCTCTTCACTGTACCTGGGTTATTTGGGGTATAGTTAGCTTCCCTATCCAGTATCCCACCAAACCCACCTGTCTCACCAAACCCGTACCTCATCATGCAAGGCTGAAATCCCTCACCCGGTCCTTGATCACTAGATATTTGTCATGGATTCATAACTCACTGATTTGCTTCTCAGCATGAAAGCATCCATGGACGCGCAGGCAGCTAAAACTCAAGCACCTAGTATTCCGGATCTATAATCTACAAGGGCCCATGCTTCAGAGCAAGTTTTGGACGATTTTGAGGACGCAGTGGCAAAACTTTTCATTCTACACTTGCGCATAGTTGGAAGGAGAAATGCCATTCACATCAGTGACGGTCTCCTTCGCAGAGTTCCTCTCCACCAGATTCTCTAGATGCCATGGCAGTCGGGTACAGCTGGCCCAGCAGCTAAAACTGGCAGACTAGGAGCATTGGTGCATATATATACATGGGTTTCCAAATCGTCATATTCATCTGCTTTCCTCAGCGTTGTACTTCACAGAGCATTTCTCTGCAGGCGAAGTGCTAGCCAAAAGTGAATAGTAGGCCATAGGGCTGCGATTTGATGTCTTCATTCTCAGCCTCATCTTGTACTTGAATTTCAGTTGTATTACTTCTTCTTGTACATAATACAAAGCAATAATTTAGGACTCTTGTGTGTGCTATGTGTGTGATTCCACCGCACTCTTGTTTCTATCTCTGGAAAACCCTAGCACACATAGGCGCAAGGGCTCTGCAAGGATGGGATCAATGCTCGGTTCAGACATGGTCAATGGTTCATACTCGACCACTCACTCAAGTACTTGCTCTTTCATTCGCTCTTTTTCCAACACAACGTTGGAATACTCCTTGAGTTTCTTCTGAAGGTTTTTGTAGTCAATGGGTTTCTTCTACTTGGATAAAGCTGATTTGACTGGGAGATCGCTCGTTGTCTTTGCAAGAGCTGGTTTAAACAGGGGATCGCTCATTGTCTCCACGACGGAGACAACGAGCATTCTCCCATTCGTACTCAGGGATCAGCTCAAGCAAGGTCGGATGTTGATACTCGACCACTTGCTCAAGTACTGGCACTAGTTCATCTTGCAACTTCCTTACAAGCTTTTGGGTTGGTTTCATTTGTTGCTTTTCCAACACAGGTCTAGGGTACTCCTTGAGTTTCTTCAGAAGGTTTTTGTAGAGCTGGTTTGAACGGGGGATTGCTCGTTGTCTCCACAAGGGAGGCAGCTTCAAAGCCATCATCCGAACCACTTTCAATGGTCACGACGTCGTTGCCCTTTTCGTAGTCAATGGGTTTCTTCTCATTCCATAGAGCTGGTTTGAACAGGAGATCGCTCGTTGTCTCCACGAAGGAGGTAGCTTCAAAGCTATCATCCAAACCACTTTCAATGGTCACGACGTCGTTGCCCTTTTTGTAGTCAATAGGTTTCTTCTCCTTCAGTAGAGTTGGTTTGAACGGGGGATCGTCTGTTGTCTCCACAAGGGAGGCAGCTTCAAAGCTATTATCCAAACCACTTTCAATCGTCACGACATTGTTGCCCTTGACAACTGATCATGCGTTGCATTTCTGCGTGCTCTTCGTTCGAGGTCTTCTTCCTCTCCACCTCTAGTTCTGGTTCATTAGCCTTTTTAGTGGTTGTTGCTGCCTTTGGAGCTTGTGCCTTTGGCTCTTGGGCTGTTGGCCTCAAGGTCGAAGCTTGAGCTTTATGCTTCTTTATTGCCTTGGATGTTTACTTGGCAACGCCCCTCGACTTGATTTGGAGCCTTGTGATGGCATTAAGGGGGACAATATGAATAAGTCCACCTTGTACACTTAATAAGTTAAGGCTCGCCAAAGTGGCCAATGTTCGGCTATCACGCTGATTGTCACTCTATTGGGATAATCCTTGCAGGCATGTTCATGTCCACACTTATATAACATGTGCCTCCATATGGAATGACATTGGGGTTTGGCACTAGATTCTAGGATGGAGTTGGGGCTTAGGTGTGATGGTTCTATGAGGACACTCGGCAACACAGTGCGGGCCCTTGCAATGGAAACATTGAAGAGGTCGCCTACGTGCCATACTGTTGAGGTCTCTCGCTCTTTATTGCACCATGGCCTTGAACAGAGAGGTATAGTCTATGGCTGGAGGTTGCTCTGGATATCTATATAAACCATATTGCTCATATGACTCATAGCTCTTCAGTTTTGGACTCTAGGAGCCGCTCGCAAAGTCATTGAGTAATGTTGTACTGGTGCGGTTCCACGAGAGACCAATTGGGGTGGTAATACCGGAGGTGGGTATGGCATTGATGGTGGTCTGTACATACCACTTGGTAAGGGGTTTTGAAATGTAGGCCCTGGAGCTTGTGTTCCGTGGTAAAGACACTTCTATAATAGGCTCCTGTGGAGAGCGGGACTTCTCTATGTGCGCTTGCTGTTGGGTGTACTGTGGAACATTTACCCCCAGTGGTACAACAAAAGAGACATGTCCCGATTGTCGTAACTACGGTTGTTGGGTTGTTTGCTAGTCATGGTCAGCTTGGGATAAACCCAACTCAAGATCAACACCAAATGTTTGAAGCATTGTGGTGTCTGACATGGTTTGACAACTTCCTATGGGACCGAACCCTAAGGTTCCTAGTTCCTACTCCTACTCCTTTACTGGAGCTGTACCCAAAAATAGAGTGATTAAATGCCTTCTTCATAAAATTTGAGACGCTGTTAAAACAGAGCCAGTTGGTGAATATGGAGCTTAGAGATCCATGGTGGCTCCTGTTTCCAAGGGTTCCATTGTTCCTCCACTCATGTTTGTGTTTTGCGGGCTCATTTACTTCCAAAGCTCCCCGCTTGAGGTGGATCCGAAGAAGTCTCGACTTCTTAACAAGGGGGCACTCTATTGAGTGTTGGTCGTTTGCTAGGATCGAAGGTTTAGTGGGCTTGAGAAAGTGTCTTGATGCACTACAGCTGACTGTATTGTCGTTTCCAACAATTACTCCAGATCGGGTTCGCATCAAAGGTCCCTGGTGTTTCTGGTGCAAGGCTAAAAATGGTTTCAGACATGTTTTTTTTTAGTTGATTTTTTTCCCTTTTTTGGCTACTGCTAAGCTCATGTGTCAGGTCAGGTTCATGTATCTAGGCTCACATCTCTTGGCTCACGTGACCAGATTCACACCTCTAGGTTCACTTCTCCACGCTCATGTGTCTAGGTTCACGTATCTAAGCTCACGTCTCTTGGCTCTCACATGTCCAGGTTAACACCTCTAGACTCACGTCTCCAAGCTCACATATGCATACTCACGTGTCCAGGCTCACATATGCAGGTTCACCTCTCTAGGCTCACGTCTACAAGCTTACGCCTTTTTTGTATGAGCTCAGCTCACATACTTCCCTTGTATGAAATGAGCCCACTTGGGGCACGGAAATCTAGAAACTGGGTCTATGACAAGGTCAATGTGCAATTATTGGATAAGAAATTTCCTTGGAATTTGTAGCTGGTACAGATTGTATAACAAGAAAATCTTCCAAGGACATGGGTAGGTGTATATGTACGAGTCTTTATGACAGTAATAATTGGTCCGTACTATATTAGGTATACCTACCTCTAGACTCACGTCTCCAGGCTCACATCTGCAAGTTTACGTCTCCAGACTCACGTCTATAAGTTCATGTCTCCAGGCTCATGTTTGCACATTCACATGTGCAAGCTCACGTCCACACGTTCACGTGTCAAGGCTCATGGCTCACGTGTTCAAGCTCACAGCTCACGTCTACAGGCTCACGTGTCTAGACCCATGTCTTTTAGCGCGGGATTGTGGGCTCACGTCTTCTACTCGAGAGCTCGTTTGGCCTGGATTTTGGTATTTTTTAAAGATTTTTTGGACTTGGAGTGATTAATGACCGTAATTCTAATTAATGACCCTAATTCTAATTAATGGTTGTGATGCAAGAAATTAAATGCTTGTTGATTGTTTTTTGATGATTATGCATGCTTCTAATCTACTGATTCTAACAATGGACCTAATCACAATTGCTAAGCTTATCCTTGGCTCAAAGCAATGAAACCTAAGCCTCTTGGCCTACAATTTCATGCAAATCACCCAAGAACGGGCTTTTTTTTCCGAGTAGCCTCGGGCCCAAGATCCTCCCGTAGGTACCATTTTCCCCCACCCGTAGGCACATTTTATCCGCTTGTAGGCAGGCGATGCTGCCAAGGAAGCACCTTGTGGGGTTCTAAGACCCACGACCTCCTGGTTGTAGGCAAACATCTTCACCCCTTGGGCTATCACCTCATTGGGAGAAAAGAAGAAGCTAATGGAAGAGGAAAACCTACAATCACACCTATGCAAACAAGCATCCATCAAGCAAGTAAAAATACAATAGCATGTAAGTAAGCAAGAAGAGGGAAGAAGGAGAGCTCACACGAAAACTATTGCAAGGGAATGATTGTGTCTTGCTTATTGTCAAAAATGACTTATATGCAAATGACTAGTATTCACACTAGGCCCGCCAAATGGCACGGCCGCTTTATATGTTCTAGAGACATCTTACAAAGGTTAAGTGCCCGTTTGAGTGGGTAAGATGGCAAAGCACCTTATGGTAGGTCGGGTGGGCAAAACCATGTTAGCTTATAAAATGGTTAACACCCAACTAGACAAATCACCCAACTGGGATACTGTTAGATAACACTAGGGATCAGACTCATCCAAGCTCATATAGGTGTCCATTTCAAGTCCCCGCAACTCGGGGACGTCTCAAAAAAATCTCCGTCGACCCTTAAAGGGGTCAAATATGGAAATATCAGCCCGCACTTGCACGTAGCCTATTTGGCAATGTGCCAAACCTGTCCAATCTGTCTCAAACCATCTGGTCACAATCGTGTCCAAACCGGGACCTCTCAGGCATTTGACCTGCTAAAACAAAGGGCAGCTTCTCCTCATAAAGGGGGCGACACAACATAGAGCTAGGTAGTACCTGAGAAGATGCAAAGGAGCATTGATTTCCAACACACAGAGGATGGCAAGTCACAATTTTCTATGGTAAAAACATGATGGCCTACAAGTGAACCGCTCATGGGTGCACTTTAAGTCCCAGATGTTATGTAGGATATGAAACCATCCATTTTTCATTTACACCTGGGAACTTCGAAGATCCAGAGTATGCCTCTACTTGTTTCAATGGCCAGAGAAAACTAAGCTTCATCCATACTTGACTATGTGAATACCTGGACTTGGATCACAGACTGCAGACAAGCATACTACAGCCATTGGCATCCACCACAGGGTAATCTGAAATGGTGGCCGGCAATAAAGAACGACTCCCCTCTGGACACGGCCTACAATTGGACAAAAAAATGCAGGCCAGTCTGCACACCCCCCTTCTGCAAGTTCTCCAGGGCATCAGGCCGGGGGAAGCAGGGATCCCCCTCTCAGTGCCCTTCCAAAATTCAGTTGTGTGGTTCTCAATGTCAGGATTTCAGTTATTCTATAATATGTATTGCTCTTTATGTGCTCTGTTACATGGTGCATTACATGGTTATTGTTTTTCCATCGCACCCACTTGGCTTGGCTTGGCTTGCTTAACTCTTGCCAATTTGGAAGCATGGCAGATTCACATAGAAGTTCAAGCCCCCACAGAAGAACAGACACATGAAGTACACTTCATTCAAGCGCACACTTTTTCAAAGAAAAAAAAATGTTACCTCAAACCTTTTTGGCATACAACTATAATGTTGGAATCTAGAGATATTTTCGCCATCGTCTCGGGCAGAAACTGGCTGGACAACAGAACAAAGAGTAAGTGAAACCACTGCTGATTGTATGAAATGTTTTCCCTCGTTCAACAGCTTTTACTCCAAAGCACTCAAGGGTTTCGTTGGCTTTTGACATGACATGAGGTCAGGGTGTTTATGTACTACACATTTTTTCCCAAAACACCAGAGCCTCGAGTTTACTCCAAAGCAATGAAACTTCTAAGAGACAAGTCAGTTAAACTCACTTGTTATATTTCATCAAAGGGACTCCACTCCACCAACCTCCTGCACAATGACAAATCATAAAATAGTCAAACTCCTCTCATGCTCTTTGTGAGACAATTGGAAATCCTTCACAAGCATGAACCTATATTAACCCATGTGCATTTCCAACCTTACTTGCACTGAAGGCCTCTGTTTATTTTTTGAAAAGCCAGCAGTCTACTAAAAACCTTAAGTGTGAAAGCCATAATTTTAGCTTTTCCACTAACTTAGCTTGTGAAGAAAATTTGAAAACCAGCAGCCATTCTCTCTCTAGAGCAGGCATGCTAGGCAGTTCTGTACAGGGAGGGCATAGCCAGGTGCATCTAGCATGCAGCCTGACAAAGCTGCAAGCCTGACTATGAAGAGACAAGCCTAAGGAAACAGCCTCAAATTCTGCACTTTGCATGAATCAAGAGCTGCCATGTGCCTGCAGCCTGCCTCAAGCTTCAAGGGGTTAGCAGGTGCGAGTGGAAGCTAGCTCTCATACCCTTGGAGACAGAGTTAAAATAACTTGACACCAGCCATCAAAAATGAAAACTATAAGATAAAACCATAGAGTGACTTCACACTAAGAAGCCCTCTTCTTGATAATATGGCAGGTGGGCTTACATGACACTCTAGACAGAGTGTCACCATGCAGATGAGATGGCCAAAGAATTGACAAAATTTAAAAAAAGCTTGCATGGGACTACAATTTTATTTCCCAAGGTGGTCCCCATCATATGCAGCCCCAAATGTTAAGCCCCAATAGTCAAGAGGAAAAGCCGACTCCAGCAATCAGTCATGGCATTACATAAAGCTTATAAAATTGCTTTTGCATACTCTCCTAATCAAATAGAAATAAAAAACATAGCATCACATACCCATGGTGAAATTTGAGAACCTTTTCAATAGAGTTTCTGGTTCAAATCCCTTGTCAGCATCAAAGATTGGGATCCATAATGAATCTTTGACCCACGCCTGAAACAAGAAACAATAGAAAGATTGAAACTTGGAACTGCTTTTTCTGAAATGTGATGCTTGAGAAGCCATAAATGATATGCACACGTGTAATGCACATTGACATGAGGATGAGAGAGAGAGAGAGAGAGAGAGAGAGAGAGAAAGCTATATTAACGTCCTTTAGAGGCCACATCTGACCTATAGGACTAATCAGATACATCCATGTGATTACATTCCACTTCGGGGGCAACAAAATGAAAATAGAGATAAAACTAAAAATAGTTCAAATTCCCTACATGACCGTAGGAGAATCCTAGATAACATGAAGGATTTCTCTAGTAGCTACTCTTCATTACTACCATGTTTGGTTGTCCTGAAATCTGCAATAACAGCTCTACCTCTACGGTAGACTGCCCATTTTCCTTGTTTCCTTGCTTCGTATACTTTATTGAGTTCTTGTTTCCTGTTTTTTAGTTGTGTGGCTGTGAGTTCATCTGCCATCCACACCTTCGTTCCCTTAAGTGACCTTGTTTGCTTCATGACTTTAATTTTGTCTTTCATATCTGCGTACCTCAAAACCACATGTTTTCCTTTGATTGCCACTAAGGAAGAGAGAGTTATGGCACATGCTAGTTGGAGGCCCACCATTAGAGGACCACTTGCGAAAGCGCCGGATTGCTTCTGGTAATTGTGTCTTTTGTACTACATGCTTGGAAACATGCCCGCATCTTTTCATTTCATGTCCGGTGCCAAAGAAGGTGTGGGTCCTTTCTCACATATGGATTCCGTTGACAAATAGGCCCATAAGGGTTAAAGTCTAGATTTTTAGCAAGATTTCGAATGGGCCCAGATAACCTAGAACATTCAATTTTCTTTCATTTTTTCAAGTGGACAAGTTTGTGGCATATCTGGTTAACTAGGAATGCCTTCATATTTGATGCAAAAGTGGGTATTACAGCTCACATAGGTCGTATAAAAGGGCTACTATTATGGCAAGTCTCTTCCTTGCGGTTAGCTCATTTGGTGGAGAATGACATGGCTATATATTGGATGAGGGTACTCCGAGCCACACCTATGGTTCGGAGTAATTAGTGAGGGAAAGCTAGTACATCACATGGCAGCCATGTGGCCATTTGTAAAGTAATTTTTGGTAATATATCTGCTATTACGATAAAAGAAAGAAAGAAAGAGAGTTATATTAAACATCTACAAATGACCCAAAGGATTTATGAGACCAAATAGTAGTACAAAGTTTCCATGTGATACTGATCCATGGAAAAGACTCAAAGCAACTATAAAAACTCATTAAAAAGGATAGGCTAGCTATATGTCTATCGCATCATCATCATGATCAACATAATCATAGTAAGCATGTGAATACATGTGGAGAGAAAAGAAAGAAAGAAAAAAAGTATCCACGGATTCCATGCCAATTGAAGACCCAAAAGGGTCTATGAGCAAAAGGTAGTACAATTGATCCATGTATAAACTGAACGTTGTAGAACATGGATAGACAAAAACCCTGTGACTAAAGAAACATGGCTAATGTACTATGCGGACCCTGTATGTACAATGTTGTCACCATGTGGCCACCCAAATGGTTCTCTTCAGTTTCTTGTGCCCGTGTGTGGCCAGTTTGTGGATCCGAGTGCAAGGGATCCCAGCTCCGCACTTTCCGATGTGCCAAACTTGTGGCTAGAAATGCTAGTGTTGTACTTGTTCCATAACCGGGAGATTTGCTCATAACAAAGTGCACATGCACACAAGTTTGCATGTTTGAAATTGTTTTTGCGTCAACTGTTTTCGTGTGTGGCACTATGAATGTTCAGTTCACGGGCCTGGGATGCCTACCCATGAACCGTGCACTTGTATTCTAACGGGTTTTGTGGCCTATGAACACGTGGTAAGTGCACTCAAAAACTCTTCTATTAGTTTATTAAAATGCTTTGTAATGTTTATAACCTTTGCAAGTTCACATTCCTTTAAAATGGGTAGACATTTTTATAAAATGCCCAAGGCCCAACTTGGGGACACTCAGCTTGGACAACCTGGTCACCATTGCGTGAGGTGGCCACCCCATAGTGAGGGGTGACCACCCATGTGGCCAATGTTTTGTGACACGCGGAAGCTCTCGGATTCTTCTTTCAGCCTTCTGGAAACAATCTCATGCAAAACGCAGATATGGAGAGAGAGTAGAGAGAGAGATATGCTGGATATTAATATGGTACAAAAAGGTACCTCCACTACAGCCATAGGCTGCCTTAAAAAAAGGTGGTAAACACCCAAAATCTTGTCCTACTCTAGGACCCTAAGGACCCAATCCCTAGAGGATTGAATGAATTCTTCTATGAGCAAAACTGCCTATTTATAGGCCTTCTTGACCACTTGGAATGCTGGCCGACTGCTGGTCGGCCAGCCGATTGTGCATTAAATGCCTAGGCGCAGTTCTCCATGCAGCTGACAGGGCATCCACCATAAAACGCTGAGGCGCTTGAATCTGGTACAACCGACTCCACGTGTGTAGCCTACAGCACCCCTTCCACCTCTTCCATGCCCTGCGCCAAGTCCAACTCTGCCACTTCTGCACGTTGTGCTCCAAATCCTAGTTCTAGTTATCTTTGACTGGTTCATACTCTTTATCTGGCTGCCTCTTCTGGACCAGCACCTAAGAGTGTCCATGGCATTTATCATGCACACGACATCCCCCTCATCTAAACTTGATGACGGGATTCCAACCTACTCTTGGATGACTGTCATCATCCCAAATCTTTTCCCGGAGTCCCTTTGTCATCCATCCATCCATGGCAACCCTTTTCTCTAAAAGCCCGGCCCGTTCTGAGAAATGAGTCTGGCACTCTCACATCACCCCTTGGAGGATAATCCTCCCTTGGGACCGTTGCCCGAGAACCTATCTGGCTCACAGGACTGCCATCCCCTCTGGTTTTGTGGAACACCACCAACAAACCTCTTGGGAGCTCTTCCCAATTCTATGTTCCTTGCCTTGGGCTTTGTATCCGTGTACTTTCCTGTACCTTGGACCTGTGCACCATCATATGGGATTGAATCAGTGTTTAGCTTTGCTAAGCCTAACGCTCTGATACCAATGTAACACGCGGAAGCTTTGGGATTCTTCTTTCAGCCTTAAAACACCACTGGAAACAATCTGATGCACAACGCAGATATGGAAAGAGAGTAGAGAGAGAGAGATATGCTGGAAATTCAGTATATTAATATGGTACAAAAAGGTACCTCCACTACAGCCATAGGCTGCCTTAAAAAAAAGGTGGTAAACACCCAAAATCTTGTCCTACTCTAGGACCCTAAGGACCCAATCCCTAGAGGATTGAATGAATTCTTCTATGAGCAAAACTGCCTATTTATAGGCCTTCTTGACCACTTAGAATGCTGGCCGACTGCTAGTCGGCCAGCCGACTGTGCATTAAATGCCTAGGCGCAGTTCTCCATGCAACCGACAGGGCATCCACCATAAAACGCTGAGGCGCTTGAATCTGGTACAGCCAACTCCACGTGTGTAGCCTACAGCACCCCTTCCACCTCTTGCATGCCCTGCTCCAAGTCCAACTCTGCCACTTCTGCACGTTGTGCTCCAAATCCTAGTTCTAGTTATCTTTGACTGGTTCATACTCTTTATCTGGTTGCCTCTTCTGGACCAGCACCTAAGAATGTCCATGGCATTTATCATGCACATGACAACCCCCTCAACTAAACTTGATGACGGGATTCCAACCTGCTCTTCGATGACTGTCATCATCCCAAATCTTTTCCCGGAGTCCCTTTATCATCCATCCATCCCTGGCAACCCTTTCCTCTGAAAGCCCGGCCCGTTCTCCAACACCATTCTGACTCTGAATAAATCTATGCATCTGTTCCATCCAGTCCCCAATCCATTCCTGCCCTGACTCTGAACACTGTCTTGGTCTTCATTCCTGAGAAATGAGTCTGGCACTCTCACATCACCCCTTGGCTCCTCCCTTGGGACCGTTGCTCGAGAACCTATCTGGCTCACACAACTGCCATCCCCTCTGGCTTTGTGGAACACCACCAACAAACCTCTTGGGAGCTCTTCCCAATTCTTTGTTCCTTGCCTTGGGCTTTGTATCCATGTACTTTCCTGTACCTTGGACCTGTGCACCATCATATGGGATTGAATCAGTGTTTAGCTTTGCTAAGCCTAACGCTCTGATACCAATGTAACACGCGGAAGCTTTGGGATTCTTCTTTCAGCCTTAAAACACCACTGGAAACAATCTGATGCAACCATAGGCTGCCTTAAAAAAAAGGTGGTAAACACCCAAAATCTTGTCCTACTCTAGGACCCTAAGGACCCAATCCCTAGAGGATTGAATGAATTCTTCTATGAGCAAAACTGCCTATTTATAGGCCTTCTTGACCACTTAGAATGCTGGCCGACTGCTAGTCGGCCAGCCACTGTGCATTAAATGCCTAGGCGCAGTTCTCCATGCAACCGACAGGGCATCCACCATAAAACGCTGAGGCGCTTGAATCTGGTACAGCCAACTCCACGTGTGTAGCCTACAGCACCCCTTCCACCTCTTGCATGCCCTGCTCCAAGTCCAACTCTGCCACTTCTGCACGTTGTGCTCCAAATCCTAGTTCTAGTTATCTTTGACTGGTTCATACTCTTTATCTGGTTGCCTCTTCTGGACCAGCACCTAAGAATGTCCATGGCATTTATCATGCACATGACAACCCCCTCAACTAAACTTGATGACGGGATTCCAACCTGCTCTTCGATGACTGTCATCATCCCAAATCTTTTCCCGGAGTCCCTTTATCATCCATCCATCCCTGGCAACCCTTTCCTCTGAAAGCCCGGCCCGTTCTCCAACACCATTCTGACTCTGAATAAATCTATGCATCTGTTCCATCCAGTCCCCAATCCATTCCTGCCCTGACTCTAAACACTGTCTTGGTCTTCATTCCTGAGAAATGAGTCTGGCATTCCTGAGAAATGAGTCTGGTTTATACTCTTTATCTGGCTACCTCTTCTGGACCAGCACCTGAGAATGTCCATGGCATTTATCATGCACATGACATGTTTGGTGTGGGCAACTAATAATCCATGCACAACTCATTTTCATCTCCCTGGGAAGCAAATCATCAAATCGCCATAGCTCCTGCTCATCGTTTTTGTTCACTACTGGTGCAAAACTCAACGGATCGCAATTCCAACCACACTTTGGGGATCAATAGCCACAAGGCAACTCTCTCTACTACTCACCACGTGACAATTCAGCCAGCACATAATTTGTTGCACGACTAGCCATGTCAGCAGCCCATACACTAAACATGCAGTCCTTTGCAGCCGTTCTCCACTGGCCGTCCTGATTTTTTTTTATAGCTGCCTTTCCTCTAGGTGTTGAATACAATTTTGGTGCTGTCTATTTTGAGCCCGTGGGAGGCATTCATGGTCAGCTGAAAGTTCCCCTCGTGCTCCAACATCATCATCAACGTCACCGGTGCTTGAAATCGTACCCGGGAGTGTCCACCGATGCCAATTCTCCATTTCCAGCATTCCCACGTTGTGAGAGGGCAAGCCAGGCACAAATATGGGCACACCAGTGTCGTGTGTGGACCTAGAATACCAAGGACGTGATTGCTTCTCTCCAGTGAGGGGACAAGGAATTGTTGTTCAACGGAATTCTTCTCCGACAAACACTGTTTGATTTTTGTATTCATTTCTTTGTTTATGGCGAATCTCGCTATCTTAGCCCGTGGAACATTGTACAAATAAAATACTCCATATACTTGGTATTGAGGAGGGATTGGTCCAGGTTCTAGCCCCAATGTAGCACACATGCGCAATTTTCAGTTTTCAGCTTTCTTAATTTTTGTGCTGTGTCCATTTCGTTAAGTGAGTGATTGTTATATATGAGACAGTGCCCAATACGTGCTCACATCTAGCAAGGTGAATTACATTGGTACCAAAGCACAGTTGTTTCCCTTTCCTCAGTGGAGAAACGATCTTCTGGGCTTGGACACCGCGTTAATAGCACACTTGATACTATGGACTGCCAGACAAGGCGTGAAGGAGTGCCCAAAACTAAAGTTTTTATAGATGAGGATGCTCAATTGAACATGAAGTTCTTAGAATCCATAGGTTATAAAGTGGGAAAATTAGATGCTTTTATGGATGTACAAGCTTGTTTTTTTGGGAGCCTATTAGGAGGAAGAATGTCTATTGCTTGCTAAGTTTGCATACATTGGTGCAATGCTTGCTGCAAAATTGTTTCCGTGCTCTTTGATATATTAGATTTGAGTGAAATCCATGGTGGAAATCTGCAAAGATCTCTTGTAAGGGAAACTGAATTAGTTGCTTAAGAGTCACTATTTGCTCTAGTTTGAGCTTAATTCTAAGGAGATGGCTTGCAAATTCTCACTTGGATCAGAATGATCCATAGAGGGGAGTGGAGTTGTTAGGTGTCTTAAGGAAGTGGTTATCAAATAAGGCAATGATTCGCCTAAGCAAAGGAATGAAAACACAAAACATCCATGTACATGAGACACTGTGTTGTTGCGTCCGAATGGCTAGGACACCCCACCCTCCCAACAAAACCCACCTGTCTCTTTGCAAAGTATTTCTGTTGGAAATATTGTTCAGCCCTAGATGGACTCCCTGCATGCTTGTATCTGGCCCATTTATAAGGCCCCACACTGCATATTCATCTGCTATTATTTGCACCATTTTTAGGAGCATTTGTAGCATTTTTTGCTTATTTTATGGACTCTTGTCTAGGTCAGCCTGTAGGACCTGGCCGACCAGCTCATGAGGACCTCTATAAATAGGTGCCTCATTCCCACAGCATTTCATCCCTAATTTCAGCCCTGACTTGTACGTACCAGTACTCACGGGCCTCCCTCGTGCTGTACCTTCATTCATATTCAGGTTCTTGATCATCTGCAGTCTATTGTCTACACATATATGCTGTTTTATTCTCTGTTTTCGGATTTACAGCAGTGGCACAGATTTCTCACATGGTATCAGCGCCTAGAACTGCTCTAGGACCTGCGTTTTCTTTCAAGAACCTGTTGGTTACAGATTTCAGCACATAAAGACCTGCGTTTTCAGGTCTGGGAACTGCGTTTTCATCCGGGAGCTGCGTTTTTCATCAGAAAGCTGTGTTTTCTCAGTGGTGCTGCGTTTTCTTCAATCGAGCTGTGCTACTCTTCACAGAGCTGTGTTTTCAGCATCCGTGGTGCCATTGAACCTTGGAGAACCATTTCATTTCTCCTCTTCTAGTTTTTCTTCTTCATCCTCATACTAACTGTGCTCAGTTTTAGAGGAGGTCTAGCTGCTTCTAGTCCCATTTGAAGAGGAGAATTCTACGTTTGGAGGATATGACTTCTGGAGATCAATATTCTAACTTCTCTGGACTTCTTTTCTCTTCCCAAGGAATCCTATCCCCCACTTCTGAGGCTACCACTTCATCAGTACCCTCTCCCTCTTTCTCCCCTCCCACAGAACCTGTCCCCTTCTTTCTCTCATGTTCCATCCTACACTCCTCCCCAAATCAGTGATTCCACGAAGCTTACAGCCACCAATTATCATACTCGGTCTTTATATACCCAGTTGCTACTTGATGATGCTGGTGTTTGGACATCAGTTATGACACCCTGCCTTGGTGGATCCATCTTTTTGGGGAGTTTTGGATCGTGCACGCCTCATCATCATTCATTGCATGACTCCTGCCATACAGGCACACTTTATTACTACAAGGAATAATGCCTGACAGATGTGGCTTGAGATTCACAGGAGGTTTGGTGTTGTTTCTTCCGTGAAGATTGCCAAGCTGGAGGCGGATCTTGAGAAGATTCGCATCAGTGAATCTTACAATATCACTGATAAGATTGGTGACTTTATTCGCATCAAGCGGCAACTTGAAGAATATGGGAGCTCAATCAACAACCTGATCCACAAGCTGCTTGGTAAATTGCCTCCCTCTTTTGATTTTTTCAAAGAACATATTTACTTTCGCTAGCCTCTTCCATCTTTTGAAGAAGTTGAGTTATCTACATGACAAGTGTTTGATGAGAGGCAAAGGAATCTGCTTTTGTTGCCCAAGATAAGAGCAAGAACAAAGGAGGATGAGGACGCAACAACAACAACAAAGCTGCCCAAGAAAAGGGCAAGAAGGATGCTACAGAGGCCAAAGGTAACAAAACCTTGGAGTGTTCTTTTTGTGGTAGATCAAACCATACGGAGGAACAATGCTTTGCTCAACGTGACAGTTCTTGGGTTGCCAAAGCCAAATACAAAGCCAAAGATAACTCTCAAGATTCTGACAAGGATTCTGATAAGAACAAAGGCAAGGAAAAGGTGAAGGACGAGAGCAATGCCAAAGTGGCATATCTGGCAGTTCCAGATCCTCCCCCTACCTCTCCACAGGATACATTCCTCGTGATCACAGATATAACTTCTTCCACAAAGGTTAGTGACACACCGACAGAGGTTGAGTGGGTCAATGACAACGGTGCTTCCGCTCATATGTCCAAACATTCACATATTTTGGAGGATTACCAGCCGCTCTCTTCTTCGGTTCGCATTGGAGATGACTCTTCCTTACCGATTCTTGGTATTGGTAATGTTTCTCTTGGTTCCTTAGCTACTCTCCATGAAGTTTTACGTGTGCCTCGGCTTTCAAAGAACTTGTTTTCAGTTCACATGGCTACTCGGAAGGGACTTGGAGTTTATTTTGATGATGAGGTGGTTGAGGTCATTGACAGAAAGACACTCTCGGTTGTGGCCAGGTTGTGGCCAATGGAGTTCACAATGGAGGCCTCTACAAAATCACCACTTTCTCCTCGGATTCTCTCATCCGATTCTCATATCCATCAATTATTCTCTCCTTCTCATGCCTTAGTCTTCATTGATGAGACCTCTTTGTGGCATTCACACTTTGGTCATGTACCTGTTTCTAATTTGCAAAAAAATTATTCCCAACAGCTAGTTCTTGGTTTACATAAGCACCGACAACTACCACTGTCATGTGCATGAATATGCCATGGACATTCTCAGAGATTATCCAGAAGAGGCGACCAAAAAAAGACCATTAGAACTAGGGATTTGGAGCACAAGATACAGAAGTGGACAGTGTGGACTTGGAGCAAGGCCTAGAGGGCATGAAGAGGATGTCCTGTCAGTGCGTTAGGAGAAAGGAAGGCTATCGGCTGCTCGCAGAGTGTGGTCGGCTGAACTAGAGGACAAGGGCGGGCTGCAGGCGCATCATAAAGTGAAGAGGTCCAGTCGGGCTATGTTGAAGAGCATTTAATGTATTTTTGACTAGCCGACCAGCAGTCGGCCAGTATACCAAGTGTCCAAGAACCATATAAATAGCAAAGTGTGCTCATTGTTTTATTCATTCAACTCATTTAGGAGTTGGGTCCTTACGGTCCCAGTTAGGGACAGATTTTGGTGATGTTCACCTTTTCCAAGAGGGCAGCCAAGGGCTGTAGATTAGGAGTACCTTTTTGTACTATATGAATATACTGAATTTCCAACATATCTCTCTCTCTCTACTCTCTCTTCATATCTGCGTTTTGCATCAGCATGTTTCCAAGAGTGTTTAGGGCTGAAAGAAGACCCCCAAAGCTTCCGCGTGTTACAACCACATATATGCTCGTCTTGCATGTGGACAAACATCACAGAGACGCTTTTCTAGAGGAGGCTACACATCGGGCTGCTACACAAAAGCTCAAGTTTATACATACAGCCTTGGCTAAACCTATGGAGGTTGAGTCCCTTGGAGGGGCTAAGTACTTCATGCTTTTGGTGGATGATTCTACTCGGATAGTGTGGGTATGTTTTTTGGCTTGGAAGTCTGATGCTTTTGCCAGTTTTAGGACTTGGATAGCTATGGTTGAGAATCAGTCTCACTCTACGGTTTCATTCTGGAGGACTGACAATGGTGGTGAGTTTGTACCCTTTGATGAGTTTCTTGCATCGAAAGGTATTCCACGGCAGACAACAGTTCCTTATACTCCTCAACATAACGGAGTAGTTGAGAGGAAAAATCGGATCATGAAGGAGATGGCGAGATCTTTATTGCATCATTATGGGTCTTCCTCCCGCATTTTGGGGAAAAGTTGTGGCTACTTCTGTTTACCTCATAAACCACTCGCTCACGAAGGCGGTTGATAGGTTGACAACGGAGGAGACATTTTCTGGACATAAGCCATCTGTATCACATTTTCGTGTCTTTGGTTGTGTTGCTTTTGTACATGTCCTAGATAAGAAGTCGACTACACTTGCCCCTAAGTCCAAGCGGATGATTTCACACACTATAGCTTGAGATCCAAAGGATACCGGTTTTGGGATCCGGATGTGGAGGATATTATCATATCTCAAGATGCTTGGTTCAATCATTATTTGGACTTGATTCTTCTTCCATGTCTTCTTCTGAGCAGATTTTGGACCCATTTCCACCCGACATTGGAGAGTTTTCTCATCTACCACAGTGAGCTTCTTCACCCGCAGTGACTCCGATGTCTTTAGCACCAATTTAGTTCGTTGTACCCTCTGTTTCAGCCCTTGTATCTGCTGTGTCCAGCCCCTTGCATAGAGTTGAATTGCCTCCTGCATCTTCTCCACTAGTATCTGCAGCCTCTCCATTCTCTTCTCCACATTTGGCTATTTTTTCTCCATCCACTGTTGTCCTACATACATCCATTTTTGCAACAGTACCTTCCTCTTCTTCTTTCAGATTTGAGAAGTCTGGTCCACTCTAGTGGGATTATTAGAGGACTCTGGCCTTTCTGACATCCAATTGCATTCTCAAGCATCTGCTCCATCTTCCGGACCTCGGAGATCTTCTCTGCTTGCTACTTCTGATCATACCGTGAATTATGCTCTAATGAGTACCCTTCAGGATACTGATGAGCCCGAGTCTCCAGAGGAGGCTCTTGCTTTGCCGCAATGGGCGGCAGGCTATGGAAGCCAAGATGTCTTCTATCGAGCAGAACAAAACTTGGGAGTTAGTTGCATGCCCATTACATCAGAAGGTCATTAGTGTCAAATGGATTCTTAGAGTCAAGTATCAATCTGATGGTACTTTGGATAAGTACAAAGCTCACCTTGTTGCTCGTGGTTATGCTCAAAAAGCTGGCGAGGACTTTGATGAGACATTTGCACACCTACAGCCAAGTATACCACCATTCGGATTGTTTTAGCCTTTCCTCATTTTGAATGGCCTGTCTTTCCGATGGATGTTAAATCTGCTTTTCTAAACAGAGATTTAGAGGAGGTATATGTTGAGCAACCGCTTGGATTTGAGATTCAGGGACACACAAATCATGTTTATTTATTGCGGACAGCTGTATATGGTCTCAAACAGGCATCCCATGCTTGGTATCAGAAGATTGATGCCTTCTTGATTGCACTTGGCTTTGACAGAGCTTATCCAAATTCAAACCTTTATGTCTTTCTCTCTGATGGTGATATCTGTATCATTGTGCTACAAGTGGATGATCTCATCCTTACAAGATTTGTTTCTCACTTGGTCACTCATATTCAGTCTCAACTTTCACAGTAGTTTGAGATGACTGATCTTGGATTACTTCATTACTTTCTTGGTCTTGAAGTATGGCAACGCGATGATTGCATTTTTTATTTCTCAAGAAAAGTATGTGCGCAAATTGCTTTCTCTTTATGGTTTGACAGATTGTACTATGCTCTCTTGTCCCATGGATCCTAGTTCCAAGCTTTCAAAGGAAGAATATTCTCCTTTGGTTGATTCTACTGAGTATTGGGCAGTTGGTTGGTTCATTGCTCTACCTCAACAACACTCGTTCGGATATCTCTTGTGCCTTGAGTACTCTCAGTCAGTTCTTCTCTACGGCTCGATAGTCTCGCTGGCAAGCTGCTTTGCGGGTTCTTCGGTATCTTCGTGACACATCCAATTATGGTATCACTTATTCTAGTGTTTCTGATTTGGTGGGATTCACACGTGCTCATTCGGCTGGTTGTGTTGATTCTCGGCAATCTACCTCTCGATATTGTTTTCTACTTAGATCTGGAATGGTTTCTTGGAAGTCTTAGAAACAGAGGATTGTTGCTACATCATCTACTGAGGCTGAGTATAAGTCCTACCTTCTCTCCATGACTGAAGCTTTGTGGATTCATCAGAGTCTGAAACATTAATGTTGTGCACAAGATTCTCCTATCACAATTTTCTCAGACTCCCAAAGTGCTATTGCTTTGGCACAAAACTCGGTGATTCGTGGTCAATCCAAACATATTGAAGTGCATTATCATTTTGTTCGGGACTGGATTGAACCTAGTCTTCTTTGCTTGGTGTATTGTTCTACCAAGGACAACATTACAGACCTCTTCACCAAACCGCTCCCTTGTGCTTCTTTGGAGGCCTTAGTTCAGGCGTTGGTCCGCCCATCTAGCGACGAAGAGGTGGTGTTGGAAATATTGTTCATCCCAAGATGGACTCCCTACATGCTTGTATCTCGCCCATTTATAAGGCCATGCATTGCATATTTATCTGCTATTTTTTGCACCATTTTTAGAAGCAAATTTTTACTTATTTTATGGATTTTTGACCAAGTCAGCCTGTAGGACCTGGCCGACCAGCTCATGAGGACCTATATAAATAGGTGCCTCATTCCCACATCATTTCATCTCTGATTTCAGCCCTAAATTGTACATACCAACACTCACGGGCCTCCCTCGTGTTGCACCTTCATTCATATTCAGGTTCTTAATCATCTGCAATCTATTGTCTACACATATATGCTGTTTTACTCTCTGTTTTCAGATTTACAGCAGTAGCACAGATTTCTCACAATTTCCTTAGCTGATATGGAAATAGAAACTAATGGTTGAATATTTACTTGTACCTCAGTGTGCTCTCACCATCACCAAGCAGCTCCTAGAGATTTTTTTCTCGTTCCACCTTGGTTGAACAAAATCTTTCCATCTAGGTATATTGATCCACAAACCACCAGAATATTCACATGACTATGGCAAGCTTGAGGTGATCCACCCGCAATTTACTACATCCGTTCATCACAGATTCAATAGATATTATGTGCCACCCTGGGTCACACATTGTCCTCTGTTGACTTGGCATCAATGGCAAACTTGAATGTAAAATTCTAACATATATATACCTAGATGAATCCAAGTACATGCCCAAATTCACCTTTTAGGAACGTGCATGTTATATACTCATGGTAGTCAACCCACAAGACTATATGACTATCAACTCCATTATGCATAGTATGGACTAGATACTACGACATCCCCACTAACGTCATCAGTGCCCAATAGTGAGTGTAGAACTCTATATCAAGATATGCTCTCATACATGCACTCCACACACACACACACACACACACATAAGAGCATATATTCACACAGCCCTTCGTACTGAGTTTCTGTCAAACCTCCGGAGATGCAGGGCACACTCGGCCATAATGAAGCCTAGCACTAAGGGAAGTAGCAAATAGAAAGAATTAGTACAACAAATAAGTAGTTGATAGGGAAAATGCACCGCTAAAGATAGAAAGAATAAGCACAATATCAACTGGCCACAACTCGGACGAAAAAGTCAAAATGTGAAATCTGCATGTCCACTAATATGATTGAATTATATACCTAGATGAATCCAGGAACATGCCCAAATTCACCTTTTAGGAACGTGCATGTTATGTACTCATGGTAGTCAACCCACAAGTCAGCAGGGCAGCCTTGAGCACACATCTGGCATATCCCATGTACATGGTTCCACAACTCAGTTCACATATACATCCACTGTCCATTCTCTGTTTCCACCCTTCAAACTGCCATACCCCTCCTCTCACAAGGGGCCAGATAACACAACTCTGCAGCAGACATAAGCCAGTGGAAAGAAAGAAAGATGAACAAGTTCAGAGCTTACCAATTTTAATGCGTGGTTTTGCGCCCGTGGGACTGATCGTACCAGTCTGTACTTGACAAAGACTGTATGTACTCTCTTCCCTGCAACCACCTGACTGATGCACCAAATATACTCTGATAAAGCAGCAGTACTTGACTGTACCTATCCGTACAGGACTGTACGGACTGTACCTACAGTCGCCTGAATCTGCCCGCCTGCTGTCTGGACTCTGGTCCCCTGCACCGCCTGAACCAGATGATGCCCAGCTGTCTGTACCTGCTGTCGTACAGCAGCGCCTGCAACCTGTTATGTACAGCCACCAACAGTACGACTGTACCAGCTGTCCATACCTGCCTGCGCTGCCTGAACCTGCAACAGCCGACTGTACTTGCAGCAGCCGACTTTACTTGCTGCAACCGACTGTACAGGTAGCCTCCACGTGGATTGTACGGTCTGTATTCAGTACAGCCTGCACTCTTCACAGCAAAACCAGCAGCCCACACTCCTCCACGCAGCTAGTCGACCACGCTCTTTTCTCCTCCACGCAGGTTTTCTTGCACGCCTCCCAAAAAGCAAGAGACAGAGAGAGATGCGTGTAACTCCAAAAGTAGAGTTGCCCCTCTCTCCAAAAATATCCTAGGCCCCTTACTTTAAAATTCATTAAAGTTCCTAGGGGCCACCCCAAGGTTCAAACATTAAAAATATTAATGTCCTTGGTCCCCCTTCACACTTGAGGGTGTCCACACATCATTCCCTTTGTCCGGGCACCCCAAATATGAATCATTTAATATTTATTTTGCTCAGCAACCACCATGCCCACACTTGTGCTGTTCCATTTTCACAGGGTCATGACATACCCCCCTCTTGAAAAATGGCAAGCGTCCTCGATTGCAATCTGGTGATATAGCAAAATATTCAAAGTGAAATGTACAATCAACGTCCCAATCCCTCTAAGCCATGCACATGTAACAACATTCACTGCAAACCAATGGTGTAGTAGTAGTCCAAGTTGTATACCACTGTGAACCATACACAACCACAACATCCAATGTGACTAGTACACATATATCATAGAAGTCCCATAAACAGATGTACTGTCAGCCATCAGTACCTTCGGGTGAGACAAAAACTGCACCAAGCGACCTCTAGATGTCATCTGAGCCTGTCTGTATCAAGGAAGTGGAGGTGCTACCCCCCTCTTAAGCATCAGGCAATGCTCCAGACCCATGCTCTGCTGAACCTGAATGAGCCATAACAAGAGTCGGCTCCAACTCAAAGGCATCGAGATAAAGCTGCAAAACCTGAGGTGAATCTGTTAAGTCACCTTCCTCCATCCACTTCGCATCCATCGGTAAATAGTTCTTGAACTTCACAAGATAGCGACGGGAAACTTTACCTCGTACCTTTCTTTCCTTATGTGCCAGTATCTGCTCTGGAATAAGAACCTCATCAAGTTCCTCAACTTCCGGCACCCAATCACCCAATGCAAACTCTAAAGCACGTCTGTGACGGTCTGCTACTTTCTTTTGCTTTTGCTGAGTTTTCTGGTGCCAACTTAACTCTCCGATGAGCTTCATCCATACTCTCCACATACTGATCAGCCTCAAAAATCTTATCCTTTGTGTGCAAAATGGGTGGTACCTTCTTCCCTCCTTCCACAATCTCAAAAGGCGCCTTGCCCGTCGAGGTATGGACAGTGTTATTATATGCAAACTCCACCAAAGGAAGATACTTTTCCCATTGTTGCTTGTGCTCTGACACATAACACTTAAGAAGATCTAACACTGTAGAGTTAGCCTCTTCCGATTGACCATCTGTTTGTGGATGAAATGAAGATGAAAACTTGAGAGTTGTACCCATGTTGTCAAACAACCCTCTCCAGAATAAACTCGTCATCCGTGGATCACGGTCATTAATGATAGACGTAGACAAGCCATGATACTTGAAGATGTTCACCGTAAACAACTTCACCATATGATCAACTTTGATCGTCTTATGCACGGGAATGAATTGAGCCTGCTTACTGAACCTGCATATGATAGTCCAAATGCCATCATTCCCCGTTTGTGTACGTGGAAGATCAAATATAAAATCCATGGCAATGCTCTCCCATGGTCTATCTGGAATAGGTAAAGGCTGTAATAACCCTGGTGTCTTTTGACGGTCAAACTTTACCTTCTGACATACGATGCATTGCCTAACAAAAGCATCAACATCTCTTCTCAAGGTTGGCCAATAAAAGAAAGTCTCCACTGCTTTTACCGTGGCGTCAATTCCTCTATGACCTGCATACGGTGGAGAAGGACTTTCAATCATAACCTTGAGTCGCAATTGCCTAGTAACACAGTCTACCATGCATCAACAAAAACCCATCTCTGAGAGTATAGTGCTCATGCCGCTAACCCTCAGACATCTGATCATACAACCTTTCAAAGTCCTCATCATGGGCATACTGCTCTTTCATTTCATCAAGCTCATGATGATAAGCAAGTGAAACTACTGAGACCTGTGGCTTGCGTGACAAAGCATCTGCCACAACATTCTTTTTGCCTTCCACATGCACAATCTGGAAGTGGAACATAGACAAAAAGTTTGCCCATCGCATATGCTTCTCTGAAAGCTTAGTTTGCGTGAGAAAATAACGCAAGGTCTGATGATCTGTCTGCACAGTGAAATCAGCCCCAAGCAAATAGTGTTTCCATGTAGAAAGAGCATGAATTACAGCCAACATCTCTTTCTCATAAACCTGTAAATGCTTCTCGGCATCCTGCAATATTCGACTCTCATAGGCTATCATATGTCCTTCCTGCATGAGAACTGCCCCAATGCTGTTTCCACATGCATCACATTGGACAACAAAAGCCTTTCGGAGGTCCGGTAATACCAATACTGGATCCGAAGTAAGCTTTTCTTTAAGCTTTTTGAAGGCTGTAATTTCCTGATCAGCCCATCTAAACGGAGTTGCCTTCCTTGTTAAGGCATGAAGGGGCGAAGCAATTTCAGCAAAATACCGTATGTACCGCCTGTGATAGGAACACAATCCCAGAAAGCTGCGTACATCATGCACGGTCCTCAAATCTGAACAATTAAGAATTGCTTCCACCTTTGATGGATCCATACAGACTCCATGCTTAGACACAATATGCCCCAAGAAGTGTATCTCTTGCAAGAAGAACTCACTCTTCTTGCCATTAATAACCAGCCTATGGTTCCGGAGTTCTGCAAACACAATGGCCAAATGCCTTCTATGCTCCTCCTCAGTTTGTGAATGCACAATCATATCATCAAAGAATGTGCCCACAAACGCTCTATGAGGCCGGAAAATCCTGTCCATCATTCTGTTAAATGTGACAGGTGCATTTGTCAAACCAAAGGGCATAACCAAGAACTCATACAATCCAAAAGTGGTTCGAAATGCTATCTTATGCACATCCTCGGGTCTAATACGTATCTGATGATACCCGCTTTTCAAGTCAATCCGACTAAAGACTGTGGAGCCCTGTAAGCGGTCCAAAATGTCATCGATCCTCGGAATGGGGAATCGATTCTTGATGGTATTCTTGTTCAATGCCCTGTAATCAATACACATGCCCCAAGAACCATCCTTCTTTTGCACTAAGAGTACAGGTGAGCAAAAGGGTGATGAGCTAGGCTGTATCAACCCTTTATTCAACAACTCCTGTACCTGACTCATAATTTCTTCTTGTTGGGCTGCACTAACACGGTACGGCGGTCTATTTGGTGGAGTACTACCAGGAATTAGATCAATGGCATAATCTTCTGGCCTTTCCGAAGGAAGTTCCCCTGGCAATGACTCGGAAAAACAATCTTGGAACCCACATAAGAAATCAGTCCTGTCCTTATCTAACATAGACAAATTAGACTTAGACTCATCATCTTTTGCATCCTTTACATAAATCAAATCAAGTACGCGGAAAGATGCTTTCTCATTACTGATGAAATTGCCGAAGCTCATACAATAGGAACAGATTCCCCTTTAAGTTTTACATCCAAAACATGTTCTTTCCCTCTATGAGTCAAAGTGATCTTCCTATTGTATGTATCCACCACCGCATGTACTCTGTGGCACCATGGCATACCTAGCAAAACATCACATCCATCAAGTGGCATGATGAAAAACTCTTCGCTGTCCACATAACCCTGCAAATGAAGCCTGAGCTTCCCAATAATAGGAGTGACGGGTTTTGCATACCCAGGACAAGCCATGTTAGCCTCATATAAAGGCCCCATCTCCTCTACACGAATCCCCAATCGGCCAGCCAAATCCGATGAAATAAAGTTGGCTCTAGCACCTGTGTCAAAGAATATCAAGGCATTTTGATCTCTCACTTTGCCCCATGCCCTGCACAACTCAGTCTCTTCACCACCTGGCTATTCCCCAACAAGATCAGGAACTAACCCTACAAAAGGTTTAGGTTTCTTTGACTTGGGCTCTCCTTTGGTGTCAGAGTCCTTTTGGAACTTTCTCTTGGGACAATTAAAAAACATATGTCCCTCCTCTGTACAGTAAAAACATTTCCGAGCATCCATCAAAGCCTGTCTCTCCTCAGGAGTTCTCTTGGGCATTGGCAACTTCTTATATCGCTTCTCTGTAGACCCTTTTGCATCACGCGAAGCATGCCCTGACTTTTCAGATTTCTTGCTTGAGTTCTTCGTGCCTTTAAATCCAGATGAGACTCCAGTGAGTAACGCATTTGCTGTCATAGCATTCTCTATCATCTGTGACATATTTGTTACTCGAGTCTTGATGCAATAGTCATGCACTTCCTTGGGCAGCCCACAACAATACTTCTCCACCTGCTCAGACAAAGGCACTGCACGATAAGAAGTAACTGGGAGTAAAGCTTCCCAAAACTTATTATTGTAATCTTCAAGATTTTCATACTTTGATGCATCCAACTTGTGCCATGCTGTCATTACATCCACCTCAAAAGTAGATGTGAGCCATACGGAAGAGAACACCTGTTTAAACTGTACCCAAGTAGATGGTGCTATGCCCTGCAAAAGAAGAGTAGACCACCACTGCAATGCATTGCCTTTGAGAAAAGTCGCAGCTTTTCTCACCTTAGAGGACTCCGTGTAATTACCACCAAAAAAAGCAGCATCAAACTGCTGTAAGAAGGTAAGTGCCTTTAACTTATCTTTGGCCCCACTGAATGTATCAAATTTCACAGCAGCTCCCCCTTCCTTATAATCCTTCGCCTTACCCATAGGCGTTAGATTATCGTAAGGAAGTGGCTTCACAAGATTGCTACCCCCAGCATTCATGCCCATCATAGGGTCAACATTACCAATTCCCACACCTGGCATGCCATACATTCCAGCCATGTTTCCAAACATATCATTATGCATACCGGGTTGCATGCCCCCATACATATTTCCTTGCATTCCAGGTTGCATGCCTGCCCCCAAACATATTTCCTTGCATTCCGGACTGCATACCACCATACATATTCCCTTGCATACCAGGCTGAAAATTTGCTCCAAAAGTCCCTAGCATACCCATGCCTCCCTGAGGATAACCCCCAGTCATGGATTGGAACACAGAGCCACCACCAAAATAACCTGGATGCATAGACTGCTGAGGAATAGATGGCTGTCCAAAAAAGGAACTCTGTGCGTAAGCACCAAAATGATGTTGCATGTTCGGAAACTGTCCAAAAGATGGATCCTGTGGGAAGGCACCACTATGACCCTGAGGTAGGTTCTTAGAATGCACCTTCTTCTTCTTCTTTTTTTCAGGCTCAGAACGGGATCTCATAAATTCAGCAAACTTCTCGCATAAACACATCCATTACACCGGCCAAACGATTTTTAAACTGAGTATCATCTTCCTCTTTACTAGGCATATCTTCTGGCTGTGTTACATCCTCATATTGTTCATCATCTGCAACCTGTTCTCCTGCAAGAATATCCTCAGATTCATTTCTCTCAGGAGAGGTCTCTTGCTCTTCCTCTTCATTGTAAAAATATTCTTCTTTTGTGTCAGACATGCTGCTGAATTTTTCAGCAACGACTTTTCTCGAGTCAACCACGAGCTCACCCCCTTAAGAAAGTTGATGATGGGTCCCGGCAACAGAACCTTGAAACCGGCCTCTGGTAGAAACCAAAGTGCGGTAGACTAGCAGTCACCCTTCCACTTGTAGTCCAAATAAATAACAAAATTAATTGAAGCTAGAATGCCCCAAAACTGAAATGAAATCGACACTTGTTGGCCCCAAAGCTTGGCGTCCCTTTCGGTATTTCTTTATTCAAATTCAATGAGATGTAAAGCTGAGTACAACAAAACCAGCCAGGAGAATAAACCTGTATGTCCAATCTGGCAGCCCTCAAGACCTGTTAGCACAGAGGATTCACACACAGATCTGTGTCCCACAAAAGCAACACACTGTGCTTCCCTCTGATCAACCAAGACAATTCAGCAGGGCAGCCTTGAGCACACATCTGGCATATCCCATGTACATGGTTCCATGACTCAGTTCACATATACATCCACTGTCCATTCTCTGTTTCCACCCTTCAAACTGCCATACCCCTCCTCTCACAAGGGGCCAGATAACACAACTCTGCTGCAAACATAAGCCAGTGGAAAGAAAGAAAGATGAACAAGTTCAGAGCTTACCAATTCAATGCGTGGTTTTGCACCCGTGGGACTGATCGTACCAGTCTGTACTTGACAAAGACTGTCTGTACTCTCTTCCCTGCAACCACCTGACTGATGCACCAAATATACTCTGAAAAAGCACCACCTACAGCTGGAGATGCACCACTTGCAATCTGTTCAGGACTGAACATAACTGTTTCTGCCTGTACCTGTCCGTACAGGTCAGCACTACTTGACTGTACCTGCCCGGACTCCGTACAAGACTGTGCGGACTGTACCTACAGTCGCCTGAATCTGCCCGCCTGCTATCTGGACTCTGGGCGCCTGCGCCGCCTGAACCAGATGATGCCCAACTGTCTGTACCTGCTGTCGTACAGCAGCACCTGCAACCTATTATGTATAGCCACCAACAGTACGACTGTACCAGCTGTCCATACTTGCCTGCGCCTCCTGAACCTGCAACAACCGACTGTACCTGCTACAACCGACTCTACGGGTAGCCTCCACGTGGACTGTACGGTCTGTATTCAGTGCAGCCTGCACTCTTCACAGCAAAACCAGCAACCCTCACTCCCCCACGCAGCTAGTCGACCAGGCTCTTTTCTCCTCCACGCAGGTTTTCTTGCACGCCTTCCAAAAAGCAAGAGAGAGAGAGATGCGTGTAACTCCAAAAGTAGAGTTGTCCCTCTCTCCAAAAATATCCTAGGCCCCTTACTTTAAAATTCATTAAAGTTCCTAGGGGCCACTTAGGCCTAGGGGCCACCCCAAGGTTCAAACATTAATAATATTAATGTCCTTGGTCCCCCTTCACACTTAAGGATGTCCACACATCATTCCCTTTGTCCGGGCACCCCAAATATGAATCATTTAATATTTATTTTGCTCAGCAACCACCATGCCCACACTTGTGCTATTCCATTTTCACAGGGTCATGACACTAGTCCCCAATCCATTCCTGCCCTAACTCTAAACAGTGTCTTGGTCTTCATTCCTGAGAAATGTGTCTGGCACTCACATCACCCCTTGGAGGATAATCCTCCCTTGGGACCGTTGCCCAAGAACCTATCTGGCTCTGGCTTTGTGGAACACCACCAACAAACCTCCTGGGAGCTCTTCCTGTTCCTGTGTTCCTTGCCTTGGGCTTCGTACCCGTGTACTTTCATGTACCTTGGACCTAGACACCATCATATGGGATTGAATCAGTGTTTAGCTTTGCTGACCTGATGCACTGATACCAATGTAACACGTGAAAGCTCTGGGAGTCTTCTTTCAGCCCTTAACACTACTAAGAACATGCTAATGCAAAAACTCAGACAGAAGGGAGAGTAGAGAGAGAGAGAGAGAGATATGTTGGAAATTCAGTATAATTCATATGGTACAAAAAGGTACCCTTCTACAGCCCTAGGCTGTCTTCATACAAAAGGTGAACATCACCAAAATCTGTCCCTAACTTGAACCCAACTCCTAAAGAGTTGAATGAGTTACACAGTGAGCAAACTATGCCTTTTATAGGATTCTTGAACTTAGAAGAGCTGGCTGACTGCTGTCGGACCAGCCGACTGGGCTTGGACTCCATAAATGCTGGTCGGGCTGCGCCTCTCCATGAACTGAAGCGCCTGCTACTACAGCCGACCTCTTCTGGTACAGCCGACTCCACTTTCTTGCAGCCAACTGAGCCTTCCAAATCCTCCAAGCCTTGCTCCAAGTCCACACTGTACCTTGTGCTCCAAATCCTAGCTTTACTGGTCTTTTTCTTGGCTGCCCCTTCTGGATTAGCTCTGAGAATGTCCATGGCATTTCATGCACATGACAACTTACTCCATCCATGAACCATACACCATTCTATGAAACATATCGGTCCTCCTTATACAAGCCTTGCAGAGAATGATAAGAGACCAAACTCAATCTCTATGACCAAATCAAATCCACGAAACGAATTTGGTTGGCAGATCTTCCTAATATGATTGTAGAACCCACTCAACCATGAATTTGGGAGTCATATCTTGAATCCACCATGACCAACACACTTTTTGATCTCAAATAACTCACTTGTTTACAAGTTAATAACACCCAACAGAAAAACAATTCCAACAGTGGTGATGCCCTACCTATGCATCCACGCCATAAAGGTTTACTTGGATATGCCATACAAGTTTTTTTTTTTTTTGCTATACTTTGATTCCAGAAAGCAATCATCCAATTTCTTTGTCCACCAAGGCAGGTAAGAACTGCCCAAAGTCTAATAAAGACTCCTCTCTCGTAATAGTCCAAGGGAAGTCCAATCTAAAGAACTCACTCTTCCTCCATTTCAGCATGAAGCACTTTTATCTCTGAAAATGCTAATCGAAATCTCAAGTATTGTATATACCCTAGCAAGATGTCATGTATCACCCTTCATCTCTCAGCTCTCTTTGGTGACACCAAAACTAATTAGCAATTTGGTCATCTGGTAGAGTTAAAGACATTGTATTAGAAGTCTAACTAAAATCTGATCCCGTCTCTGAGGACGGACTCTCTGTGATGGTGCAGCTCTAACAAGTAATGCATCACTGGTGAAAGCGGGCCAAATTCTCTCTGAAGAAGTAATAGAATCTCCCTCAAATCTCATAGCAGACTAGGTAAGTAGACAAGTAGTGCTCCCCTGTCCTCGGTGGTGCATACCCTGCATGTTCATTCCTCCAATGGTATGCCCCCTGCTCTACCTGCCTCAATCCAATCCAATGGGACAAGGCACTCTGACCAATGACAATCTTCCCCCACTTACATAGAATCGTGTTGTTCAAATGTATAGGGTCCCTATCTTCCGATGACAGAGAGAGAAATATACTATTTCTTGAGAGGGTCCCCGTCTTCAAAGAATTTTGTTTTGCCAAGTTCCTACATTGTGCGTTAAAAGAAGTCCCCAACTGCAAGGTGTGTTTTTGGGGTCCCCTGCATCTGACGAAGAACAATATACCATCTTGACAGAGTGCCAGCTGAATCGAAATAGAGACCAGATCAACATTGACATAAATGTAAGCCAGAGAGGAGCACACTACTTGAAACACTCACTCTGAACTGCAATCACTTTAGTGAAAATAAGGCAAACTTTGTCCTTGCTGGAGAAGTGATGCATCGAAGTGTACTATGAGATATGCTGTCAAATGAGAGACATGCTTACTGACTTGACTATCTGGCACACTTTTTCGACGAGGAAACTTCTGGCAAAAAGGACCGATTTTCCATCACAATTATGATAAGTTACTTACCTTGTTTCTCTCTACTGATGGACGCACATCGAGGATACAGTATTCTGCGAGTTGGGAAGCATAACCTGCTTGCTTTGGCGAAATGGCTTTCACTTTTCCATCACGCACCTGATGCAAAGGGCACATGGATGATGTTAAAAAAACCATGGCAGATAAAGGGAAACATCCAAGATAATAAAGTGATTAGGGATCCAAGTTAAGATGCAAGCAAATGCTGATGAGAGTTCAGTTGTACTTGAGAACGCCAACGCTTCTCAGCTGCAGCCATTTCCTTCATCTGCTCTGCCAAGTCTTGGGAGCGCAGTGATTTACTCTATTGGGCAACTCCACCCCCCACACACACACACACACCCAAAACCCAGAAACGAAAGCATCAGTCACTCAAGACCCATGAATGGAATTGTGCTGATTTTCCCTACCCAGCTTTTTTTTTTTTTTGGGATAATATGGACAAAAATTGACTTACCCAGAAACAGGGTGGGTTGTTGGTAGAGCAAGGTCTCGCAAAGGAAGGGAAAGCTGGAAGAGGCCTTAAGGAGGCCAGCTCCTGAGCAAGGTGACCATGGTTGTTGTGAGACTTTGAGCGAATTGATGCTGATGTTTCCGACAAAAACTGGCGAGGCTGGCAATAGGTAGCCACAGCCATGCTTCGCTCTCTCTCTCTCTCTCTCCCCCTCTCTCTCTCTCTCGGATCTACTTATACGTTTCACACCTTATCCACACCTATCCAAATCCAGACTTACTCGATGTAATTCGTCTCATATCTATCTATCTATTCGTATGGGCAGCTGACTTTGTATATTTAAATTCTGTACATCTATCTTCCTATAAATTCTTTATTGCAAACTCTCCACATGGCAACAGTGGTGGGTGTTGCCATGTGGCACGATTCCAATAAACCTCCCACACTCCACGCTTTAGTCCTAAGCCTCCCTGCAACACTTCATGCTCACTTCTTCACGCTCGTGACCAAGATATCACTGTTGGTGCTTTCAGCTTGGCCATTAGCCTAGGAATAGTAAGCTAAGGATTTGTTGTGTACTACCATGAATTTGCTCTACCGTGAATTTGCTCTAGTAGCAAAAACTTGATAGTAAGGTGAGAATTTGTGGTGTACTACCATGAATTTGCTCTAGTATTAAAAACTTGATCACATCATTGATGAAGTGA